>NC_092131.1:133124869-133426023 GCF_043159975.1 Macaca nemestrina | reverse complement strand
ATCACAAGTTGCATAACTGATCTTGGAATTCGAAGAGGAGAAGATAAGAGAACACAACCTAAGACAAACCATAAAAAAGTTCCTGACAATATGAGCACTAATGAAACTCACCAGCTAATCTCCACCTCCAGCCAGCCTTGTTAGTCAGCCTCACTAGCCCAGTGGCCAGAAGATAAAAAAGATGCAGCCATCCTCTACTTCCCCTCCATCACAGGATTGAAGGGCTGGCCTTTTTCCTGTGATCAAATGCCTCGTAGGCCGGGGCAGCCACCAATGGGTGCCGGCTTAGAGACTGCTCGTCTACACTTACTTCTGCAAAGAGGACAACCTTCTTGCTCTTCCAGGGAAGGTTCTCCCAGACTGCCCCAGCTGCTGCTGCTCATCCCCAAGCATGTCCCAGAAATAAACATATCCCAGGAAATTTGCAGCTGGGGGCAGAGGCCAAGTGGTGATGTGGAGGAGGGGTGGAGGTATGATGTGTGTGGGTGTTTTAGTTAATGTTTGAGTAACAAATACTTCTGTGAGCATTTTTTCTCTGCTGAGCATTAGTGAGAAAAATGTGGGTGCAAGTTTTGGGCTTAAGGCCTCTTGGGAGTGTTCCCCTCAGTGAAGGCCAAAAATCAAGCATCATTTGGAGGATTATTGCAAGGGAAATGGAGCTGGCATTTTCCCTGGTCTTTGCAGAGCCTCAAAACAGGCTCTGCAAATGGCTGAGGGCCTCTGAAGTTGCTCCTGCGGCTGCTGGATAGGAAGTTTAGTAGTTAAACATAGGCTCTGTGGTCAGAGAGACCTGGATTAGAATCCCAGCCTGGCCCCTCAATAGCTGGGTGACTTGCCACTTACAACTATTTACTGCCTATAGAATAAAAATGATAAAACAGCAAGCTCTTACAGAGAACTTATCAAGTGCCAGACGCACTTCTAAGCACTTGACATACATTAACTCATCCAATAATCACAGCTCTATGAAGTTGGTGCTATTGTTATTCTCGTTTTACAGATGAAGAAACCGAGGCACTGAAGAAACCATACCTTGCTCAAGGACACTCGGCTGGTAACATGGTGGGGCCTGGAGATGGTGTCAGGCAATCGGGTGGCAGTGCCCTTGACCACTCTGCATCTTGGGCCACTGTGAGGAAGAGATGAAATGCAGCCTTAGAAAGGGGTTGGCACAGTGCCTGCCACATGACAAGCTCTCAATAAATGTTAACTTTCATTATTAACAACACATGAAACAGCATGCAACAGACTAGTTGAACTTTCCGCATCATTTTGAGATTCTTAACAATGCCTGACATTTGTTTAGCTCTGTATAGAGTTCAAGGGGCTTTCTGAATTATGTCTCCTGTAACCCTCCTTGAAGCCCTGTGAAGGCAGTGGGCAGTTTACAATGGGCTTGAGAAGGTCAGTGACTTGCACAGGGTCCCGAACCAGCTCTCCAGTCATTCCATCCTTTATTAAGTCTGTATTGATATCCCAGAAGCGGAAACACACAACATGTGGGATGAAAAAAAAAATCCCAAAGCATCATCAATATGTGACCCTTTAATGTGTTTAACTTGGATTCTATGTACACAAACATTTTGATTCTCAGCTGTACAAACTGTGATACAGCAACAATTTATCAGTTATTTAGATTCTAACTTTTTACAATTGGGATCGGAAGGGACGATAACAAAAGTGGATACTACAAACATAAAATCGCCTGAAAATAAAATAAAATAGGAGATAAAGAGTAAAGCAACAGAACTGACATTTTTACAGCATTTTCCAGTTCATAAATATGTGATCTCATTTCAACCTCATGACAATCCACTACTAGCCATTATTGTGCCATAAAATTTGGGCTTAAAGAGCTACTGTCATAGAGAATACAGGACTATGCCCAGACCTCCTGCCCTGATGGAGTTTTGCCTGTGTACTTTTGTCAGTTACTAAGAGAGTAGTGTTAATGTCTCCCACTACATGTCAGTAACACTCTGGAGCTAGAATGCTTGGTTTCAAATCTCAGCCCTGATACTTTAACAATTCTGTGACTTTGGGTAAGTTACTTAAGCTTTTGGTGCTTCAGAATTCTCACCTAGTAAGTGAGGGTACCTACTGCACGCCACAGTTGTGAGGGGTAAATGAGCTAGCACATGGGAAGTGAGTGGAAAAGTGCTTGGCACAAAGTAACAAAATGCTATCTTCTTATACAAAAATAAACAAAACTATCTCCCTCAAAAATTCTAGAATTGTGTCTCTTCTTGTAGTTCTGTCGATTTTTGCTTTGTAGATGCTTAGGCTAAGTAGTTAGATGCATACAGATTTTGAATTGTCATATATTCTTAGTGACTTGAACCTTTTATTATTACAAGTGTCTTTATTTTTAATAATGCTTATTGCCTCACAGTCTACTTTGTCTGATATGAACATGTTTTCACTGCCTTTTTTTAGTTAGTGTTTGCATGGACTGTCTGTCATTTCCCATTCTTTTCCTTTCAACCTTTCTATATCTGTGTTTTAGATCTATTTCATGTAAGCAGCATATAACTGTTTTTAAATTTAACCTCTTCAACTTTTTTTTTAAATTGGAGCACTTAGTTTATGTACATTTAATTTTATTGCCTCTATACTCGACTTGAAATTTACTATCTTAGAATTTTTTATTTGTCCTGCTTGATTTATGTTCCTTTTTCTTTCTTTCTTTTGGATAGATCATTTGTAATTATTCTATTTCCTCTCTACTATGTTGAAAGCAATAAACTCATTTGCTATTCTTTAATGTTTCCTTGAGATTCCAGCATGTATGTTTGCTTGATAAAGTGCTAATATTATTATAATTTGTATCCTCCTCTCATACACTGCAGGGGCCTCAGCACATTTACCCTACAGCTGCTACCCTCCTGATTCAAAAACAATTATTTTTGTTTATTCTCTCTATATTTTAAACACCAGGAGTCATTTTTTTTTTTGCAGCCAGTCAAAATTTAGATTTATCTATATATTTACCATTTTTCTTGCTTTTCTTGCATGTTCAACTTTCCATAGGGGATCATTTTTCTCCTGCCAGAAGAATATTATTTAGTGTTTCCTTTAGGACTAGAGTTTCTGGTGTCAAATTCTCTCTGTCCTTGTTTGTATGAAAATGCCATTATATCATTTTTATTTTTAAAGGCTATTTTCTCTGGGCATAAAATTCTAGACTGGCATTGTGCTTTCTTTTAGCACATTGAAACTATCATTTCATTGTCTTCCAATTCTTGTTTTGGTTGAGAAGTCCATTTTCAGTTTAATCTTTGCTCCTTTGAATGTAAAGTGTCTTTTTTTCTCTATAGCTACCTTTAAGATTTTTCTTTTTAATTGTGGTTTAGAGAAACTTTGCTATGTTGTGGGTTTATTTTTACTTATTCGCCTGAGGCTTCTTTAATCTGTGGATTTAAGCCTTTCATCAATTTAGGACAATTCTCAGTCATTACCTCTTCAGACATTGTGTCCATCTCGTTTTCTCTCTTCTCTGCCACTGGGACTTCAACTAAACGCTTGTCAGAATTTCTGACCAAATCTTATTGTATCTCATCTTCTCCTTGCAATTTTTCAATTTGTTCTTCCTATTGTTCATTCTGGATACATTCTTCTTCTCTGTCTTTCAACTTATTAAGTCTTCCTCAGCTGAATCAAAATCTATTCCTTAGGTTCTTAATTTTGATTATTTAATTTTTTAGTTTAAAATTTTCCATCTGGCTCATTAGAAATTCTCTGTTAAAAATTTAAATCTTGTCTTTTATCTCCTCAAACACAGTAAAAATTACTATTTTAAAGTCTGGGTCTGAGAAAGTGGAGTCCTTATGATTTATTTATATTGTATGTTTTTTCCTCTGACATATATATGTGTGTGTGTGTGTGTGTGTGTGTATATGTATGTATTTATAGTCTTGAGTAATCTAGGTAAATTCTTCCTCTAAAGGGAACTTAGTAAACTGGACAAAATATTTTCCAAAACTCAGTTTGAAAGAATGAGACTATATATGTATAGTCTTGTTCCTCATGTGATTCATTATCTTTGTGCACAGGTCATTGTACCTGAAAACTGTTTGTAAAAAATAAATTGAGAACTTGAATTTTATCTTCCAAAGGTAATCATTTGCTTCTGCTAGGTTCTTGAGACCATTCAGAACACCTTAATCCTGTTAAAAATGTTGTAGGAATTGAGACTTTTTTGGGTACCCAGACATTTAAAGGCTGCGTTACAGTCTAGTGAGGACTGGTGTACTGACAGATCTCTCTCACTCTTAGGGCATAACCCTCTTGGGTTTTAAGGTGTTAAGGATTTACTGTGATCCCCACTGTGGCAGATCCTGAACTACAACTTTTTCTCCTACCCACAAATACTGTAAAAAATGTTTCCCGGTCTCAGTCACATCTTCCAGATTTGCAAATGCCTCCAGGGCAAAAGCAGCCCCAAATGCCAGGCTTACGTCTTTGAGTTTCCTTTCTCTTTCAGATCTCAGTCCAGTAATTCTTTTTACTACCTTAATAGTTTTCTCATTCTTTCAAACTGAGTTGGGGAAAATATTTTGTCCAGTTTTTAAAGTTCCCTTTAGAGGAAGAATTTACCTAGATTACTCAAGCTTCCAAACTTGGAAGTGAAAATCAAAATATGACAATGTCATTTCCTAATGATGGCCTTTAATAATGTCTCATAAAACTCAGCAAGAATTTTCTGGTGAATCTTCTAGAGTTTCTAATTCAAAATCACCTACTGCTGGCATAGTGATTTTATTTGGTCTTATCTAATGACAACTTGAGGACTAGGAGATTCATTCATTCACTTATTCATTACATATTTGTTGGGTGTATGCTATGCCCCAGTCACTGATCTAGGGAGCACGGACACCCTCCCTCTCTCAAAAAGTTTAATGTCTAAACAGAGAGAAGAACAAGTTAAAAGAAAAAAAAGCTACAACTGAAATGCCATGAGAGATTGAGAGGAAAATTGAGAACTATCGATTGCAATAGGAAGAGGGTAAGAGTGCCAAATACCAGAAGAATTACATCAATTATGATGCTTTGTCTGCAAGCACCAGAAAACTGAACCCAAATGGGCTTAAATAATGAGTGAATGTATTATCCCTGATAAAATAAGAAGTGCAGAGGTAGAGGAACCTCAAACAGTGGTTGTCACAACCCTAGCTCCTCTTCTGCCCTCTCATTGTCCTCGGGCTGGTGCAAGACGGCAGCTAGAGTTCCACTGAAATATATCCATCATGGTGACATCCAGAGGATAAAAGGGAAGCCTCCCAGATGCCCCTGGGACACCTCTCCTCACTTTTCACTGGGCAGAATTGGATTCCATGCCTGTACCAATCATTGGCAAAGGGAATAAAATCTCCTGATGGACTTAGAATAGCCATGATCTGTTTGTGGCTGGGGATGGGGCCATATTACTTTGAGTTGGCTGTAGGAGAGGCTAATTCCTTAACAAAATTTAGGTTCTGTTGGGAAGGAAGAAAGAGGGCGCAGAATGGTTTTTGGTCAAGCAGCCAGCAGTGTCCATCTCAAACGGTTGATGGGAGAAGTGGAACATCACCAAAGACCCACCTTCATTCCACAATCCTCTAGGGTCTTTTACATATGCATTCTAACGTATTCTTCAAAAATAACCACGCAAATCAATAATAATGGTCATTGAGTGGTTATATATGTTAACTCATTCGGTCCTCATTTTATAATGGCAAAACTCAGTCACAGAGTGTTAAGGCTCTTGTTCAAGGTTACGTGATTGGTGAAGCCAGGATTTAACCTTAGTTAATCTGGTTCCAAAGTTAATGATTTTAACCTCTTTGACCAATTGCCTCTCGTGAGGTATAAGGAGATGAGAAATTTCAGATGAGAAAACTGAGGTTCAGAAATGTGAAGTCCATTAATCTGTTTATCCACCCAACGAAACTTCACTTTAATGTTCCAGGTGCTATGCTACCCCCTAGGAATACATTATTAACAAGACACTGCCTGTGACCTTATGATGCCTATGGACTAGTGGGATGGCAACTATTGGACTACTGTGAGCAATTTGGCACAAAGTGAAGAATGTAAGTTCTGGTGTCAGATGCCTGGGTTCAAGTCCCAGCTTCCTGTCTCACTAGCAGTGTGACCTTGGGCAAATTTCTGTTTTAATCACCTCCACTTCACCCCGTTGGTGAGGGGGAGATTACCCCTCTAGGATTATGGGAATGGCTGAACACATGACACCCAACACAAGACAGGTGAGGTCCACAGAAGTTTATTAGTCACTTGTCCTTACAGTCTGGGGGATGAGTCATGCCACACACGGTCACACAGGGGCTGCACTCAGAAACAGAGTGAATAGCAAGGGTTGGGGGAGGCAGGCTTTGTAGTATCAAGAGGGCGAGGTGCCTCCTGGCTCCTGCACGATTGTGTGATTGACTTGTTTGAATAATTCCAAGGGTCGGCAGAGAACTAAAATCCACTATTGAGGGATAAGGAGAAATTCTACCTGACCCACTTGATATGGGTATTTGAAGTAGGAGACCTTATCCAGGGAGCATACTGGGAAGGGGAAGTGGCAATTGGGCCATCTGGGGCCTGTGTGGTTTCACCGCATGTCAAGACAGCACATAATACTGAACCTTAATTTCAGGCCTTATGCTATGGTTTCTTAACTTTGTAGCACCTTTCTTTCTTCATCTGTAACATGGGAACAGTAGCGCCTAAATCATTGGTTGGTTGTGAGTTTTGAATGAGACATTGTGGATTAAGCATTTAAGGCAAAGACTGGCACATGGTGAGTATAGCTGTTACCAAGTGCCAGACCTGGGTGAAACGACTTGGATAAGCTCATATGGCTGGCGAGCAGTGAGCTCAGATTTAAACACACATCTTTAAAAATATATATAGTTTAGATTGAGAGGGCACATACACAGGTTTGTTACATGGGCATATTGTGTGGTGCTAAGGCTTGTGTTTCTAACGACCTTGTCACCCAAGTAGTGAATCAACCTCCATCTTTTGTTTCCAGGCACTGGGAACTTTCCACAACACTGAACTGAGATCTTGTTCATTGGGAAAGTGCTGGTTTGTTTATCCATCCATCCCTCCCTCTAAACATGAATGCATCTGTTCACTCACTTGTTCACTCATTCAACAGACATTTAATGAGTGCATCCTATGTGAATGGTGCTAGTACTGTGAAGACGGCCTTTTAAAAGCTTACAGTCTGATGGAGGAGACAGCCATGATGTGGGTGCAATACCGTGTGGTGGGCGCTAGACCACAAGAGGTCAGTGCCAAAGACAAACCAAGGGAAGAACCTTTGTATGTGAGATGTGGGTTGTAAAGACTCTGGGAACATACTCCAGAGATACCAGCTGAAATATCTTCTTCCCCCCCCCATGACAGTTGTGGACTGACGGCTCCTCTGTTACACACTGAAAAGGATTTCCCACTGGGATCCCTGGCTGACAAGTGACAGACTTTGAAGACTTTCTCTGAGTATGCAGAGGCTCCTTCTGGTTCCGAAATTGTAGCTGCCACTCACGGTGGTATGATCTCAGGCAGGTCCCTTCCCCTATCTGAGCCTCAGCTGCTTCATTTATAGAGTAGTGAGGTGTTGGACTAGGAGGTTCTTTCTAGCTCTACCTAAGTCTATGTTTTTGTTTTGTTTTGTTTTTTTTCTCTTGGAGACAGAGTCTCGCTCTGTCTCCCAGGCTGGAGTGCAGTGGTGCAATCTTGGCTCACTGCAACCTCCACCTACCGGGTTCAAGTGATTCTCATGCCTCAGCCTCCAGAGTAGCTGGGATTACAGGAATGTGCCACCACGACCAGCCAGTATTTATATTTTTAAAAGAGACAGAGTTTCACCATGTTGGTCAGGTTGGTCTCAAACTCCTGACAACAAGTGATCCACCTGCCTCGGCCTCCCAAAGTGCTGGGATGACAGGCGTGAGTCCCCATGCCTGGCCAGTAAGTCTATGTTTTTAAACACCATGTCTCCTGAGACCCTTACTCTGTGGAACCACAGCTGTTCCCTGAATTACGCCCACTTTTCTCCCACTCTACCCGAATATAATCTGGCCTCCACAACATACTTCTCTGAGCAGGGACCAGCCTTTTCAAGAGAATTGCTTCCAGGAAGAAAGCAACAAAAACAACAAGAAAAGGTCATTGCTAGCCCCTTTGTCTATCTTTGAAGGTTGACACATTTCATCCATTTGAGCAGCCCGACTTTTTCCTTAACAGGGTTCCCCTTTAAATTAGACTGTACCATGGCCTGGAGGCTCTATTTTTCAAATTCTATGCCTGGTACTCCTCAGGATTTCAGAAAGGAGAGCCAGCGTTGCAGTTTCCTCCAGGTCCACTTGCCCAAAGAGCTTCCAAGGCTGGACAGAAAGGCAGAAACCCAGCAGCACTCGATGTTTCCCATGCTGGCTCTACAGTAGCCCTGAAGGCAGCTGGGCTGGCAGTGAAGCGAGGACTCAAAGAAATTTGCAGGGAATTTGCCTCCTTCTCCAACTGGCTATGCGGGAGGTATGAAGGAGAGCTTGGCAAGACCTCTCTTGCTCCTGTGTGTCTGTAGTCTGACTGGGGTCAGAGCATCTGAGGGACGGTGTTGCGGGACTCTCCCCTGACCTGTAGTCTCTCTTCTCTCAAACAGTTTATTTTCATCAATGGAAGCAACCAAGTTTGTACAGGGGGGATAACTGGAAGATTTCAACTGTCCAGGCCAAAGAAGGTGGTACACCAAGGGCCAGACCCTTGGAAGTTACAGGGAGGGCTTCCATGCTTGCCCATTGCCCCTGGGGCATCAAGAAGAAAATCACGCAAGCCTGGCACTGCCACTGACAATGGGACATTGGGCTAGTTGCTTCATCACTCTTACATGATCTGGAAGTTCATTTCAGGCCATAAAGTACCATGGACAGGTCAGGATCATGGAATCTGAAATTAGACAGACCTAGTTCGAATCCCAGCACTACTTACCAATAGCGGGACCTTGAATAAGTGAGTTAACCTCTGTTAACTTCAGGATTGGCATGAGAATTAGGAGAGTTACTGCCTGTCAGGAGTGTAGCTCAGGCCTAATGTAAAGTAAGCATTCAGTAAATAAGTTATGAGCTTTCGCGATGATGAAAGTAATGAGCCTGGGTGCTCAGCTGTGTTCAACTTTCTTTGGCTTACTCTTCCTGGGACAGAGATCAAAACACAAGTGCACTGAATGCCAGGAGCCAACAGTGGCTCTTCACTCCCACAGCAGATATTTCCTCCCCAGGCACCCAGGCCAGCAGCCAGACATCAGGTGGCTGCTGCTGAGTGTGAGGCAGGGAATCAGGAGAGGTCAGCTGAAAGCCAGCAAGTGCCAATGGATGGTAAGAGAAGGGATAAGGAGCATTTTCTGGAGTGTACCATAATTGAGAAGAAGCTCATGATTCTACCGCCAACTGGTCTGGCCTTGTCTTCGTGTCGTGTTCCATGTCCTCTTCTTGTGAACCGTAAGTATAAGAGGAAAAGAAGGCATGGAAGGATGGCTGGGGGACACTTGACCCTCCTTGACCATAAACTAGAGACTTCTGGCTATTCTGCCCTCATCAGCCATGGTGAACAACCTTTCAGGTCAGCCATGAGTAGAAATCCTTTCATGAGTAGTAATCTCAGTGGACTTATCTAACTGCTGCCACAGTGTCAGCATTCATGGCTGTGAGTTGCTTTTTTGCTCTGGACCTTGGTCTCCTCTTTTGAGAAGTTATGGAGACTCCTTTTTCCTGCGTTATGGCAGACTAGATGCCATAAATGACCCTACCAAATGAAATAGTGGATAATTCTGTATGGAGTAGAAAAGAATATTTTTAATTGCACTAATGAGCTGGCATAAAGGTAAGGGATCACAGATAAGGGGAAACCAGAAATCCTTGGCTGGAAGTTGGTGCCAAAGCTCTCTTTTGAATTGTGCATTGCTGTCAAAATTTGGGGGATCTAGAGCTCCTGATTTATGAGTTTACAGAAGCAGGGAACAGAATAGGAAGACCACCCAAGGTAGAAAATCTAATAACAGATCTTCTTGTATAAAGCTAGGACATCCCTCCTGGCCCACCAAAGCTTTATCTTCTGCGTAAGAGTGAATAAGAAAAAAACTCTACAAAGAAGGTAAAGCTTGGAAACTTTTTTAAAAAAATTTATTGTGGATGGAGAGAAAAAAAAAACATGAAAATTCAAAACTATAGGTTGTCTGTATGTGAGTTTGGAGTCCAGATTAATCCTATCAGCCTGGCTCCAAAACCTCAAATGGAGAATTTAATTTTAAGTGGTCCTAGGATGATAAAAGCAAATATAAATAATCTCTAGGGGAATTAAAACCCAACCCTCAAATAATTCTCACAAGTAAATTTCCAAAGAAAATGAGCAACTCACAATAAAAACAAAATAAAACAAAACACACAAGAAAATAAGGCACTAAAGAGGAGAGTCAGAAGAAACAACAAACGGCTGAAACAGATCTGTGAAGACTTCATATGCTGGACTTACCAGATTGAAAAACTGTTTAAATAAATTAAAAAGTATCTTAAAAATGTGAGCAAGAAACAAGCAGGTTTGAAACAGAATCAAGTAGATCCAGAATTTTAAAAGTATAATAACTGAAATAAAAAACCCAGTGGAATTGGTTAATGAGCAAATTAAACCCTGAAGAGAGAGGTTGGAGAGGAAATATGTGAATTGAAAAACAGCTTTAAAAAATAGCCAGATATACTATAACAAAACAAAGAGCTAAACTGGGGTAATAGACAATATTGTAAAGAGATGCAATAATGAAAGGATACACAATATGAAAGGTTGCAAATTGTGACATCAATAACATAGAATGTGTGTGGAGGAGAACTAAAAGTGTAGTTTTTGTATGTGATTGAAGTTAAGTTGTTTTCAGTTTGAAACAGATTGTAATATGTTTTGTGTCTAAGGTGTGATATGTAAGCTTTACGGTAATCACAAGGAAAAAATGTCTAGTAGATACACAAAAGATAAAAAGAAAAGAATCAAGCATACCATTACCAAAAAACTATTAAATCACAAAGGAAGACAATAAGAGAGGATCAAAGGCTCTACAAAATCGTCAGGAAACCCTTAACAAGATAGCAAGAATATGTCCTTACCTGTTAATAATTAAATGTAAACGGATTAAATTCTCCAATTAAAAGACACAAAGTTGCTGAATGAATGTAAAAAAACAAGGTTCAACAATTTGTTGCCTGCAAGGGATTCATTTTAGCTTTAAAGACATGGATAAGCTAAATGTGAAAAGATGAAAAAAAGATGTTGCATGTAATGTTAAACAAAAGAGAACAGTGATGGCTACACTTAGATAAGACAAAATAAGACTTTAAGTCAAAAAATGCCACAAGAGACAAAGGAATTCATTATATAATGATAAATGGATCAACTCAACAGGAAGCTATCACAACTATTAATATGTATGTGCCCAAATATATAAAATGAACATTGACAGATCTGAAGAAAGAAATACACAGCAACACAATAGTGGTAGGAGGCTTTAACCACATTATCTATAGTGGATAGATAATTCTGACAGAAAACTAATAAGTAAAGAGGAAAACTGAACAACTCTATACACCAAATGGACCTAAGAGACATACACTGAACTTTCTACCCAGTAGCAGAATACATATTCTTCTCAAGTGCATATAGAAAGTTCTCCAGGAAAGATTACACATTAGGTCGTAAAACAGCTCTTAACAAATTCAAAAAGATTAAAATCATTCCAAGCATCTTCTCTGACCACAGTGAAATGAAACTAGAAATCATCGACAGTAAGAAAATGGGAAAATTCACAAACATGTGGAAACTAAATAACAAATTATTGAACAACCATTGGGTGCAAGAGAAAAATCAAAAAAGAATTTAAAAAATATTTTGAAACAAATGAAACAAAAATACAACATACCAAAACCTATGAGATACAGCAAAAACAGTACTAAGAGGGAAGTTTAGCAACAAATGCCTATATTTGAAAAGTAGGAAGATCTCAATAAACAACCTAATTTGCATATCAAGAAACTAGGAAAAGAAGAAAAAAACCTCAAAGTAGAAAAAAGAAAATAATAAATATTATAACAGAAATAAATCAAATAGAGAATAAAAAATAAAATTAAAATTAACAAAACTAGGAGTTGGTTATTTGAGAAAATAAAATGGACAAACCCTTAGTTAGACTAACTAAAAAAAGGGAGGATTCAAATACATAACATCAGAAATATAAGAGGAGACATTACAATAGATATCTAAGAAGTAAAAAAGATTATAAGGGAATGTTATGAACAAGTACACACCAACAAATCGCATAATCTAGAAGAAAGGATAAATTCCTAAAAATGTACAACATGCCAAAACTGAATCAAGAAGAAACAGAAAGCCTGAACAGACCAATAACAAAGAAAAAGATTAAATCAGTGATCAAAAACCTCCCAAAAAAGAAAGGTCCAGGATTAGATGGCTTCACATGTAAATTTTACTGAACATTCAAAGAATTAATACCAATTCTTCTTAAACTCTTCCAAAAATAGAAGAGAGAATACTTCCAAACTCATTTATGAGTTTAACATCAACCCAATTCCAAAGCCAGGCAATGATAGCACAAGAAAGGAAAACTACAGGTCAATATCCCTGATGAACACAGATGCAAAATCCTCACTAAAATACCAATGAACTGAATTTAACAGCACATTAAAAGGATTATACACCATGAACAAGTGGGATTTATCCTTGGGATGCATGGATGGTTCAGCATATGCAAATGAATCAATGTGATATACCACATTAACAAAATTAAAGAAAAATATATGAACATCTCAAGAGGTGCAGAAAAAGCATTTGACAAAGTTCAACATCCACGCATGATTAAAGTTCTCAACAAAATAAATAGAGAAGGCCATTTACCTCACAATAAAGGCCATATAGCAAATACCCACAGCTAACATTATAAACCATGGGGGAAAACTGAATGCTTTCCCTCCAAAATCTGGTACAAGGTAAGAATGCCCATTCTCACCATTTCTACTAAATGTAGTACTGGAGCAATGAGACAAGAAGAATAAATAATAAACAATCAAATCTGAATGAGAGAAAAAATAAAATTATCTCTTGTTTGCAGATGACATGATCTTATATGTAGAAAATCCTAAAGACTCAAGAACGACAACAACAACGAATCTGTTAGAACTAATAAAAAATTCAGTAAAGTTGCAGGACACCAAATCAACATGCAAAAATCAGTTGTGTTTCTATACAAGCAATAAACTCTCTGAAAAGAAAATTAGGAAAGCAATCTCATTAAAAGAGCCACAAAAAGAATAATAATGCTTAGGGATTTTTAGTTAGACCTAACAAATGAGGTGAATGACTTGTACACTGAAATTTATAAAACATTGATGAAGGAAATTAAAGAAGATACAGATAAATGGAGAGACATTCTGTGTTCTTGGACTGAAAGGATTAATATTATTTAAATGTCCAAACTACCCAAAGTGGTGTACATTCAATGCAACCACTATCAAAATCTCAGTGGTATTCTTTACAGACATAGAAAAAAAATACTAAAATTCATATGCAATTACAGAAGACCCTGAATAGCCAAAACAAAACTGGAGACATCACACTGCCAAATTTCAAACTATATTATAAAGCTACAGTAATTGAAACTATATTGTACTGGCATAAAAACAGACATATAAACCAAAAAGATAAAGAAACCAAAAATAACCCTTGTATCTACAGTCAGCTGATCTTTAACAAGGGTACCAAGAACAGACAATGAGGAAAGGATAGTCTCTTTCTTTCCCTAAATGGTGATGAGAAAACTGTCTATCCATAAGCAGAAGAATGAAATTGAATCTTTATCTCATACCATATACCAAAATCAACTCAAAACAGATTAAAGACTTCAATGTAAGACTTGAAACTATTAAATTACTGAAAAAAAAAAAAAACATAGGGGAAAATCTTCTTGACATTGGTCTGGGCAGTACTTTTTTGGAACATTACACCAAAAGCATAGACAACAAAAACAGAAATAGACAAGTGATATTGTATCAAACTAAAACTCTTCTGCACAGCAAAAGAGACAATCAACAGAGTGAAAAGGCAATCTATGCAATGTGAGAAAATACCTGCTAAGTATTTATCTGATAAGGGGTTCATATCCAAAATATGTAAGGAACTCAAACGACTCATTAACAACAACAACAGAAAACATTAAAATATGGGCTAAGGATCTGAGTAGACATTTCTCAAAAGAAGAAGATACAAATAGACAACACGTACATGGAGAGGTGCTCAACATTACTAATCATCAGAGGAATCCAAATCAAAACCACAGAGACATACCTGTTAGAATGGCTGTTATCAGAAAGACAAGAGATAACAAGTGTTGGTGAAGATGTGGAGAAAAGGGAGCACTTGTACACTGTTGGTGGGAATGTAAATTGGTACAGCCATTCTGTATGGAAGCTCTGCAAACAATTAAAAATATAACTACTGTATGATCCATCAATCCCATTCTGGGTATACATCAAAAGAAAATGAAGTAAGTACCTTGAAGAGTTCTCTACACCCTCATGTGCATGACAGCATTATTCAAAATAGTCACAACCTGTGTCTATCAATGGACAAATGGGTGAAGAAAATGTAGTGTGTGTGTGTGTGTGTGTGTGTGTGTGTGTGTGTGTGTGTGTGTGAAATGGAATTATTCAGTCTTAGAAAAGAAGGAAATCCTGCCATTTGCAACAACATAGATGAGCCTGGAGGACATTATACTAACTGAAATAAGCCACAACAGAAAAACAGATACTGAATGATCTCACAGGTGACACCTAAATAAGTCAAACTCATACATGCAGCAAATAGAATGGTGGCTGCCAGTGGCTAGCAGGTGAAGGAAATGGGAGGTGTTTGTCAAAAAGTACAAAGGTTCAGTTATGCTGGATGAATAAATTCTGAAGATCACTAGCACAGCATGGTGACTATAGTTAGTGTTAATAATACTATACTATATACTTGAAATTTGCTAAGAAATTTGATGTTAAGTGTTCTTATCGCACACACACATTCAAAAACTGTGACTATGTCGGCGGATGGATATGTTAGCCTGATTGTGGTAATCATTTCACAGTGCGTGTGTATATGAAAAAGTCATGTTATACACTTTGAGAACATATAATTTTTTGTCCAGTATACCTCAAGAAAGCTGAAAACCCCATAAAACAAAAATAGAATCAGTATAATTTACAATATTACCAAATGAAAATAAAAAATAATATGATCATCTTAATAGATTCAGAAAGTACATTTGACAAAATTCAATATCTATTTATGATAAAATATCATATCAAACTAGAAATAGCAGAGAACATCATTACATTGTTAAAAAGTATCTTTTAAAAACCTTTACTGCAAACCTCATGCTTAGAAATAAATATTGTATACTTTCCCCCTGGGATTAGTAAGATGAGGAAGGCTGCTATCTCATCTGCTCAACATAGTACTGAAGGTCCTACCAAGTGCAATAAAGCAAGAAAAAGAAATAAAAGGCACAAGAATTGGAAAGAAAGAAAGAAAGTTGTGTTCACAGAAGTCATGAATGTAGAGCCAGAAAATCTGAAAAGAATGTACAAACTGTTGAAATTAATAAGTGAACTCAGCTAGGCCATTGTATACAAAGTTAATAATTAGAAATCTATTTTCTTTCTATAGCCCAGAAACAAAGAGAAAATGGCACTTTAAAACGATACAGTTTACATTAATATCAAGAACCACCAGCTACTTAGGAATAAGTTTCACAAAATATGTGCAAGATCTATTCTGAAAACTACATGATATTATTGAGAAAAAGTTTAAAAGTCCTAAATGAAGGGAAATATGCCATGTTTATGGATTGAAAATGGAAAGATTCATTATTGCAAAAATGTCAATTTTTCCAAATTAATCTATAAATTCAATATAATTCCAATCAATCAAAATCAGTGTGTATATATATGTTTGGTGAACATAAGCAACTTGCTTCTAAAATTCATTTACAAATTCAAAATATCTAAAATATTTAAAACTATCTCTAAGAACTAAACTGGAGGACTTTCACTACCAGATAACAAGTTATAAAGCTGCAGTAGTTACAGCAGTGTGGTAGATATACAAACAGACCAATGGAACAGATAAGAGAGCCCATGAACAGATTCATGCATATTCTGTTACCCGTTATGATAAAGGCCACACTATAGTGTAGCGTGAGAAGGGATTGTCATTTCAATAAGTGGTGCTAGTTTGATTGATTGTCTACGTGTAAGAAAATGTATTTGGCTCACTACTTTAAACACGCACAAAGACAAATCCAGAAGGACTGCAGATCTACATGTGAAAGGCAAAACAATTAAAAAATTAGAGGAAAATATTACAGAACACTTTTATGGTCTTGAAGTAGGCAATGATTTTTTAAACAGGGCATAAATCATAAACGAAAAAAATGATAAATCAAACCATATAAAAATTAGAACTTCTGTTTATCAAAAGACACCATCAGGAGAGTGGAAATGTAACCCACAAAGTGGGTTATCCAACAAATTACTCGTATCCAGACTACATAAAGAACATCTACAAATCACTAAGAAAAAACAAACATCTCAATTAATAAATGGGTAAAGTACATGATGAGCCAGGCACTTCAAGAACAAGTACCCAAATCACTAATAAAAATATGAAAAGGTGCTCAACTTAATTAGTCATCAGAGAAGTGCAAGTTAAAACCACAATGAGAATAAATTTGAATCCTTATCTCACACATACACAAAATTTAAGTTGAAGTGTATCATAGACCTAAATGTAAGAGCTAGAACTGTGTAACTCAGAAGAAAACATGGACATAAATCTTTGTGACCTTGGATCAATCAGGTATTTCTTAGATGTGACACCAAAAGCACAAATGATAAAACAGATTGTTAAGTTGGAATTTAACAAGATTGAAATCCTTGAGATTCCAAGGATATCAAGAAAGTAAAACACAGTCCACAGAATGGGAGAAAATTTTTCAAATTATAAATTTGATAAGGGACTTGTATCCAGAGTACTTAACAAAACGATCACAACTCAACTGTCATAATAAAGACATATAACCTAATGTCTTGAATGGGTTAAAGATCTGAATAGCATTTCTCCAAAGAAGATATACAAATAACTAACAAGCACAGAGAAAGTGTTCAACATTGCTAGTCATTAGGGAAATGCCAACCAAAATGAGCTATCCCTTCACATCCACTAGAATAATGATGAAAATAGATAATAGCAAATATTGGCAAGAATATGGAGAAATTGGAATTCTCATACATTGCTGCTGGGAAAATGAAAATGGTGCAGGAACTGTGCAAAACAGTTTGACAATTCCTGGTGGGTTTACCGTATGATCTAGCAATTCTATTCACAGAAACTATTCAATAAAATGAAAACATACATCCCCACAAAAACTTGTACATGTATGTTCATAGCAGAATTATTCATAATAGCCAAAAGTGGAAAAAACACAAATGTCCATCAGCTGATGAATGGATAAATTAAGCACAGCACATCCATACGATGGAGTATTATTTGGCAATACAAAGGAATGAAGTACTGACATACTATATATATGTGTGTGTGTGTGTGTGTGTGTGTGTGTGTGTGTGTGTGTGTGTGTGAAAGAAACCAGTCATAAAGGACTACATATTTTATAATTCCATTTATATGAAATATCCAGGATAGGCAAAATCCATGGAGACAGAAGTAGGTTAGTGAAGCCTAGGGCTGATATAGGAGGAGGAGCAAACAGAGGAAGAATGAGGAGTGGTTGCTAACGGGTACGAGATTTCTTTTTGATTTGGGGGATGATGAAAATGTTCTAAAATTAGATTATGGTGATGGCTGCAAGACTCTATAAATATGCTAAAAATCACTGGATTGTACACTTGAAATGGGTGAAATTCATTGTATGTAAAGTATATCTCAATAAAGCAGTTTAAACACATACACACATGAGATACAGCTTCATCCCTGCTGGAATATTGAAATGAAAACGACAGAAAATATCGGTTGATGGCAAGGATGAAAGGTATCCAGAGCTCTCCTGCATTGCTGGCGGGAATGTCAACTGGTACAGCCACTCTGGAAAACTCTTGGGCAGTGCAGCGTCTCCTAGAGTTGAACACATAGGCAATTCCACTCCAGAATATATTCCTGAAAGATATGGACTAGAATGTTTTTAACCATACTACTTATAATAATCCCAAGCTAGAAACTACTAAGTACTTATTAACAGAAGAATGGATAAATACATTGTAGCATTTTCACACAATGTAATACTGTGTTGAAATGAGAGTGAGTAGTCTGCAATAACACATAACAATAGGAGACAATCTCACAAATATCATGATGAGTAAAGAAGTCAGGTCTCAAAGAGTATATACTATGTAATTTCATTTAAATGAAGTTCACAAATGGGTGGAATGAATTGATACTTGCTTGGGTGAGAATGAGTTGGGTTAGTGCTTACCCCCGGAGGCCAGTGACTGGCAAAGGGCATGAAGGTCTTACGAGATGCTATTGATGGTCTATTTCTTAATCTGAGTGCTATATAAATGGGTGCATTCAGTTTGTAACAATTCAGTGGGCTCTTATGATGTATGTATTTTACTAATGTATATCAATTTAAAACTTTAAAAATTACCAAATATGAAAATAGCAAAAAAAAAAAATCTAGGAATAATCTAACAGAAATGGGCTAGCCCTTTATTAACAAAATTGTGAAACGTTGTAGAAAGACATTAAAGAAGACCTAAATAAGTGAAGAGATAGACCATGTTCTTGGATAGGAAGACACCGTATCATCATAATGTCAGTTCTCCCTAAGTTGGTATGTAAATTTAATGTAATTCCAATTAAAATCTCAACAGTATTTTACTTTCTTTAACAAGCTGATTATCAGATTTATATGGGGGAGCAAAAAGATCAAGAATAGCCAACACATTCTGATTTTAAAAAGAACCATCAAACCAGTGGTGAATTTACCAGGCCAGGTATCAGGATTTACCATAATGATATGGTAATTAAGGCAGTGTGATATTAGCATAGAAATGAAATGAAAAAGAGAGCCCAGAAATAAAGCCTCCCATATGAAGAAGCTTGATATATGACAGACCAGATGCTGCAGACCTGCAGTGCTAAGACAATTGGTTGTCCATATGGAAAAAAAGGGAAATTAGATTCCTACCTTATACAATACACAAAAATCAATTCCAGATGGAATAAAGGCTTAAATACAAAAGGAAAAAACTATAAAACTATTGGAAATTATATAAGAGAATATATTTATGACCTCAGGGTAGGAAGTGACTCCTTAAGTAAAGCACAATAAATACAAATCATAAAGACAAAGATTGATCAATTTAACTATTTTAAAATTAAGAATTTTGTCCCTCAGGAGACTCCATAAAAAGAATAAAAAGGCAAGCCACAGACTAGGAGAAGAGAATTGAAACACATAAAAGTAACAATAGATTGAGTAGCATCTAGAATATATAAATAAGAATCAATAAGAAAATGACAATTTAAAAAGGCAAAAGACATAAACAGATTTTATAGAAGAGGAAACAAATGACTTATAAGTGTAGGAAAAGAGGGTCAACTTCATTAGTAATGAGGGAAATGCAAATGAAAGACACAAGATACAAAATTACACCCTAATGAGACAGGCAGAAATTAAAAAGTCTGACAACACCAAGTATTGGTGAGGATATGGAGGCATGGAACTCTCTTCCACTGCCAAAGGGAGTATAAATTGATGAAACTATTTGGAAAGTAATTTAACACTACCTAGTAGAGTTGAACATGCAAAAACCCAATGACTTGAATTCCACTTCTAGATAAAGGCTGTTTTGCACATGTGCACCAGGGACCACTTTAAAGAGTGTTCATAGCAGAACTGTTACTAGCCCTCAAATAAAAACAACTCAAATGTCCATCAGCTATAAAATAACTAAATTCCAGCATGTTCAAACAAGAGAATACTATACAGAGACAAAGTGAACAAACTACAGCTGTGTAAAAACACATATTAATGTCAAACAATGCTGGGTGAAAGCAGTAAGTCACAGAATAATTCATACAGCACCATTTAATTTATTTCCATTTTTTAAAAAAAGTACCCATTTTAATGTATACTTTCATGATTTTTGACAAACACAGTCATGTAACTATTATCACAAATTAGTGTTTCATTATTCAATGCTGATATCTGTTGCAACACAGATGATCCCTGAAAAATTATGATCCCTGAAAAATTATGCTAAGTAAAGGAAGCCAATCACAAAACACCACATATCATCTGATTCTGCTTATATGAACTATCCTGAGTAGGCAGATCTATAGCAATGGAAAGCCAGATTAGTGGTTGCCGGGAGATATGGGGATAGGGGAATGAGGAGTGACTGCTGATGAGGACAGAGATTTTTTGGGAGGTGATAAAAATGGTCCACAGTTAGATAGTGGTGATGGTTGCACACTGTGGGGATATACTAAGCACCCCTGAATTGTTAATTGTAAAAGGGTAAATTTTATGAAATGTGAATTATACCTCAATCATAATAAAAAGTACGTATCAAGTGGGAAAACTTATTTAATTCCTTATTTATTTATGAGATAGGGTCTTTCTCTGTCACCCAGGTGGGAGTGCAGTGGCGTGATCGGGGCTCACTGGAGGCTCAGTCTCCTGGACTCAAGCGATCCTCCTACCTCGGCCTCCACAGTAGCTGGGACTACAGGTGCACACCACCATGTCCGGCTACTTTTAAAATTTTTTATTGTAGAGATAGTAGTCTCACTATGTTGCCCAGGCTGGTCTTGAGCTCCTGGCCTCCAGCAATCCTCCTGTCTTGGCCTTCCAAAGTGCTGGGATTATAGGTGTGAGCCACAGTGCCCTGCTGGTAAAACTATTTTTAAAAGTAAAGACTGGTTAACTAAGAATCAAGATATGGTTGCCTCTGGTGTGTAGAGGCTGGAAGTTACTACAGGGAATGGTAGCGGGGACAGTTCTAATACATTTGCAATGTTTCTTTTCTTAGTTCAGGGAGTGTGTACATGGTGACATTATGACTCCACACACCATATGCCTGTCTCTGTGCACTCCCGTTAGGTATGATGTATATTATAATAAATAATTACTATAAAATGAGGGAGTTGGATTAGAATGACCTCCCAGAGTCCTCTGCCCATATGGTCTCCTGCTCTGGGGAAGTGACAGAGGAGTGGAAGCAGTTTTTAAGCACAAATGCAGTGGTGCTCCACACTGGGGAGCTACAATGCGCCCATTGTTGGTGTGGACATTCCAACAGAAAGGAGCCCTGCCAGGCTGACCTCAGGGGTCTCTGGGGACTGCTCTGGGGACTGCTGGCTGGCCCTCCCCTGGAAGTCCTCAAGGGGGCTGTCAGCACGTGGCCTCTCAGCCAGGCACACTCAGACACCTGTGGCCCCCACCCAGAGCCTGCACCTAGGTGTGGGTGAGGGTATTCTTGTGAATAAAGTGTGTGAATCTGATGGATAAACCTAAATACTGCATTACCGACCTGCAAGGACAACTCAGCACTCACGTTGGGGTGCTCACAATCTCTCCCGGAAGGGGGACTGAGTCGGGGCCAGTATCACCGGCAGGAAGTGGTTTCGTGTGTTCAAGTGGAGCAGGGCACATCCCTGTCACACCTGGGTGGCCTTGCATGAGGCTGCAATCTTCATGGTCATTGATAAAATTTCCTGCCTCTCTCTCCTCAACAGGCATGACATGTCCTTCATTCAACCAACAAATGTTTACCAAGTGCTACCGTGAAGAAGGTTCCATCCTGGGCAGTGGGGACACAGCATTGAACAGAAGAAAGCTTAAAGTCAAACCATGAAGGTGAGATATAACCAATAAACAGCTAAAAATAAAGTAACACATTGTGATAAATGCAAGGGAAACTCATCTGTTCAATGCGCCAACCAATCCTAGACCCTAGAGGAGTGCCTGGCATAGGCATGGCCAGTAGTAAATGAATGACGAGAGACTGCATGAAGTGGATTTGTTACGTGAAAGACCAAGTGGCCAGTCCACAGGCAAGGGCTGCCTCTCCTCTGCCCTCCTGGGCACTGCCAGTGTTGATCTGGGCACATCATCTTCCTCCACTCTTCTGTGATCAGCCAGCCCCTCCCCCATCTGACCGACACATTCCTTCTTTGGACCTTTCCATCAGGACGTAACTCAGTTTTGCTGATGTGGGGACCAATCTGTCTCTGAAGGTCACTTTGCTTATTACTGCCCTGGTCTAATTTCCCAGGGGAGCATTCCCCTGAGGCTACTGGCATTGACAACACTTATTTGGCTATCACGGTGCAACCATGGGAATCATTAGAGTAGCCTAATGAAGAGATGGTGATCACACCCCATACATAAGTATGTATCCACTGAGGAGCAGTAATGCACCTAGGATTTAAATGACGTGATCTCTTAGCACAGCACTTAGAATGTACTAAGTCTCAATAAATGTTAGCTATAATATTATTATTATTATCATGGTTCAGAAAAGGGAGAGAGGGCTGGAGAACCTGGAACAAGCTTCATGGAGCAGGCAGAATGACTCCCTTAAAAGCAGAGTAAAAATTAGATAGGTGGAAAGGATGGCAGCAGTGGGGGAAATCAAGGCAGGGGCCAGGGAGGAGTGGGTGAAGGTGGTGGCTGGTTGGTGAGGAGCCCTCCAGGCCAGAGCATAAAATTGGAGCTGGGGAGATGAGGGATGAGGACAGATAGGTGAAGGGACCTGATGGGGTGAGGATGGGCTTTGAACCTGCATATAAAAAGCTCTTTGCACCCCAGCAGAGACCAGGATTCCCCGCAACCTGCTGAAGGCCTTGAAAGTCTCATCCCTCAAGTCCTGAGATCACCCGGCCACCTATGATGAATATATGAGGCAGTTGCCATTTTGGAAAGAACATCATATGGAGAATAAGGAAGACTCAGGGTCTCATCCTAGCTTTGCCTCTAACTGGACAAGTGACACCATGCTGATTCCTGTCTTCTACAGACCTCGGTTTCCTTATCTGTAAGATGGGGAGAGGGCAAGTACCTGATCTTTGAAGTTCCTGATCTCCACAAAAACAAAAAACAAACCAAAGTACCCACCCAACTCTAACCTTGCTACTCCTGTTTCAAAGCTTTTGCGGGGACAAAGCTTCAGGTATTTTATTTGGTTGGGGTTCATGGAGAGGTTGCTACGAGCTGACCCTGTCTTTTTAGGTCTGAAAATTAACAAGGCAACTGTTGTCTCTGGTTCTGAATTTGAGAACTAATATATATATTTTAAAACCTCTTTAAATGCAAATTGGCTCCAGACTAGCCCACAGGCAGCTATGGGGTGGTGGAGGAAACCTTGGTCTTGGGATCAGTGGATGGGGATAGAGTGCTGGCTCAGCCACTCACCATCCACTAGATCTTAATCAAGACACTTAACTTCCATGACCTCAGCTTTCTCATCCCTACAATAGTGTGGGAGGTCAGATGGACTGTGGCCATGAGCGTGTGTGATGGAAGTTAGTCATTATAGTCTTATCTTGTTTTTGTTCAAAGTGTTGAAATTTGGCCATCACAAGTCTTGTGAGCCAGGGTGGATACTATCATCTCCATTTCCAGGCTGGGAAACTGAGGCTCAGAAAGGGGAAGTGAATTTTCTAAAGTACCACAGCAATGGCAGAGCTAGGATTATAAAGCCACTTTTTGTCTCCTCTGCACCATGACAATACTCCTAAAACCCTGCATTTTCACAACCACCATGCAGGAGATTTTGAATTCTCCATTCTTGTCTTACAGACACAGGTGAGGCCAGGCTAGTTTCTGCAGTGCTAAGTGGACGGAGTATTCCCTGACATCTGTGCTGCTGGGGCAACCTGGCAGGGCCTCCGTGGGAGCCGATCTCCAGTCTGGTGCATGAGCAAGAGCTCCTCCCTCAATCAGAGATGACCATGGCCCAGGAAGGCAAGGCAGGGCCATGTGGCTGTTGACCACAATCACCGGCAGGCCTCTGATTCCAGTAGCTGTCCCGGATGCTGCAACCCAGGCCTGTAATTTCTAGGCTGGGTCTGGACCAAGAGCAACCCCACTGCTGAATCAGTCACTCAATCAGTCCTATCTTATTATTTCTTGGCTCCCTGGTGGTGCAGCTTTGCTTCTGGGAAGCAGTGCTCAGGAGTCTGCCTTCTGCTTAGCATTTCTGGGGTCTCCTCACTGTCTCCTGTCCTGCTCCCCAGAGCTCTCTTGCCTGGAAGAATCCATGCCCCTCACTCCCTACCCTTCCGCCAGCCTCTCTCTGGCCTCCCTCATCAATTGCAAACCTTTCTGGTTCCATCCCACCGGCTGAATCATGCATTTCTTCTCCCCAGAGGGCCCCGGCTGGGGTTTCTGCCAGACAATCTGACAATCTATGCAGATAACTGCAGGGCACTTTCCCACAAAAAAATGGGAAAATGGCCCAGAAATTAGAGAACTTGCCTCTCTTCTTCACCCTCCTCCAGTCCCCCACCGTTTCACAAAATGCCTGAGCTAAGCGAAAGAGGAGATGGTCTTAGGAGGACAACACAGGGACTTTGTACCACCTTCAGGTGCCTACTTCTTTCTTAGGTGGGCCAATAAACTGACCATCCCTTCCTGGGCCCCAGTGCTCTGCAGAAGAGCACTAGCTGGTGAGGAAAGACCTGGTGTCCTAAAAGACCTTGGCATCTTCCACCATCATCTCGATGGTGATGGCACTGGAGCATATAATCACTGCCCGGCAGGACTCACCGCATCTCCACTAGTCCCCCTTTATCTCTATCCCACACTGAAGCCAGAGTTTGTGTCCTGAAATGTAAATCTGTTTTGACTTGTCTGGTCCCCCCATTAAAATCCATCAATGGCTCCCTACTGCTCTTGAGGAATTGTCTCTGTTAGGATTCCAAGGCTCTATCTTGCCTGCTCACTTAACCCCAGCTTCTTGTGGGCCATTTGCCACCCCCATGGCTGCTCAGGCCCCACCAGCCTTCAGCCAGTTCTCCAGGGCCACACTCCTTCCCATTGCAGGGCCCTTGTTCATTTTGTTCTCTCTGCCCAGAGCACTCTTCCCCATCTGCTATCTGAACAACACCTGCTCAACCTCACAACTTGGTCTCTGGGTCTCCAAGCCCAGTTCAATCCCAGGCCCTCAGGCTGTGTTCCCCTCATAGCACCACAAAACCCCTTATCACAGCACAGTCATGGTGCAATTGCATGTTTGTCTGTGTGGTTGATTGTCTGTCTCCTTCATGAGAGCAGGGAGCTTGTCTGCTTTTGCTCATTCCCATATTCCCAGTGCCTAGTACCCTGTGTGGCCTGGGACAAGTGCCCAATTAAGATATGCAGTGTGGGAGAAGGAAATGCTGAATATGCCTGGTGCCAAACTCCTGTGGTCCAAGAGCTCCCAGCAGAGGTCACATGATGTGCCCAGAGGAAGACACAGCAGAGTTGAGAGCTGTGGTTGGTTCAGTCCCATTGCAAGTATGCAAAAGACATGTGTGTGCATCCTCAGGAAGTGTGTGTGCATCCTCATATGTGTGTTCACATCCAGTGTACGTATGTGTAGGCATCATCCACGGCCTAAACTCCTGGCAGGCCCAAACTCTACTGCATACCTGACAGAGGCTCACCAGCCTTTCACTGGACATTTTCCAGTGACCAGGGAAGCTACTTCATAGGGAGGTAGTATTTTGAAATATAGACCCTGAGGTCAAATGGGCCTGGGCTGAAATCCCAGCTTTAGCGCTGAGCATACTGTTTAAATATTTGGGGCCCCAGTCAGGCACGATGGCTCACACCTATAGTCCCAGCACTTTAGGAGACTGAGGTGGGAGGATCACTTGAGCCCACGAGACTGAGATCAGCCTGGGTAACATAACCTGGGTAACACATGGGTGTGTGTGTGTGTGTGTGTGTGTGTGTGTGTGTGTGTGTGTGTGTGTGTATTTATTTATATTTGGAGCTTCAGTGTTCTTTCTTGAGAAAGAGGGATAATGATTTCTACCTTAGAGGATGATAGTGAAAACTAAATGTAATACTGCATTTAATGTACTTAGCACCATGTGTGGCACACAATAACAGCTCAATTGCTAGTGGCTGTTAGCATTGCTAAAACCAATATTTGGTTTTTCTTCTATGAGCAGTCTTTGATTTTTGTCTCAGGTCCAACTTGATCGGCAATCAAGACTACAATGTCCCTCAAAAGCCCAAAACATTGGTGAAAACCCTAAAGCTTAATGAAGATTTTGAGGTGAGATGAAAGCCAGGTAGTAATGTCATATACAACATAACAATAGAGGTCCCCAGACATCTTTCTTATCCTGTTTGCTCTCCCCAAGTTTCTCCTACCTTGATACCTCAGTGATACACTTCCCCCACCACCTTCCCCCATACAGCTCTTTACTACTCTGTCTGGCAGTTCAGCTCCGGCCCAAATTTGCATTCACCACTAAGGAAAAATGCCACAGTTTTTCAGATCTCCCTTCCAACAGTGATTTAACAATGGTGATCACATTTTGTTATGGAAGATTTCTTTTTGGGCATTTATTCCATTCTTAAGCCCAACTGCTGGTCATTATTCTCCTTTCTAGCCCTGTGAATGCTATCTCAAAGAAGAAATGATGGCAAATACAATTTTCGCCAATCTTCAAGCAAATCCTTTAACCCAGTATATTGCAGGGTGAGTCTGTGATAAAATTCTTTCTTATGTGGAGCCGAAATCTGTTTCCCTGTAACTCATACCATGGGTAAATGCCTATGAAGTCCATATTCTCCTTCACAAAACAAATCCTTAAAAACTCACATCCATTTCCTTTAAAAAGCCTTCTTCAGTTTATTCTGGAATTTGTTCGTGGCTGTGTGACTGTCTGTCCTTTCAGTTTTCATAATGTCCTTTTTTCAGCTGTGGCTCCTGAGAATACCTGAGGCTTGATTTATCAACCAACTCCCCTTAGCCTCCTTCGTGACAGGTCATATCTTTCCTGAATTTTCATTTGCTATTATAAACTCTAAGATATAGTATTTCAAATTGAGATGGGAGATTGCTACTTGCTTCTAAGTTGGATAGAGAGATTATTAAAATGCAGATTCTGGGCTTCATCCCAGATCTAGGAAGGCCAAGCCTCTGGCTACAGAGCATAGGAGTAAACAAACTCTCCAGGAATTATGATACCCGGTCAAAATTGCAAACCAAAGCTCTAAGGAAAGCACAGATATACCTGGTAAAATGGGGACTCCTTGCACATTCTATTGTTCTTTCTCCCCAAGTGGATTTGGCTAAAGAAGGATGAAATTATTGATAGAGTTTGTGGTGAGAGGCAGTTTTCTTTGTTTTTTGTTTTTTGGCTTTGGTGAGTTGTTTAACAAGTAACAAAATGTTCCTTTCCTGGGGCTTTAGTAACATTATTTCTGGAGCTACTGAGATTTCCAAAAATGCTCCAGAAGCTGATAAATTGAGCTAATTCCAAACCCGCTGGACAGTTGCTCAACCATGCTATGCATTTGTTGGTGTTCAATAATAGTTCCTGAGCACCTACTTTATGCCAGGCACTCGGGATACTTCAGTGAGCAAAACAGACATACATCCTGCCCTCATGGAGCTTACTTGCTAGTAGAAAAGGAATAATCCCATAAGGGCAAAGAGGAAGAAAAGAGACATCAGCAGATGAGTGATGTTCATTATTTTGGTAAAATAAGATGCAATGAGGCCGGGTGCAGTGGCTCACACCTGTAATCCCAGCACTTTGGGAGGCTGAGGCAGGTGGAACACCTGAGGTCAGGAGCTCGAGACCAGCCTGGCAAACATGGAGAAACCCCGTCTCTAGTAAAAGTAGAAAAAAAATTAGCTAGGCATGGTGGCAGGCACCTATAATCCCAGCTACGCAGGAGGCTGAAGCAGAAGAATCGCTTGAACCCAGGAGGCAGAGGTTACAGTGAGCCAAGATTGCGCCATCGTACTCCAGCCTGGGCGACAAGAGCAAGACTCCATCAAAAAAAAGAAAAAAAAAAGAAAAAAAAAGAAAAAAAAAAAGAAAAAAAAAAAAGATGCGGCCAGGCACGGTGGTTCACGCCTGTTATCCCAGCACTTTGGGAGGCCAAGGCGGGTAGATCACGAGGTTAGGAGCTTGAGACCAGCCTGACCAACATGGTGAAACCCTGTCTCCTCTAAAAATACAAAAATTAGCCAGGCCTGGTGGTACGTGCCTGTAATCCCAGCTACTCAGGAGGCTGAGGCAGGAGAATCTCTTGAACCCTGGAGGCAGAGGTTGCAGTAAGCTGAGATTGTGCCACTGCACTCTAGCCTGGGTGACAGAGTGAGACTCCATCTCAAAAAACAAAAAACAAACAAACAAACAAAACATGCAATGAGATGCAGGGGTAAGGAATAACAGAGAGGGATGACCCGTGAGGAGGTCATAAAGGAGAAATTCTAGGGTAGAGGAGGGATGGGGGGAGTGGAAGACTCTGAAGGTGATTAGGGACTGTGCTGAGGAGAAGCTGAATCTTACGTGAGACTAGAGGGGACAAGGACCCCTACAGTAGACTGGTGGCCTACCCAGGCTGTTAGTAGCTGCAGCTGGGGTACGCGAATAAAGAGAGAGAAGTGAATGCCAAGGTGAGGAAGGGGCACCTGATATTTAGGAAAGTGAGCTAAAAAGCTAGATTTCCAGGGACATGGAATTTCTGTGTGGGTCCAGGCAACTTAGACAGGGCTGGGGAACCTCCAGGCAGATAATTTATAGGTCTGGGTCAACCTTATGGCATTCCAGGTCTACTGAACATGGTGCGTGGGTCCTTCTCTGGGCAACTGTGGTATAATAAAGTGGAGAACATGGCTCCAGAGCTCACAGGAGGTTCCAAGTGAAGCCTGGGTTCTGAACACCTTACAGGGAAAGAAGTGGCACACACACACTCACACAGGAGGACACACACACTCAGGCATATTCATACACAGTCACATACACTCTCATGTACACAAGGTCACCCTCCTTCCTTTGTATTACTGAGATTCCTAAGGGTGGGTTGGAGGGAAGGCAGGGTGACAAATACTGCTGGCAGGCTGGTTTGGGACATCTGAAATACAGAAGTGAAAGGAGGAAGGAGTATTTGCAGCTTTCTGACATGTGAGCAGAGCCATGACAATCTCATTCCAGTCCAGCTGTCTACTTCTCCTGGTCTGCAATTGAACATTTCACAGTGGATTAGTAATAATAGAATCAACAAAGGAAAGAGCTCTTCAAGTAGCACTGAATTGGCATTTAGTCCTCCTGAAAAGTGGAAAACACATTTTTGAGGCCAGATTTTTCATAGCCGGGAAGTCATTTTAACCAAAGCAACAAGTCTAGTGACGTGTCACTTTTGACAATAAAATTTTGTATTTATTCTATTTCTGCAGTATAATCTTTTCATCTTTGGATAAATATTTATCTTGTACGGGCTCTGTACCAGACCCTGTTCTGGATGCTAAGGATACAGCGGGGGTAAAGATGAGCCCAGCCCTCCTGGAGCTTACCCTCAGTGCAAGGTCAGGCCTGAGAGCAGAGAGGCTTTGCGTGCACAGCAGGGCTGGGACATTGTACTGGGGCCCTGTGGACTTTCTAGTTGTGCGGCCTCCCAGGTGGTAATCCAGGAGATGCTACGGCGCCTGGCATCTGTCATCATTTGCAGAGAACAAGCCTGCGGCTGTGTGGGACTCAGGGAGGCCCCAGGACGGTGAGCGGTACAGCAGAGATCTGAATCCAGCACTGTCTGCTCCCAATCGCTGGGCCATGCTCTTTCTTTTGCCCACCCCTCTCCCCAGGAAAGAGCCAGCAGATCAGGTTCTCCCTGCTCCTCACACTGTGAAGATGGAAGTGAGAGAGAGCCACTTTGCATGTGGCTGGCTTCAGAAGTCAGAACACGCTGGGGAGGTTCCTAAGGTGAGTGCTAAAGTCCCAGTTCAACTTCCTTCATTATCATACGGCCTCCAAGTCTCCCTGCCCTGGGTTTTTCTGGTCAACCACCTCCATTCAACAAATGCGCTGATGCCAGCTGTGTGCTGGGCACCATGAATCCGGGAGTAAATGAACCCATGTATCCAGGGTGCATGGAACAGCACACTGATGGTTTAATGGAGTAAGAGCAGAAGCCAGAGGAGGCCTAAGGTCGGGGGACACTTAATTCTGACAGGCAAGTGTGCCCAGACTTAAACTGATGCCTTCTTCTCTTAAGGAAGCTCCCACAGGGAAGGGATTAGCCCCATCATGTCCATTGCACCTCACTTCCCAGCACAGAACCTGGCACGTGGAGATGCTCACCAAATATTCGGGTGAATGACTCAAAAAAGCAAGGCTGGGGTCATTGAACCTGGCTTCTCTCATGCTCTCAGTGACACGACCAAGCTGTAGTTTGTTTGCCCTCCTTCAGGTGCCCCAGAGAGACACAGCAACCACCACCAATGCCATCCCTTAAGGTCTTGTTATTAGTGACCTCAGAGGAGCAGAACTGGGCTACTCACAAGCCCTGGTTCCAGAGGTGACTGGCAGCAAAGCTAATGAGGCTTCAGTTTCAGAGCCCCCCTCTTGTGTGGGTTCTGCAAGGCCGAGGCATCCTCTGCTGAGCATGCAGGAGGAAGCAGTGGTCCAGCCACGCAGGGCATCTGTAGCCTCTGCCCTGGTAATGCCAGCACCACCCCACATCCACAGGACTCCCTGATACTCCCCCAGGGGATGTCACTGAATGTGTGGGTTCTGCTTTTAAAGCCACAGGAAGGACTCTGAAGGAGACACAGTTATGACCCAGGCTTCACATTAAATCAAGTTTAACCTAAAGCTGTCTCCTTACATATTTTAGGTTCAGCCTAAAGTTTTTTTTGTACATCATGAACTATAACAAGTGGAAGTGTAACCAGACCATTGCCTGTGCCAGTCACAGCGTTTAGGCTAATTAAATGTAGCCAACTGTTTGAACCATGTTCAAATAAGGCAAACACCTGAGCTGTAACCAATTCAGCTATTTCTTTATCTCATTTCTGTTTTCTGTATGTCACTTTCCCTTTTCTCCCCATAAATCTTCTTCCACCATGTGACTGCACCGGAGCCTCTGAGCCTACTCTGGCTCAGGAGGCTGGTTGATTCATGACTCAGTAATTGCTCAGTTAAACTCCTTTAAATTTAATTTGGCTGAAGTTTTTCTTTTATCAACGGTCACCTGGCTCCAAGGGTTACCAGTCCAGCAGGTGCAGATGACGGTGGTCCTAGGCATAAAGCACCAGCTGAGCAAGAGACTGCAGGGGACATTTCAGGTGTGACATTATTAGTAACAGGTCATGGAGCTGCTTTCTCCAAACTACCATCATGAAACACAGTTTGAAAACCTACGCCAGAGGGAAGGCCTAATTATCTTTTTCTTTTCTTTAGAAGAATAATTTTATAAAATCATTATTACTTGAAAAGGTGATCACAGAGTTTGCCGTCAGAAATGCTAACATATAGGAAAAAAATGTATCCGTATCATAGAGGTGTGTAAGGCTGTCCATTACTATTAATAATAAAAAATGTTATTCTTCTGGATTTTGTGATGATTGTGTTATTTGTCATATTTTAGAAATGCGTAATTTCTCATTCTTAATAATAATCACTTTGATACCTGATTTTGTATTTACAAAAAATACAAAAATTAGCCAGGCGTGGTGGCACACATTCCTGTAGTCCCAGCTACTCGGTTGACTGAGGTGGGAGGATCACTTGAGCCTGGCAGGTTGAGGCTGCAGTGAGTCATGATCAGGCCGCTGCCCTCAGGCTGGGTGAGGAAGTGAGACCCTGTCTTAAAACATAAAAATAAATAAACAATTTGCCAGTCCACTGTCTTGTAAATTTGAACAAATTTGTAACTTGTATATTTTTTTTCTTAGAAGGTCTCATCTGCCCTAAATAGTCCAAGCTGCAGGATTGAGATCTACACAACCTGGGTATGTGTGTATGGTTCATGGCATATGCTTATCATGGCTGTATCCATGGCCTATCTTTTCATTTATGTATGTGTCACCTTTGAACCTACCACCAACAACAAGAAATAGAACACTGCTCACTGGCTTTTCCCATCCCATCTTCCTGCCTCCTCCTGTTGAGATCATCATTATCCTGAATCTCGTATTCATCATGGCTTTACCTTAAAAATATGGTTACCATTATACATGTATACACACACACGTACACACAAATATACATACATATATGTGTGTGTACATGCAAAACAATTTACCACTACACTTCTGAGGAGTAAATTGTTTAATTTGTTTTTTTTATCTTTATAATCTTTATAAAAATAGTATTGTGCTGTCTGTAATCTTCTCTCACTTAGGCTTTTTATTCAATAGTTTACTGGTAAAATTCACCTATATTATTGTGTAGCTATAGTTCACCAGTTTTGACTGTGGTAAAAGATTCTACCACAATTTGTTGATTCAATCACCATTTGATGGGCAGTACTGGGCCTTTTTTTTTTTTTTTTTTAAGTTTTTGCTATTATAACATTGCTTTGAAAATTCTTGTATGTGTCTTCTGGTTTTGGGTATAAAACTAGGAGTAGAAACGTTGGGTTCTGAAGGGTATGTGACTGTTCAAATTTATAAGACAGTGGACTGGCAAATTGTTTCTTTATTTTTTTTATTTTTTATTTTTATTTTCTCACCCAGGCTGGAGTGCAGTGTCATGATCATGGCTCACTGCAGCCTCAACTTGCCAGGCTCCAGTGATCCTCCTACTTCAGTCTCCCGAGCAGCTGGGACTACAGGAATGCGCCACCATGCCTGGCTAGTTTTTGTATTTTTTGTAAAGACAGCCTATGTTGCCCAGGCTGTTCTCAAACTCCTGGGCTCAGGCAGTCCTCTCACCTCAGCCTCCCAAAGTGCTGGGATTACAGTCATGAGCCATCACACCTGGCCACAAACTCTCTCTTGGAGTGGATGCGCTATTTTATACTCTCCAGGGCAATCTGTGAGAGTGAGTACTACTCCACTGTGAAAAAGGGCTGGGGGAAGACCTCTATGAACTGATATGGAATTAATTCCAGAAAATGTTTTTAAGTGACAATAATTTAGGTGCAAAAGGGTATATACAGTGGGCTACCTGTTGAGTAAGAAATGGAGAAATAGCAAAACATACCCGTGTCTGCTTGGCTTTATAAAAAAAGACAGAGCAAAGAAGAACCAGAAAACAATGAAGCCGGTTACTTACAAGTGTGGGGGGATGGGGCGGGAGGAATGTGGGAGACAGTGACACCTCTCTGAGTATACCTTTTTGTATAGTTTTGACTTTTGGAAGCATGTAAATTTTTGTATATTCAAGAAAAGTTAAATAAAATTTAAAAGAACTTAAAGGGGGAAGGTTTTTTCCCCTTCCCATTCTTTTTAACACACTAAGCTCAACCTATCTAAATGAACTCAACTGTATTTCAGAAAAGTACCATAACCACACAGAAGGGAAAAAAGAAAAAATGAATCCAAGAAGCTTATGAATAAATACAGTACATGACTAAATAACTTCAGACTTGGGTCGGATGCAGCAGGGGTCGGAAGCGCAGCTTGTTTTGGTGTAGTGCTATAGGTGAAGCAATTCTGAAGGCAAGAAAGAATGGGCATAAATTGGAGTTGGAGGTATCAGTGTAAACTCATGATTTTTAGAATATGTCTATGTATGTGTACATGTATAGGAATATGTACATGTAATGTGTATTTGTACAGATGTGTGTGTGTATACATATATGTGTGTGTGTGTGTGTATATATATATATATGATTGTGTGTTTATGTTCCCTAGCTCTGTTTACTAAAAGGACCTAGAATCAAAGACACCCTGGTAGTGGTGAGCACACCCAACGCCCAGATCTTGGTCTCTACTATTATTTCCCAATGAAAGAAACCAGAACTGCTTGAAGAAATGACTGATTCTAGGGCTGGGTCAGGATAGGTGCAAGATAAGCCTGAAACATCTTAGTATGCCAGAAAGGAAGGACTGGCTCAAAAAATGATGGCAGCATGTCACAGGGACACAAGAACCAACTGGAAGGGATTTCCACTGGTCAAATCTAGGATAATTTGAACACTCAAATCATTTGGAATAACAGTGAATTATAAATTACTGAAAAGGTAGAAGTGTTAGAGTCTATAGCCATGATAAATAGATAAATAGGTAAATACAAACAAATAGACACATATGGGAGAGGAGGGAGGGCTATCACCAAGAATGTAGAATGCTGCATGCCCCTGGCAAATGTGGAGGCAAATGCATCAGTAAACATTGGAAGAGGCAAGTTTCAGCAATTGATGCAAACGCTTGTGTATAGTTCAGTGATGAGTGAGATATTTTCATAGTCTAACAGTGTCTCTCTATGTGTTGGTTGATAATTGCAAGGAAAAAATAACTTTTTTTTTTTTTTTGAGATGGAGTTTCACTCTTGTCTCTCAGGCTAGAGAGCAATGGTGCTATCCCGCCTCCCAGGTTCAAGCGATTCTCCTGCCTCAGCCTCCCGAGTAGCTGGGATTACAGGCATCCACCACCATGCCCAGCTAATTTTTGTATTTTTAGTCATGACGGGAGTTCACCATGTTGGCCAGGATGGTCTTGAACTCCTGACCTCAAATGATCCACCCACCTCAGCCTCCCAAACTGCTGGGATTACAGCCGTGAGCCACTGCACCCAGCCTGAAAAAAATAACTTTTCAGTGGAGAAATTATATGACACCTAAATCAGGTGATCAAAATTCGTATCCTCAATAAGGGGCAGGTGACATCATGTGTCTCCAAATGTTTCCGGATCTAACGTTACTTATGTAACATTCCAGCCAGAAATGCGTAACTTGAATCTACTCAAGAGGAAACAATAGACAAGCCCTTCTGCTCCTCCTCCTCCTCATTCTTAGTCTTCTTCCTCCTCCTTCTCCCTCTTCTCCTCTTCCTCAACTTCTTCCTCATCCTCTTCTTCCTCCTCCTTTTCTTATTCTCTTCCTTCTCCTTCTGTTTCTCCTACCCTCTCGCCATCTCTGTGTCTCTTACTATACATTTTTCTACTTTATTTCTTTTTTAAAGAATGGACTTTGTCTTTGTTGATCTCTAGGTTATTCATTTTCTAGTTTGTGAATTTTCACTTTTATTTTTATTAACTGCTTTCTTCTAGTCTCTTTCAGTTTATTCTTTTGTTGTTTTTCCCACTTCTTGCACTGGACACTCAGCTCTAATTTTCAGCTCCTGGATTCAAAAGTAAATCTGTAATAGAAATTTAAAAATCCTTCAAAGTGAATGATTATATATTTATATATATATATAATTTTAAATTATATGTAAAAATTAAATTCATAATTTAAAAAACTTCCAAGAAGAAATCTCCAGGGCAGATGGTTTTACTGGAGAATTCTACCAAAACTTTAAGGAAGAATTAGCACCAATTCTTCCCAATTGTTGATATAGACAAGATTATTTGAAAATTTATATAGAAAGGTAAAGGAACTAGAATAGCTAAAACAATTTTGAAAAAGTAAATGGGGAGAAATCAGCCTGTCCAAGTTCAAAAACCTTACACCATAGCTACAGTAATCAAGGTTGTGTAGTATTGTTGGAAGGATAAACACATAGATCAATAAAACAGAATAGAGAACTCAGAAGTAGACCCACACAAATAGATACAACTGATTTTTGACAAAGGTACAAAAATTCAATAGAGAAAGACTTGCCTTTTCAACAAATGATGCTGGGGTGATTCAATATCTATAGGCCAAAAAAAAAAAAAAAAAATGAACCTTGATATAAACCTCACACATTATATAAAAATTACAGACTGAAATGCAAAGCATAAAATTATAAAACTTGTAGAAAAGAATCACAGGGGGGAATCTTCATGATCTAGGGCTAAAAAAAGTATCCCTAGGTTTGACACTAAAAGCATGATCCATAAAAAGGAAAATGTATAATTTGTGCTGACATAGTTTGGATGTCCCCTCCTGATTTCATGTTGAGATGTCCTCCCCAGTGTTGGAGGTGGGGCCTGGTTGGGGGTGTTTGGGTCGTGGGAGTAGATCGTTCATGGCTTGGTGCTGTCCTCACCACAGCGAGTGAGTTCTTACAAGATCTGGTCATGTGAGACTGTGTGGCACCTCCTCCCTCCTTGCTCCTGGTTTCTCCATGTGAAGTGCCTGCTCCTACTTCACCTTCCACCATGAGGAAAAGCTTCCTGGACCCTCCCTGGAAGCAGACGCCAGCATCATGCTTCCTGTATAGCCTGCAGAACCGTGAGACAAGTAAACCTCTTTTCTTACAAATTATCCATTCTCAGATTTTTTATAACAACGTCAGAACGGCCTAATACAAAGACCTCATCAAAATTAAAAACTTTTACTCTGAAAAATACCCTGCTAAGTGGATGAAAAACTACAGACTGGGAGAAAATACTTGCAAACCACACAACTGACAAAGGACTAGTATCTGAAATAAAGTCCTCAAAACTCAACAGTAAAATATGCAAACAATCCAATTAGGAAAAGGGCAAAAATGTGCACAGACATTTCACCAAAGAGGACATACAGATGGCAAAGAGGCACATCATCATTAGCCATTAAGCTAACGCAGCTAAAACTACAATGAGATATCACTACTCAACTTTCAGAATGGCTAACCTAAAAAGTGTTAGTGCTGAGACTGGATCATGCATACAAACCTGGTGAGAATGAAAAAAAACTGTACAGCCATTCTGAAAAACAGTTTGACAGTTTCTTTAAAAATTAAGCATGCAACTACATATGACCCAGCAATTGCACTTCTGGGCATTTATCCCAGAGAAATGAAGATTTATCTTCACATGAAAACTATACATGAGTGTTTACAGCAGTTTTATGTGTAATAACCCCAAACTGGAAACAATCCAGATGTCCTTTAACAGGTGAATGAATAGTTAAACAAACTGTGGTACATCCAGATCATGGGACACTATTCAGCAAGAAAAGGGAATGAACTATTGATACATGCAGCAACTGGCTGAATACCCAGAGAATTATGCTGAGTGAAAAAAAGTCAATCCCAAAAGGTTAGAGACCATATGATTCCATTTATATAACACTCTTTAAATGACAAAATTATAGAAATGGAGAACGTAAGATTCTCTAGTGGTTTCCAGGGGTTAAGGAAGAGGCAGGGATAGGAAAGAAGTGGGTGTGACTGTAAAAGAGTATCATGTGAGATCCTTGTGGTGGGAAACATCTTGACTATACCAATGCCAATTTCCTGGCTGTGATAGTAAGCTATAGTTACCAACAGGGGAAACTGAGTAAAGGATACCTGGGATCTCCCAGTATTGTTTCTTAGAATTGCATATGAATCTACAATTAGTCTATAAGTCTTGCAGTTTTCTGGGGATGGAGAGAAAGAGAGTGTTGGTCAAATTTAGTTGAAAGATTAATGGTATCCTATAGATTTACTGGATGTCATGGCGGCTGATGTTGACCATAAGATGCGCCTGGTACTGGCAAGGTGCTGTGGATCACAGCTGTGGTATAATGAAACCAACCCTCAGCATCAAGACAGAGCACCTGGTTTCAAATTTCAACTTTATCACTTACTAATTCCTTGGTCTTTAGTAAGTCACTTCTAACTCAGTGCCTTGGTCTTCCCTATTCCTCTCCTCCACTCCCTGTGATTCAGACGGGGCTGACCTGTCTTCGCTGGCCAGGTATGGGCATAAGGCTGTTTTCTGACCATTCAGGGCCTCATCAATCTAGCCAGAATGACTGATTCTTGTATCAGGCTGCGATCAAGGCAAGATTAATTAGAGTCTTCCTCAAACTGCCTCCTCCTCTTTTCCTTCCTCCCCAAGAGCCATAAGAAAGGGCTCCTTCTTTTTCTCTGGAACCACAGACCCTAAGAATTACAAGGAACTCCCTAGAATCTTCCTCCTCAGCAACCTGGAAGAAGCAGTAACTTGACATTGTTAGAGTTCCTAACTATCCTCAAGGCAAAGGCCTATCCTCTATCCAGAGGCCTCAAGGCAAATACTGAAACAATAGCCTTTTTTACTTATGCTAATTTGAAAGAGGTTTCTGTCACTGGCACTTGAAAAAGTCATGATTATTACTTCCTTTAACCACGTTGAGTCTGTTGTGTTATCTCTAAAATAAGTGTAATAATAATAACAACAATTTCATTGGATTGTTGTACTTAATAGATCATACACATAAATCTGTGATCCTTTCCCCATTGCTAACTGCTTGATTAACCTGGGTAGAGTCATAGAGATGATTAGAAAAGAATAGGTTAAAAGGTCATACCTGGAGGGGATGTTAAAGGTCATCTAGATCACCCATTCAATATTCTCTTGAGTTTTGTGTTTTACAAAGGGGATAATAACAAATTTTGTGGTGCGGGGTACATAGTGTGGTTGGAGGGATCAAATGGCTTGATGAATATCAAAGCATTTTGCACAAAATGTAAGAAAATAGTTATTATCTTTCAAGGAGCTTGCAGTCTGGCAACAGAGATAAGGAATATTTCAAGAATCTTCTAGACAGGATTATAGTGTGCTTAAGAATAACCTGAGGAATGGGCAGGGTGATCAAAATGCAGATCTTCTTTTTACAAACACCCTGGTCATTCTGGTGCTGCACTCTGAGAATTGCTGCATGAGTGACCAGAGAAGAGGGTGAGAGCCCACGGAAAGGGAGGACTTGGACCTTGCTGCCACCATCATTGAAAGGCCAAGCTACGATGGCCTGGCCACCAGGAAAGTGCAGAAAGGGCAACTGGTCTGGAGTCAAGATGGATGCCTGGAGGACAGGCGACATAGGAGGTCTCCTCCAGGAGTAGACCTGGAGACAGCATTCAGGTGCCATGGATTGGCCCAGGGTGTGCTGCCATGGAGGACTGCTAAGGAATTGGGTGAGACAGGATCAGCTAGGGGAAGAAACCAAGTAAGGGTTCCATGGCAGGTGAAATCCCACGCTCAGCCTGGTCCCAGGGGGAGCTCTGAGATGGCAGGCATTGGCTATGGAGGTTGGCTGGATGGGGATCAATCCTTCCTATGTCCAGGTCTCCCTGTGGTGAGGCTGTTCCAGTGTCCAAGAACATTGCTCTGAAGGTCACAGTTGCTGCCATTAGCAGTAAAGCTCCAAAAAGCCAGAGGGTGAGATCTGAGAGAGTCTGGGCGGGAATCGACCATATCCACTAATGGGGTTGGATAGAACCTTGAGACTGGGTGTATTTTCAGGAAGGAGGAGGACGACATTTCAGAACCCTGGACTGAAAGCACTGTGGGATGGATTCACAGCTGCCCGAGCTGCCACTCTTGTGTTCTTATTTCTCATATTCCTAGCAAAACACAGATAAAAATCCAGAGAACGTTGGAATGTCACCCACCTTCCCACAACCCTCCCTCGGCCCCCCACCGCACACGAAAATGAAATATTTTTAGCTGTGCTCATTTGCTGTCTGTCTTTCCAGACAGAGTTGCATAAGAAGGGGCCGTTTTCCTCTCCACAGGATTGCAGGGGGACGGGTAAGCTGCACACGCGGATGGTAAAGCCATTTACACTCGAAGAGGCAGCCAGTGTGGCTCGAAGGAGTTGGCAGGTCCCAAACCTCATAAAGGGAAAACCTGAGGAGTGCCAGGGAGGCGAGGTGACTTCATACGGGGGATGATTTACTGCGAGGAATAACACACGAGCCCTCCCACTGCTCCTGCCTTTTTGGAATTTTGAAATCACAAAATGTTACAGCTGAGAGGACTTTTAAGAGCAGAGCATCTGGCCCAAACTGGTCATTACAAAGATGAGAAAACCGAGGCCTTAGCGTGGGGCAGAGAAAGGGACTAATATTTGTAAAGCAGAGGTACCACTAGGCCGGGGCACTGTGCTGGGCACCTCTCCCAGATTGTTCCATTCCCCATGTGGTTCCATGTCAGCCCCACTGTGGGGTGGGATTACGAATGTCTTGTTTTCATAAACAAAGATACAAACTCAGAGGCATAACAGAGCTTTCCCTGAGTCACACAGCTAAGCGGGGAGCTGAGATGAGAAGCCTTGTTTGTTTTTCTCAATCTTCAGGGTGAGTTGGAGATCAACTGTCTAGCCAGCCGGAAAAGAGCCTGTGCCTGCAACCTGCACTGACGTGTCAGTGCCACAAGGGCGGGGCAATATCTCTTTTGTTCGTTGCTCTATTCCAGTGCTTAGAATGGAGGCTGATACATAGTAGATGCCCAATAAACATCTGTTGCATGAATGAAGAAGCAAGCAAGCAAGCAAGCATTTATTATGCTCCACCTCCATGCAGCGACTTATCTCCATGGAAGATGAAATAGTCCTGGTCCTTGGGGTGCGCTCACTTGAGTTGATTGGACAGGTTGTACATATGGCAAATGCTGGAAAATGGTCCCAGGTGACACAGGCACGCATACGAGTCAGGGGTTGTCCAGCTGGGCCTGGGTTCAGGGCAGCTTTGAGGGGGTGTATTTCACCACTGCTCCACCTCCTCCATTCCCACTGTACTCTGGCAGAAAGGAATCTTGGTCTTCCCAGTCAGGGTCTTGACCTGAAACGTGCTTCTGATTCTCCATGTCCAGATCCCACCAGCCTTCACACTTAGCTTCAGTGCCATCTCCCACAGGAATCCTTCCCTGATTCCTTCCGCTGGCAGGGATTTCTTCCATGTTTGAGTTCCCATAACACTCGACCAGTACCTCTCTTGTGACACAGACCTTATCTTCTTTACTGACCCTAGGGTGGGTATCTGGTTCACCACAGTAGTCCCAAACGCCTAACAGAGAACCTTGACAAACTGGTGCTCCCCAAATGTATGAGTTGAGTGAGTAAACAGAGGAAAGGATGGAGAGGTGGGTACCAGACAGACCGGGTTGCCTGGTGCTTTTTGGAGTGGGTGGTTGTCTTCACGATAGAATTGGAAGAACACAAAAGCCCACTCCCCTGATCAAATACCACCCCCCCCCTCAAGTGGTGCTAACCCCTTGCACTTACTATTAGCCATTTACTGCTTTGAGTTGAGGTAGGGGTAGAGAACCTCTGTCCCCCTGGCTAAATGAAGCCTTGCCTTAATTTCAACTCATGCATGGAGCAAGAAGCAACAAGCACATTCTTATTTGGTGCTTATAGTTGCAAAAAAGGTGACATGACTATAAACACCTTGGTATAATGGCCTGGAAAAGTGATTTTCAAATTGTGTTCTGAGCCACCCCTGTTTATAGAGTTCCATAAACAGCTCTCTTCTATCTCCCTAATTGGTTTTACATTTTTCCCATTCAATTTGTTTGAAGAAATTTTACAGTAAGAAGTTTATAGATTCCCAAGATGGAAACATCCCACCCTGTGTCCCCTTCTGCCTGGCTTTCTCTATGTATTGTGGCCCCCCAGCCACCCTGGGAGCCTGGACCTGTGTAGGTAGTGAGACAGCCAGGTGGGAAGACAGACAGCCAAAGAAACTCCAGCACTGGGGTGGAGCCTCAGGAAGTCTGCACCGTTTGCAGCAGGGAGGAGCCTGGCCTCTCCTTCTCCTGTGTGGAATCTGGGATCCAAGCTGCCTGCAGGAAGCTCTCCAGCAAGGGGCTCTGATCTAGTGACAGTCCCTGTTTCCCCCTTTTCTTCCTTTTCACCCAATAAAACCCTGTCTTACTCAACATTCAAATTGTCTGAGAGCCTGAATTTTCATGGCCATGGGACAAAGAACCCCGTCTTTAGCTGAACTAAGGAAAAATCCTGCAACAGTAGCATTCAGGAGATAACCTCAAACTTCACGTTTCCCTCTCACCAGATTGCAGGCTTCCGGAGGACAGGGGCTGACCTTATGCATCGCATGTGCTCCAGCGCTGGGCACACTGCCTGGCACTCAGGAGCTGTTGGGTGTTTCTTCTTTAGTTTTTATTTTTTACACAAAAGGGGGAAATGGAATGGATGAATGAGATGGTTTGAGGTATTGGTGCATCTGGTGAAATCGTTGCTAGACATTTGACAGATGTATCTGGAACACTGTGGAGAAATGGCTGTGGGAATTTGGAAAACCAAGTCAATAGAGGGACGTGGGGGACCAGGAGAAAGCCATTCAGTCTAATGTTGGCCCAGCACGAGACCAAGCGCAGGCCCCTAGAGAGGCCGATCTCCGTTTCTTGCCTCCTGAGTGTCCTGGTGCACATGCATGGGGACACATTGGCCTTCACGTTCCAGTCTGTCCATACCCCTCCAGAAAGCACCCACCTCTTGGTCTCCTTTAGGGCCCAGGAGTATGTGCCCTCCTTAGAATGGGTGAAGTGGGCCTGTGGACATTTGACCAGAGAATTAGGGAGTCCCAGGAACTGGAAGTGTGGCTAGAGGGGAGGTGTGGGAGCCCCAGGTAGGGACATCCCTTTGGGCCTGGGAGCACCTCAATCTCTCTAGAGAGATGCAGTCAGAGGAGGGCCAGCATAGGGCCAGTGCAGGAATCCTGAGGGCCAGGTCTAACGGGTCAATGCCAGCGGGGAAGAAAGGGTTAAATGCCCCAGGAAATAAGCACGGTCACTATTTGATCCATCCAGAACCATTTCTACACAGGTGTAGTAATGGAAATAACGCTTACTGATTTAATTAAAATGTGTGCTTTTGGAAATACGGGAATAAAGGAAATGGGAGAGTCACAGGTAAAGTGTTAAATCCCAGACTACCAGGACAGGAGGTTAAGAGATTCTGTAAAAACAAGCAATTCAAGTAATAACATTGTAAACACATACATATTTATTTTTAAAAACTTAGAAATCAAAACCAGAAGAAAGAGCTAAAAGAATTGAAAGTTGGTGCCATTAGGGACAGGAACCAAGAGTGGGGGGCAGGAGATGACAGTTTTTCATGAATTTTTGTAAAAGAGAAGATATCAGCCAGGCATGGTGGCTTATGACTAGTCTCAGCTACTCAGGAGGCTGAAGTGGGAGGATCAATTGAGCCCAGGAGTTTGAGGCTCCAGTGAGCTATGATTACTCCACTGCACTCTAGCCACAGACTGAGACCCCAGCTCTAAAACCAATTAAAATAGAAAAAAAAAAAAAAAAAGAAGAAGAAGAAAATATCCATGTATATCTTTATGTAGAAGTTTGGTACTCACTATTTGTTACAGCTATATTCTGGTTATCTTTTGTTGTAAAACAAATTACAAACTGTAGTGGCTTCAACATTGCCTTTTAATTATATCTCATTGTTCTGTGGGCCAAGAAATTCAGGCAGAGTTCAAATCAGCAGTTCTGTGTTCGTGAACTTGGCGGAGGTTACTTAGTAGCAGTCAGCTGGGTGATGGGCTATCAGTGGGTCTAGGATGGCCTCATTCACATACGCGTCTGGCACCTTGGCAGGGTGAGTTGGCAGACTGGGCTTAGTTTGGACTGTTGGTCTGAGCATATATACGTGCCCTTTCCAGTACTGGAAGTCTCAAGGACCTTCGATATAGGAAGGACTTCTTCTATCATGGCTCAGGGCTCCCAGAGACAGTAAGGGCCAGGTGAAATTCTCAAAGTTTCTTATGGCTTAGCCTCAGAAGCCCCAGTCCATCACTTTACCATCTTCTGCTCAAGCAGGTACCTAAAGCCAGCCCAGCTTCAAAGGGAGAGGAATTTGACTCAGAGCAGTAGCAAAGAAATGGTGGTATCTTTAATTTCCACATCTACCTTGCTCCTTCTAAGGATTTGAGTAGTTTACATTATTTTTAAGTAATAAAATAATTAAAAATGTTTTTACTATATTGGGAATTTAGAAAACGTGTTTTGGCCCCTGCATACCTTTTTGTCTGTTCTTGTTTATGCCACTGATTAAGACCTGCTATACAGTGATGAATAAATGTGGCAATGCAACCATGCTGGTCTCATTCTTGATTTCAGAGGGAAAGTGTTCCACATGGTACTCCAAGGATCACGTCTGCGGTAGGATTTTTGTAGGTACTTTTTTATCAGCTTAATAAAGTTCATTTCTGGCCAGGTGTGATGGCTCATGCCTATAATCTCAGCACTTTGGGAGGCCAAGGTGGAAGGATTGCTTGAGCCTAGAAGTTCAAGACCAGCCTGGACAACATAGAGAAACCCCATCTCTAAAATTTTTTTAAAATTAGCCAGGCATGGTGGCACACTCCTGTGGTCCCAGCTTCTAGGAAGGCTGAGGCAGGAGGATCACTTGAGCCCAGGAAATCAAGGCTGCAGTGAGCTCTGATTATATCACTGCACTGTAGCCTGGGCAATAAAGCAAGACTTTGAATAAAAGAAGAATGAAAGAAAGAGAGAGAGAGAGAGAAAGAAGAAAGGAGGAAAGAAAGAAAGGGAAGGAAGGAAGGAAGGAAGGAAGGAAGGAAGGAAGGAAGGAAGGAAGGAAGGAAGGAAGGGAGGGAGGGAGGAAGGGAATGAAGGAAGGAAGGAAAGGAAGAGGAAGAAAGAGTGAGAGGAAGGAAGGAGGGAAGAAAGGAAAGGAAGGAAGGAAGGAAGGAAAGAAAGAAAAAGAAAGAAAGAAAAAAGAAAGAAAGAGAAAGAAAGAAAGGGAGAGGAAGAAAGAGAGAGAGGAAGGAAGGAGGGAAGAAAGGGAAGGAAGGAAGGAAGGGAAGGAAGAAAGAAAGAAAGAAAAAAGAAAGAAAGAAGGAAAGAAAGGAAGAAAGAGAAAGGAAGGAAGGAAGGAAGGAGAAAAAAAAGAAAGTTTATTTATATTAGTTTGCATTCCTGAATTTGTAGCACTATTTTTGAAAATAATGTGCTTATATGATCTTTTGGTTAAATAAAAATTAAACGTGAAAGATGACTTTGGTAGCCATGTGGAGGAAGAACACAAATGATGAGTTTAGAGGTGGAGAGGCTGGGGGAGACCAGAGGATGTCTGGGGGAAGGGCAGCAAGCCAGGGCCTGTGGAGGAGACTTTTTGGTGGGAGGGATACCAAGGCAAGGACTGAGTGAGGAGCTGCAGGTCTGAGTTCCCAGGACACTCACATGTCGGGGGACTGAGGGGTCATTTGAGGACAGCAACACCACAGGGCAGGAGAGGCAGGCGTCCCAGGCTGGCCACGAATGAGATGTGGGGTGTGGAGGCTCAGTCCCGCCTTGACTGCTGCTGCTGCGGTGGCCGGGTGGACCCCTCTAGTCATATCTCTGACCGTCACTCAGGCACCTTCATGACAGCTGGGGAAGGGTCCCAGGGTTTCTGTGGCAATAGGGCAAAAAATCCCAGAAGAGGAGAAAGAAAACCACGAAATCAAATCTGGCTCTGAAATAAAAATAGCCAGTAGTTGAGAATTTTAAGAAAGGAGAAACAAAAACAGTGTTGGTACATGAGTCACACCGACTTCTCCCAATTACCAGTTTTTAGGCTCCAAATAAAACTTCCAACAGAGGAGCCTTGGAATGTCAGTGGTGGCCAGGACGCTGAGCTCCGACCCCTCCTGCCAACCTTGCGTTTGGCGCTCTCCTGTGGAAACAGTCATCCTTCCTGCCCAGGGCTGTATGCCTCCTCTGGCATATGGAGGCAGGAGACCTGGCCCAAGCTATACCCATCTTTGAGTCTCAGTTTCCCCCTTGGCAAAGCAAGGAGCCTGGACTGATTTTCATCTTTGACATGGCTATTGTGCTCAAATATGGCTGTTGTGCTCAAATATGGTGGAGTGCTCAAAGAGCACTCAGTCAGGACTGAGGACAAGACAAATGGCAGGAATATTCCAGACCGTCAGTCAGTTTCAGGCCTGTGAACATCAGGTGAGTCCACCTTGCTGAGCTCAACTGTTGCATAAAGTCACAAATGCCACATTCTATCATAGACACTGACCTCAGGACCCAAGTCTGTGGGATCCCATTCCATGGAGCAATGCACAGAGACCCTGATGCTCAGGCTCAGGAGTTGCCAACACTTACTGACGAGGGGCATGAGCGTAGTGGCTGAGAGGCTCCTGGCACCTGGACGACCAGGGTTTGAATTCCGCCTCTACCTCTTACCGGATGAGTGATGTTGAGCAAGGTCCCATAGGAAATGGATGTTTGAGCAGAGTCTGCAGGAGGGGCTGTTTGCAGAGGTGTGTGCAGAACCCACAAAGAATGGGGCAGCCCAGAAGGCTGTGCAACCTCTGGAACTGGAGGGATCAGGAAAAGGGGCAAGGGGCATGTGAAGAAAGCGGTGGCAGCTGGAGCCCTGGGAGAGGGCCTGAGGGTGGGACCTGAGGCCAGGGGAAGAGGAAAGCAGCTCTGCTAAAACCAAGGCTGGCAGGAAGGGAGCTTGGCAAATACTCTGACCCCCTGTACTCCTGCCAGTGCCCCTGTGGGCTGAATCCAACTAGAAGCTAGAGGACAATGCAGTGGGTAAAGTTGAGGGCAGAGATCAGCCCTCAGGGCACAGAGTAGGGACGAGAAAGGTGGAGGGTGGGTCTGAAGGGCAAAGACCAGCACACGTGAACTTTCTGGGCCTCTGTTTCCTGATTTGTAAAATGGTGATGATAACAACACCCACGGCATAGTAATATTGCCATAATAAATGTCTCTCTCTCACTCTCTCTCTCTCGCTGTCTATCCACTTATCTTTCTATCTATCCAGTACTTAGAACAGTGCCTGGCACATAGGCATGATATATAAACATCTGCTATTTTACCTATGTTATTACCATGCTCCCACTCACATTTGTTCCCTTCCTCCAGGCACCCAAGTTTACATCTTCCTTTTTACCCCAGTGTGCTTCCTGTCAGCTGGCTCATGGGAAGGGTCTATTAATCAGCTCCCACTAAGGTGTACATAACTGATCATGACTTCAGGAGCTACCTCTGCCTGGGAGCACTTGCATTTTACAGGAACTGCTGCATCTTCCTTACGGTGTGAAATTCTGATGGTGGAACCTCAGGTCTTTTGTTGCTGTTGAAATTACAGGGGAGTGGTCTCCTCTTCCTGCACTGAATAATAATAACCAGTGGGGAAGATACTGGGGAGCAGGGAGGCTTCTGTAGTGCAGAGAGTGGCCCCTGCCCAGGGACAGAGCTGTGAGTCTCTGATAGGAGGAGGTGGTCAAGCTCCAGCCACTTGCCAACTTTGCCAACTTGCCAACTCTGGAGAAGCCAGCTCTGACCCTAAGCCTGGAAGAAGGGTCCTCTCCCCCTCAAAGCTGGGGCAGAGCCCCTTCAGGGGCCCAGATAGGGAGGTGCTCAGAGAGGAGTAACACGGCCCCAGGTTCCCCAGGAGGCTGGTGGTGAGTCTGGGATTTGAACCAAGAGGCCTGACCCCCAGGCCAGGGTCCTTCCTTCCCCTGCCCCCATCCCACCCTTCTCTGCTCTGGAGTACACACCCTTGAGTGGCCGGAGACATCCCTGGGCGGCAGTCTGACCTCACAGTTGGCCCTGGAGCAGTTCAGCCTTTCAGCCAGAGGGAAATATGTGTCCCAGAGAGGGTCCAAGAGTGACTCAGGCTGAGTGTGGACTGTTCGTGCTGCTGAAGCCCCTCCATCCTTGGCTCTGTCTGGCAGTTATGGCCTCTCTCCTGGGCCAGGTGGCTGTGGCCATGACTCTCCTCATTCCCATCTACGGAACTGCCCCTCAAGTAAGGTTTCAGTTGACCTCAGAATGGCCTTCTCTCCACCCCACGGCCTGTGAGTTCTCCAGGTCATTGGTCATATGCTCTGGGACACACATGTGAGCTGATTGTTTATGCAGTGTTTGCTCACAATAGCAACAAGCACCCCTTCTTCTGCAGCCCTTTGATGGCAAGATGCTGTCACACAGGAGGGGCTACAAAGTAGCTGGCAGCAGAAAGCATCCACAAAACAAGCTCAGGCTAGTGAAAGAGTCTGGCAAACAAGCTCAGACTCAAGAAATCATCAAAAGAAGAAGAGAAAAGAAAAAAAAAAACCAACAACAACAAGCTCAGGCTCAAGCTCTTTCCTCTCAGCTCGTGACTCATTTGTATGCATAGGCCTTGCTCCATGGTGTCAGGGTCAGCTCCCCTTGGCCACATCTCAGCCTTGTGAACCTTTGTGAACCCTGACACAGCATCACTTCCAACCCAGGTGCTTCGGATTCCAGGGTTGAGAAGAGGAGGCTGTGGTGCATCAAGGATCTTAGAAACACAACGAAATCTCAAGACATTAAAATCAAGAGGTTCTTAATTTTGCATGAATGTGCAGTTTTCTTGTGGTCTGTGCTCCCATCAGATTCTCAAAGTGCCCCTGTATTAATCAGGGTAGACTAGGTAATGCTGTGGTAACAAACAATCCCAAATTCTGATAACAGAATCCCAAGTGACTGATAACAAGGGTGAATCTTCAGACAGCCACTGGATGGAGTCTATTTCCTGTCCCTGTTTTTCCCTAACATCCAGCTGCCCGTCTGTGTAAGAATAAACAAAATAAGAAAAGCCAAATGTAACCAAATTGTCATATTGATTTTCCTTTGTGTGACAGATACACAAAGAACCAGGTGTTTTATGAGGCACAACCTCATTTAATCTTGTGAGGCAGAGGAGGAAACTGAGGCTTGCAGAAGGGAAGTGACTTTCCCTAAGTCACCTGGCTAGTTGTCTAGTCAGAAGCTGGGCTGAGATTTGAACCCAAGCCCCGCCTAGTAGCTACACTGACTGAACACAACCACATGCGATGTTTCCACATGCGATGTTTCCAACCACATTGCTACTGGTTCTAGTACTTGTATTGTGCTTTTGAGTTTACATAGCATTTCCATTAGTTTGGCAAATATTTACAAGCACCTCCTGTATTAGTCCGTTCTCACACTGCTGATAAAGACATACCTGAGACTGGGCAATTTGCAAAAGAAAGAGGTTTAATGGACTTAAAATTCCACGCAGCTGGGGAAGCCTCACAATCATGGCAGAAGGCAAGGAGGAGCAAGTCACATCTTACATGGATGGCAGCAGGCAAAGAGAGAACTTGTGCAGAGAAACTCCTGTTTTTAAAATCATCAGATCTCGTGACACCCATTCATTATCACGAGAACAGCATGGAGAGACCTGCCCGCATGATTCAATCATCTCCCACCGGGTCCCTCCCACTGCACGTGGGAATTATGGGAGTTACAAGTTGAGATTTGGGTGGGACACAGAGTCAAACCATATCACCTCCCATGTGCTGGCACTGTTCTAGATGCTAGGGTTCTAGGGGTGAATACAATTGACACAGGGCACATGGAAGGGCAGAGAATAGATTGGGGGTAGCAAAGAGAATTGTTGGACCAGTGACTAATGAGGAGTCAAAGCTTTAACTGGAAGGAATGGCACCTGCTGGGAGCTTCAGGCTCCATAGCAGATTGACCAGAATCATTCGTGTGCCTTCCACAGCAAACTAAGTCACTCTACAACCAAGGCAGGGGGAAGTTTCCCAAAAGGAATCCTGGAGACGTCTCCACACCACAAAGCCTGGGCTGCATTTTTTAAACTGTGGAATCACATTCACCATTTTGTCCCCAGTGGCATGGGATCTGGTTCAGAGAAGATTTTCCCCAAATATTTATGGAATGAATGGGTTAACAAACAAATGAATGGATGGATGGTGACTGAGGCTGGGCAATGCCCTTTTACTCTATAGGCCTCTGTTTCCTCATCTGTCCACCAAAGTGATCTCCAAGGGCCTCTTTCTCACTGACATCTGACAGCAGAAACAGAGACCGTGTGTCAGTCTCCAAAGCTGACTTCTGTATTGTGTGGGTAATTTTGCCCCAGAGACAATTGTTCACACTGTGATCATGGGAATTGATTCCAGCAGCATTGTTGTGGAGATAGTTAGAATTCTCTAGGGCCAGAGTAGCTGTGCTGAAGGACTCTGTGGCCAGGATTCATGGTTGGATGCAGATGGGTGTGACTCTAGGAGCAGAGACAGGAAATGTTTTTTCCCCAAATACCTCTTCTGCTGCTGCCTGAAATTCCACCATTTTTGATTTATTCCACTGGGTTCAGCATTGCCCTTTCCTTTGGTGGGTCTTCTCTATAAGTGCTAAAAGCCTTCGTGGACTGATGGAGCTTTTAAATAAAATTTAATTCTTTTCTTAAACTTATTTTTCGGAGATGAGGTCTCATTCTGTCACCCAGGCTGGGGTGCAGTGGCACGATCATAACTCACTGCAGCCTCGACTTCCTGGGCTCCAGGGATGCTCCCACCTCAGCATTCCAGTAGCTGGGACTACAAGCTCATGTCTTCATGCAATTTTTTTTAAGAGACGGGGTCTTGCTATATTGCCCAGGAAGGTCTCAAACTCCTGGGCTCAAGGAACCCTTCTGCCTTGACTCCCCAAAGTGCTGGGTTTACAGGTGTAAGCGACAGCACCCACCCAAATTCAATTTCTGATTGCCTTTTATATGCCAGCCTCTGCACAGAGGGACTGAGATAGATACGAAAATAGTAACTATGACAATAATATACCATTTTTTTCAATTAAAAAGTTTTAAATTGATACATAATATTTGCACATGTTTTTGGGGTACATGAGATAATTTGATACGTTCATAAAATGTGTAAAGATCAAATCAGGGTAAACTGAGATATCCATCACCTTAAATATTTATCTTTTCTTTCTGCTGGGAACATTAGAATTATTATCTTCTAGCTGAAATACATAATAAATTAATGTTAATTATAGTCACCCTACTTATCTATCAAACCCCAGGTCTCATTTCTTCTATCTAAGTGTATATCGGTACCCATTAATCAACTTCTCTCCATCTCCCCCCTCCTTCCTCCTCTTCTGGCCTCTGGTAACCACAAATCTACTCTCTACCTTCATGACATCCACTTTTCAGCTCCCACATGAGTGAGAACATGCAATATTTATCTTTCAGTGTTTGGCTTATTTCACTGAACATAATGACCTACAGTTCCATCCATGTTACTGGCAGATGATAGGATTTCATTCTTTTCTATGGCTGAATACTATTCGTCTGTGCATATGTACCACATTTTCTTTATGCATTCATCCACTCATGGGCATTTAGGTTGATTCTATAACCACCGTTTGTTGAGAATTTAGTATGTAGCAAATTGGTTACATTAGCTCTTACCTCAACCCTTGGAGATATGTATGTATCTTTGGCGACATTTTACAGATGAGAAAATTGAGTCACAGAGGCTGAGACACTTGCCCAATGTAACATAACCGAATTTCTCCTGTTGCATAGCCACTGTGCTACAGCCACCTGACCTATGAGGGTCTATGTCTAGTGGGGAGAAAGACCTGGTGGTAGAACAGAATCCGTGCTAAACAGAGGAATAAGCAGTTAGCCATGAGGCAGCCAGGTGTAGATGATCAGGCTGAGATTTTATTCCAGCTGGTTCTTGAAGGACAAGAAGGATTTTCGTATACTGAGAAGGAAAGAGGGAAGTCACACCTGGGAAAGTTACAGGAGCCAAACCCCACACAAGGCTGTCTGTGTGTTGGCCTCAGGTTGGGTGAAGAATACAGGAGAATACAGTGAATGGAAGAAGAGACATGAGTCGTGTGGGTCAGGTCACGGAAGTCAATGGGGGAGCCACTGAGGTTGTAGCAGAGTGGAAAACTGTGAGGTCTGCTTTGAAATACTCCCTCTCTTGAAAAACTGTCACAGGCTAGAGAGGGCTGGGCAGACATAATAACTAAACATAATAAGGCGTCCTGGATGGGATCCTGGAACAGAAAAAGGACATCAGGAGCAAAACTGATGGTACCCAAACAGGTATGGAGTTTAGCTAATAGCAATGTACCAGTGTTGATTCATTAGTTATGGTAAATGTATGAAAGCATTTAACAATAGGGGAAACTAGATGAAGGGTCTATGGGAACTCTGTATTATCTTCGCAAGTTTTCTATAAATCACAAACTCTTCTTAAATACATTTATTTAAATAAAAACGTTTACTCCCTCTGCAGGCAGTGTGGAGGATGGAGTTGAGTGGGGAGGGTCAGGATGCAGAGAGCGTGTGTGAAGGAGGCCACCACCATCCTACTGTGGCAAGGACCTGTGACCTGCAGGGGCCAGAGGGCCTGGAGGGAAGGGGGCAGAAATGGAAAACACACTGGCACTGGGGGAGGCAGAACCTGGCAACTGGTTGGATGTGAGGGCTGAGCTGGAGGCATGAGTCAAAGGTGATGTGACTCTCCTGTCCTGAGCCCAGTGACAGGCGCAGAGCAGATCTCATAAAAGGAAGGATAGGATTGCCATAGACCAACATGGGCAGCTTGGGGAGAGAGGAAACACACCAAATTCAATACCACTCAGCAATCCTGTGTTCTGATCATGACGTTGTTTATTGGGTAGTGAGATTCTTCACAATGGTGCCTTCCAAACTATTGGTGGTCAAGAACCAGGTTTTTTGTTTTTTAAGTGTATTTCCAGTCCAGGGAAGAGCAATGTTTTGGTCTATATCCTGTTCAGTGAGACAAGTCCATGGAGACTGTGTCTGGATGTCAGGCATTTTTAAAGTGTTGTAGAAGTTTTTGATCCCTTACTCTCCATTTTTATTTTTATCTCACTGCAGACCAGTTAAAACATTGTTTATGGACCGGCTCTAGTCCACTTTAAACCTCCAACTATCTGAGGGTTAGGGACTACGAATCTCAATTTACAAATGAGAGAACTGAGACTCAAAGAGATTTAGAAACTATCCAAGGGCTCACAAAACTGGTAAGTTGCAGAGAGCAGGGATTTGTTCTGTGATCTGTCTATCTCTAGAAGCAAAGTTCCCATTCGCTGCCCGTGACCCATCAGTGCTCAGGCAGTCCTGCTGCTGGCCTCTTGCCTCCTGCCCTGCAGGTTGTTTTCAAAGCTTGTCTTCACTCCTCTTCCCTGGAGGCTGAATCATGGGTTGCTTTGACTCAAGAAAAGGAGGATGTGGAGGGGAGTGTCTAAAAAAACCTTTGCCAGAGGTGACCTCATAACCATCTCCCCTGGGGCTCAGTGGACCGTGGAGAGAGCTCAGCCAGTGAAGACCTCAACAGAGTGGCCAAGAGCACTGACCCTGACACTGGCATAATTCCAGTCTCTGCCACTGACAGATTAGGAAGGGAGAGAGGTCACACAGGGAGGTCACACACGGAGAGAAGGTCCAAGGCTCGCCCCTTTGGTGAACTCAGGCAGCGCTTAGCAGCAGCTACAAACAACAATGGAAAGGTTGGAGAACCCATCACATGCCAGACACAGGGCTCAGTGCGCAGATACCAATTTGTGTTTACTTTTGCTCTGTGGAAAATCAGGAGGATAAGGTCTATTTGGTTTTTACTTTCCCCAACGAGTTATCTCCCACTCTGAGACTGAAGCTGGACTTTTGGGCTTCCTCTCTGCAGGGCCGTGTGCAAAGATGAGAGGGAAGTGTGTTGGAAGCAATCTTTTCAGGCTTCTGAGAAAGCCCAAGCTTGCAGAGGAAATGGTGCCAGAGAAAGGCACAGACAGTGCTTCTGGAAGGCGAGGTGGCCACGGAGATTGGAAGATTCTCCAGCCCTCAGGAAAGGGGCTGAAAATCTGTGTGTGTATGAGTTGGGGGACCCTCCTGGGGCAATGGCTATACTGTCTGCCTAGGGAGGCTTCCAGCCTCTTCAAAGATGCATTCATTCATCAGAGAGTCACCAAAACCCAACCGTGTCTAGGTCCTGGGGACAGAGTGATAAACAAGACAGACTTTCAGAAAATAACAGCATATTTCTTGCACACTGCATTTCATAGAGCCAGAGGCTATCCTCCAGCTCCTAGCTGGGGTAGTTCCTCTTTGCTTGAATTCTCCCTTCCAGCCTCTGCTTGTTCGTCCTATTTCACAGCAGAGAGACACTCTCTTGCTCAAAACCTTGATATACAGTGGCTCCATTTTGGCAAGGATAAAGCACAGGTTCTTTGTCAGAGTGCAGGAGGTCATTAGAATAGAATGAATGGTATCACCATCACTTGCACACACTCCTTGGGTGCATGTTTCCCCCTCACCCTCTAGGACCAGGCTCAGCTGCTGCCCTTCTAGCCTCATTTCCCAGCACATGCGTTCCCCTTGTATTGTGCTCTGGCAACACCATCACTCCTTACAGTTCACTTTCCAGTCTCTGCTCCCTTCTTCAGAATGCTTCCTCTGTTCCAACTGAGTTCCGGATTTTTCATTTCTCTGTATATTGAAATCTTACTAATCACCCAAGGCCTAGCTCACATATCACCTCCACTGGGAAGCCTTCTGATTTCCTGAGTTAGAAAGAACACTTACCTATTCTCCATTCCCAGCCAACTTGACATACACATACTCATTATAACCTCCTCACTCCTAGTCAACACTTTGCATTTCTTCTGAAGTGTGTTCTGAAGAACACCTTGCTGGTAGGCTACTCTCTATTTGGCCCTCACACTGTTCCTGCCCATGTAGAATCTGCTTATCAAGGCAGTGTATTAGTCAAGGTTCTCCAGAGAAGCAGAACCAGAAGGATGGACTGACTGATTGACTGTGAGGAATTGGCTCACACAATTATGGAGGCTGACAAGTCCCACAGTCTGATGTCTGCAAACTGGAGACCCAGGAAAGCCAGTGGTATATTTCAGTCCAAGTCCAACAGCCTGAGAACTAGGGGAGCTGATGGCATAAATCCCAGTCCAAGGGACACGGAAGATGAGATGAGATGTCCCAGATCAACAGACAGACAGGAAACAAAAGGGCAAATTCTTCTTCCTTTACCTTTTTGTTCTCAGACTGGATGATTCAGACCCACATTGGTGAGTGCATTCCACTTTACTGAGCCCACTGGTTCAAACGCTAACCTTATCTGGAAACACACTTACAGAGGCACCCACAAATAACATTTAATTTGGCTATCCTTGGCAAGTCAAGTTGACACATACAATTAACCATCATAGGCTGTTGTTTGCAAACCTGTTTATCTGAATTGTTCTGTCATTGTTGATGACACATCTACGGAGGCTTAGCATACAACCAGTTCAGAGGGAGCAGGGGGACAGAAGGTTTCAAAAGAAATGGCTCCAGGAAACAGGAACCTAAGCTTACATGGTGTGTTTAACTCAATAGAGAAATGTTTATAGTTCTGGACAAAGTTAGGGGCTAAATTACTCGTAGGTTCATAGAGAGTAAATAAATGAAAGGGAAAAGCAATTATTAGCTGAAAAAACAAAAGCTGTTCAAAAGAAAGAAAATATCATTGTAGTACACTAGGTGGCTCAGCTGTGAACAATATTTATATAATCATAGTCATGTCAATACTGAATAAGAGACAGATAAAAATTGTGATACAATCATATTGAAACAATGGGAGTCTGGGAAGTGTTGTGTCTGCATGTGTACATGTGCTTGTGTGTGTGCACACATGTGTACTTCTGTGTATGTTAGGATTAGGAGAGAAGTGTAAGAGAGCTAAGCTATCATCTTTGACATTTATGGCTAATGTCAAAAAAAGAAAAGTCAAGAATCAATACTGATAAGATATCAGCATTCCCATATTAATTACAGCATTATTCACAATAGCCAAGATACAATGTAGAGGAGAAAATATAATTTATTTTCCTTCCCTCATAGCTTCTTATCTGAGATGTTCTCCTGTAAACAAAATTCAGATTAGCAAGAGAAAAACCAGCAAAAATGTATTGGTGTGTGCTGTACCCATCACAGGGGAGAAGGAATATTTCTCTCTCAAGGCAGTGGCTTAGGGGCCTTGCTTAAACAGTATTTTTTAAAGCAGCCATAAATTCTATAGTGACAAGACAAAGAAGAGAGCAACTTCAGGATTCCACAAGGCAGCAAATTGTAGGAAGGTAAATTTATGGGAAGAGTAAAGTCTGCACCTAGATCTTCTGGCACTGCTGTCTATGAGTTGATAAGCAAGGATTGGAAAGAAGCCCCTCATTAGGCAGGAAAAGGCAAGGAGGATGGCAGGAAGATCTGTTCCTATAAATCACCATTAGGCAAGCAGAGGGAGGGGCAGAGTGTCCCCCTACGTTTTAACCTTCTTCAGTTCGACAATCACCAGTGTTCCAGAAAGGAATATTTTTGTTTCCTTCAATTGAATCAACTTATATCAATCAATGGATGAATAGATGAAGAAAACATGGTGTATATACACAATGGAATACTATTCAGCCATGAAAAGTAAGGAAATCCTGATATTTGCAACAATATGAATGAATCTGGGGGGGCATTATGTTAAGAGAAACCACCCATGCACAGAAAGACATGATCTCACCTATATGTGAAATCTAAAATAGTCAAAATCATAGAAACAGATTGAAATGATGGTTAATAAGGGCTGGGGGTTGAGGAAAGTCGGGTCATATTGGTCAAAGAACACAAAATTTCAATTAGACAGGAGAAATAAATTCAAGAGGTTTATTGTACATCATGCTAACTATAACAACAGCATATTGTATACTTGAAAAGTGCTGAGAGTGGATTTTTAAGTGTTCTCACCACAAAAATGAGCATGTGAGATAATGCATATGTTAAACAGCTTGATTTAGCCATTCCACAATGTACACACATACAAAATGTCATGTTGTATACTATAAATATACATAATTTTTACTTGTCAATTTAAAAAATTAATGAAAGGAAAACAGAAAAAATCAAGGATCAGAATTATAAGCCCGTTATATAGAAATATGCAGAGAAATACTCCAAAAGGTGTTAAAAATGGTTGCCTCTTAGGGATAGGGAGGGGTGAATACAGAGACTGTTGTTTTTATTATAAATGTTATGGTGCTATTTGACTGATTGATTGATTGATTGATTGATTGATTTGGGACGAAGTATCACTCTGTCGCCCAGGCTGGAGTGCACTGGCATGATCTCAGCTCACTACAACCTCTGCCTCCCAGGTTCAAACAATTCTCTTTCCTCTGCCTCATGAGTAGCTGGAACTACAAACATGCACTACCACGCCCAGCTATTTCTAGTAGAGACGGGATTTCACCATGTCGGCCAGGCTGGTCTTGAACTCCTGACCTTGGGTGATCCTCCTGCTTCAGCCTCCCAAAGTGCCGGGATTACAGGCATGAGCCACTGCACCTGGCCCTGTTTGGCTTCTTAAAACTAAGCACATACATTGCTTTAATTAAAATTAAAATTAAAATTAAAAATGTAAAAGTAGGTAAAAGACAAGTTAACTGCTGTTCTCTCCCAAACGGCCGACCCTGAGATCTGTGCCCAGCTGTTACTGGGACCATTCATTCTCTAGGGAAGGGGATATGGAGAATCTGCTCCAACACAGCTGCTTTGTCTGGTGGTGTTTTCTTTTTCATGGCTCAGAAGCACAGGGTGAACTAGCTCCTCATTAAATGACATGCTTCATGTTAGGTGTCAGCATGGGGGAAGGCATTAGGTGGAAGGATGTTTGGGAAACACTTCCAGACTGGGGTTAAGGTGTTTGTTTTTCCTCTGAGACCCAGACACTTCTGGTAACTATTGTTCCCAAGTGTGGTTTTTTGAAAACTCATTCTTTGCAAATTCCACAGGCAGCCCAGACTGATTCGTCCGTCTAGGAATCTGAGGGGCCAAGAGCAGAAATAACATTTTATAGGAGAAGGGGGATCAAAGCCAACAGGCTCTTTGCAGAATCCACCCAGGTCTTGCACTTTCAGGATCACACCTCATTAACAGCGGCAGAGCCTCACCAGGTTGGTTTTTAATCAGCTGCCCTTCAGCGAGCGCTGGCTCTTTGTCAACGTTTTCCAGGCAAACTATTTGTCCTGGAGCTGGGATAAGTCCTAATGATCCCAAAGCAGGACCCAAAGCCCACCATACCAGAGGTCTTGTGCCTTGTCTGCCAACATATATGGCTCTTCTTTCTTGATGTCCTTTCCCCCTTCAAGCAATTGCTTACATTTCTCTAAAGCTTTAAATTCATAAAGCACCTCATTTGACCTGTGTAATATCAACATGGGATGGGCAAGAATTACTGTTTCCATTTTACAGGTGGGGAAACTGAGGCTCAGAGAAGTCAAGGGACTTGCCCACTATCACACAGCTTGAAAGGGCAGAGTTGGGAATTGAACTCTGGTTTCCCAAGGCCTCAGCCAATACTCTTTTCTCAACACTAGACACCTGAAGGTGCCAGCCTCCAACCCTGAATGCAGTGGCCCATGTGTGTTCACACGGCATAGCACCTGAGCTAGCTCACCTGCCTGCTTTCCTTAGGTTATCCTTCAGTGGAGTCAACTTTCCAGGCCTTTCAAGCTCCTGCCCCTTCCCCAATCTTGACCTCTTTTCTAGAGCCTAGTTTTCAGCTCTAACCATCAGTTGGACAGAACCTGAAGCTAACTCACTCCAAATGGTGCATGAATGCCACTCAGGCCCTCCCAGGTCAGAGTAGACAAAATCCTGGATTTGATGTTAGCTACAGATCCCAGCTCTGCAACTCAAGAGCTGTGACCTTGGGCAAAATCCTAAGGCAGTCTGGGCCTCAATGTCCTCTTCTTTGAAATGAGGGCAGTAATTCACATCTCAATATGGTCTTTATAGATCAGATAACTAAATTATTTGTCAACTGTACAAAGGAAAGAGAATACTAATATCAGCAGTAATAATACCTGCCTTACACCCCATGTCTTTCCTTTTTTTTCTTTTGAGACGTAGTCTCACTCTACTGCCCAGGCTGGAGTGCAGTGGCGCGATCTTGGCTCACTACAACATCGGCCTTCTAGGTTCAAGTGATTCTCCTGCCTCAGCCTTTCAAGTAGCTGGGATTACAGGCACACACTACCACGCCCGCCTAATTTTTGTATTTTTAGTAGAAACGGGGTTTCACCATGTTGTCCAGGCTGGTCTGGAACTCCTGACCTCAAGTGATTTGCCCATCTTGGCCTCCCAAAGTGCTGGGATGACAGGTGTGAGCCACCATGCCAGGTCACCCCATGCCTTTCTTATGAACGGTGTGTCATTCTCTGCACTTCACAGGTGGGGACACTCAGAGATAGTATTTGACTTGCCCAAGGCTATACAGTGAGTTGATGGGAGGTTCAGGTCTAGATCTTAACTCTGTTTGCTCCAAGTTTAATGTTCGTCCATTAAATGGTCCATTACCGTTCGCCCAAAATCAAACATTTGCCTTCCTGAGGCCAGGCGCAGTGGCTCACACTTGTAACCTCAACACTTTGGGAGGCTAAGGTGGACAGATCACTTGAGCCAAGGAGTTCAAGACCAGCCTGGGCAACATGGTGAAACCCCGTTTCTACCAAAAGTACAAAAAATTAGCCAGGCACGGTGGTGTGCACCTGTAGTACCAGCTATTTGGGAAGCTGAGGCAGAAAAAGTGCTTGAGCCCAGGCGATTGAGGCTGCAGAGAGCTGTGATCGCACCACTGCACTCCAGCCTGGGCAACAGAGAGAGATCAAATTTCCTCCCCATGTAAATACCCATCGTGTACCTGGATCAGTCAGTCCCTATTGCTCAGCCTTCTTGAAAGCCTTTTAATACTTTCATTAAAAATTTCTATTTCTTAGGATGCTTTTGGCTGCAAGTAATATATATCTAAAACATGAGGGAAATATGTGACATCACACACAAGCAGTCTAGTCCCAAGGGTTAGTGAATTCAGGGCTCAGTGGCACCATAAGCAAGTGACAGGATGCATGCAGCAATTCCAGGGATTCATGCAGGAAGGATGAGTTCAGAGAAGAAGTGGGGTGTTTCCTGCTGTGTGTCTCTTTATATTCATGAGGAAGATTTTCCAGGAACTAGTCCCCTTCCCCTTATGACTCATTGGCTAGAACTGTGTCACACACCCAGATTAAACCCATCGCTGGCAAAGGGGAAAGAATGACCAAGACTGGCTTAGACTAATCAGTGTCCTCTCCTAGGGTGGGCCTGGGGCTGCGCATCACCTTCCAGAACACATGGGAAGGTGAGTACCTAAGCAAGATAAGGGCGCTGGCAACAGTCTAGAGCAGAGCTGTCTGGTAGTATTTTCTGCAATGATGCGAATGTTCTATATCTGTCCTGCATAATACAGAGTAATATGCCTACTCTACTGGGCACTGCAGGCCTAGAGTGTGTGTTGTGTGTGTGTGTGCCTGTCAGACAGGTAATGAAGTGTCTGCCCCAGAGTTAATGAGCTGTACTTTCCTGGGAATACTCATATTCTGAATAGGAAATAATATCTTAATACCAAAAGATGGAAAATCTAATGGTGGAATTTCAGGCTGAGACATGGGAATGAAAAATGGGAGAAAGAGCTGTGGAAAGAATCACAGAACATCACCTATGACATCTCCATGGGAGGACCGATGCCCCCTTCCTCCTCCCCACCCCCTCCCAAGGGAAAGAGAGGCTGATTGGAGGTAATAAACTAGTGGGTAGAGGAGGGAGATAAAAAGTTCCCAGCAGGCCCGGATCAAAGAATAGGTAAGGAAAGTCTCTGGCTCAGAACCTCAGGGGAGAAGCCTCCTGTGAGGGTGCACCCCAGGATCTACCATGGCTGCACCGAGGAGTGTGCGTGGGCCAAGGTCCTGGAGCTGCCCTTTCTGCCTTCTCCTCCGCCTTTTCCCCCCATACTCCCTTCCATCCCTGCGCACTCCCTTCTTCTCACCTCCCCGTTTCCAGCCTCCTGCTTCTCAGTCCCTCTGCTTCTCCTTTCCTCTATCTCCCTCAATTTTCTGTATCTTCCTTTCCTTGCTTGTTTCCACTCCTTCACTTCTCTCTTCACTTCTCAGCATCCTGCCAGATTTTAAACTCTGCTCAAAAAGCTTCTCCAAACCCCTTCTCTTTCCTGAGTTTGCCATATCCTCCCAGGCTCTGCCTCCTTCACCCAGTCCCCTGCCCAAATCCGCCCCTGCTCTTTCCTGGCATGGATGCCCACTTGGAGGAGGAGCCTTCTGGAGACACTGACGCTGGACCCCGAGTTGTGAGTCTGATGGTGGAAATCCTTGGCCCCCAGAGCGGGCCCAGCCAGGGGTTGGAGGACCAACTTGGGAATGAAAAGGTTTTCTGGAGCCCTTCAAATCACACAGTGCTGGAGAAGGTAAGGACAGCTGGGGGGCATGCTGTGGTGAGGACCGGGGTACTAGAAGTAACCCATTTTCCCCTGTCTTTGGATTCTTGGGCAGCCCACAGAGACATGAAATGAGTCTCTGAGCCAAAGGACCTGCCATGGTTCCTAGTAACGGGGTTGAATGCAGCTGGAAATTCTCCCCATCCCCTCCCATGCTGGCCTGAAGGGGTTTCAGAAGAAGGCCACAGGGAGGGTCTGAGAGCTCAGCAGTTCATTGGCCTCATCTTCTTCCTCCATGGAAGCATCTGGGCCAGAGAGGAGAGGGACGCCCAGGCACACATGGTGAGGATCTGGAGCTCTCCTCCCTGCTCCCAACAGGCTGGCCTGCTGCTGTGATGCCATGGGTCCCTATCCTGGACGGCAGCTGCTCCTGACTTGAAATTGTCACTCTCCGAGGGCTTCCCAAATTTCTGAAACCTGGGAGTGGCATCAGGGCTTAATCAGCTATTGGGAAGGAGGAATGACTTCATCAGAATTCTTCAGTTTCTAGTCTTTACTGTATTTTTAAGGGCAAAATGCCATCACCCAGACCCTTTCCAAAGGTCCAAATAGCTTTCAAACAGGACAGAAAGGGACTTCTGCTCTCCAGGAAAATGCTCTATCCCAAGTCATAAACAGCCCGAGTAACCCTACCCCAGTGTGGCCAAACTGTAAATGCTGGCTTTGTTCAGGGAAGGGGCCTGGTAGAAGGATCAAGTCTGAATGGCGTGATTGCTTTCCCTCCTGGGCACTGCATGGTGGGGGATGCCAGTGATCCTGTGCCAAGCAGTGCAGCCCACCCAGGTAGCAGTGGACGGGCCTCTGAAGCCCATGGGCCCTGAGTTCACAGAGATGGGAGTGGTGGTAAGCCTGGCCCAGGCTGAAGGGCTTCATCATAAACACCCTGTTCTGCTACCAGGCAGCCCACCCTTCTGAGCAAACACTTCTAAGATCCTGGGGGGTCTCTGTTGGACATTCAGAGTTCCTCCCTATTCCCTCCCATCTCTCTCTCCTCCCTCCTCTTATCCCCACACTGACCCTCCTCTGACCACATGCCAAGATCTAACTCCCCCATCGGCCTTGCTTACCTCTTTGCCTGTGCTTCCAATGTCTCCACCTCATCTACCTCCATGGTTCTATCAAAGTCCAAGTCAAAAGTTGCCTCTTCCTTGAAGCCCTTCCAGATCTCTGCCCAGAATTGAGCAACTTCCTTCTTTGTCTCTGATGACTCATTTGATAGGTTTATCAGAATAAATCATGGTCTGCCTTGCTTTCGAGTTCACCCTACATGTCTGTCATCCCACCCATGTATCTTTGGGTCTGTCTCTCCTTCCTGCACCCCCACCTGTGCCAGGCACAGTGTCCTGTTAGAACAGGGCACTCAGCCCCCTTGGTGAAGACTCACTCCCTTTCAAGTTTTGCAACACTGCGTACTAACAGCTGGCATTTACTGAACACTTACTATGTGCCTGGTCAGAGTCTAAGTAATTTATGGGCATTAATTCATGTACCCTCATCATAACCCTACGAAGTGGTACTGAAGTTACCCCCATTTTACCCATGAGGAAGCTAAGGCACAGAGATGTTGAGTAACCAGCTCAGAGCCAACCAGTAGCAAAGCTTGGATTTAACTCTGGGCAGCCCCTGCCATTTCACCTCTGCTCCCTGTCTCAATGTGGCTGTGGACATGGGCTCTGACTGCCGGGGTTGGAATCAGGGCCGTACCTTCCCTAACTCTGTAACTTTGATGGGGTTACTTAACTCACTGAGCTCAAGTTTCCTTGTGTGAGACAGAGGTAATAACAGTACATCCCCACATCGCAGCATCGGCACGAGAACTCAGTGAAACCGTGTGGCAGAAGGCTTCGCACAGCACTTGGCAGATAGAAAGGGCACCGTGCTTTCTATTCCTGCCGTAACACTCGGCTTCAGAACGGTCTCAGCCAGCAGCTTGCAGGCCAGGCATTGAGAGCTGGAGATCCCAGGCAAGTGCCCGGCAGGGTCTCTCATTGCAAGCTCTCAGGTAAGGGCCACTCCTGCCCAGGACCCTGGCATGGGGTGGGGGAAATGTCCAGGTAGCACTGCCACCCAGCACCTCCCAGCCTCACTCATCCCAGAACTGCAGAAACAACCTGCCCTCATTGTCCCAGAGCCACAAGGACAGGATCCCAACACTAGAAAACAAAGCCCAAACACTCAACATGCAGCAATAGGGTTGCCTCAGAGGCCCAGAGTGAGAAGATTCCTTAATGTCTTTTGTGAAAGGAATCAGCTGCCATCCCCAGGCTAACTATCATTTCTCAAGCTCTCTCCTGAGGCCGGAGAATCGTGCTGTCATTTCTAACGGCCTCGAAAGATGTGTGCAGGCAGACAAGGCCCGGAGGGAAAGACCAAGAGTAAAAAGAGCTATCATGTTAGGCTGGAGGCACAGTGGGGTGTGTGTGCTTCTAGAACACTATTTAACGGTGATGTTAGATCCCCTCACCCATCCCCTGCCTTTGAAAAACAGTGGGAGTAAGTGACATTGTTTCAGGCACATGTGCTGTGTTGGCCTGTGTGGCACCCGTTCACCCAGGTTACAAGATTCTCAGGTTCTGATGCCAGACCTGGCTCCCAGGTGAAGCCTGTGACCCAAGCCTGGCCCTTTAAAGCATCAGGTGCTGTGGGCTGTAGAGTGGCTGGGAGGTGAGCATGTGACCCCAGGAGCCCAGTGAAATTGACTTCTGGGACCTTCCTTTGCACAATGGGGTACTACAGACCTTGAGTGGCTGGTGGCTGCCACATGGAGAGGCCTGGCAGAGACTGAAGCCAGTCCGAGGGCCAGTGAGGGGTGGCGAGGGAAGTGGACACTGGGGGTATTGTTTGAGCCTCTGGATGCAGCTTTCCTTGAAGAGAGCTCTTGGCCTGGATTTTCCTCCCTCTGGGGATCAAGGACATGGGTTGTGGAGCCGGCTTGCCTTGGCCAACTCTTGCTCTACTACTTGCCAGCAGTGAGACTGGAGATGAGCCCACCCTCTGCCTCCTCTTTCTCATCTGTGAAACGGAAGTAAGAATGCCTGCCTCTAGGCTGTTGTGAAGATTCAGTGAGCTCATGTGCCTAAAGCAAACGCAAGCACTAAGCATGTTGGTCTTCCTCAATATCTATTAACAACTTTCAGCTAGGTTCCTTCCACTGGTGGCTGAACGTGTCCTCACTGCCACACGGTGCCACGGTTGGAAACATCTTCTCAGACCAGCATGGAGGAAGGCTAGGCAACTGGCCCTGCCATGAATAGGCCAGTCCACAGGACCAGATCCTGTGGCTATCAGTCCCATCTTTGCTTGGCCACAGTGCTGCAGACTCCTTCACTCATAACATGGGCTGGTTCTATGTCCTCTAGGATCCCCCCTCTCACCAGGCAAGGACTGGAACTAGCTGCCCTGCAGAGTTCAGGGGCCTGGTGAGCCTGGATACAGATAAGCCCGCTGACCAGGCCACAGCTTCTTTCTTCCCCGACCCATTGGTCTCACTTGGAAGACAGCCATTGACTCACTGCCCTGGCCAACCCTCCAGTGCCCTGTGCAACAAATACCTGCCTCACTCAGCCCATGGCAGCCTCACCCCAGCAGCGGACTCTGGTAATGCATGTCCAGCCTGCCCTGAACATCTGGACCTTCCAGAACATTAAAAAACCTGACACCCTCCTACCAAAGGAAATCTCAGAGGGGCCAAAACCAAGAGAACCAAGAGCATAGCACAGTTATAGTAGCAGCTGTGATGTATTGAGCATGGGACGAGGAGCGGTTCCTTAACCATGGAGTGGTGACGCAAAGCTAGACCCTGGCCAGGAAAGCACCCCACACACTCAGCCAGGGCCCTACATCTGCAGGGGCTGCTACCACTGCATGGGAACAAAGCCAGCACTGGGTCTTCTTCTATCCAGTCACACCGCCAGCCCGGGAAGTAAAATTTCCTCTTCCTCCCTTCCTCCCCTCCTCCCCGGTCTAGCAACTGAGTGTGCACTCCCTGACAAGCCCGAATCCCCCGTGTTAACTCTTTATTGCTGCATAAAAATCACCCCAAAACTCAGCAGCCTAAAACAGCGAACGTTGATTGTCTCCCACAGTTTCTGAGACACAGCAATCTGGGGGCGGCTCAGCTGGTGGCTCTGCCCAGGGCCTCTCATGAGGTCAGGCTGTCTGTGGGGCTGCAGTTCTCCCAGGGCTTGTCGGCTGTTGGGGGAGCTGCTCCAGTCTCACCTTCTGTTGGCAGGAGGCTTCAGTCCATCCTGCTCCACTGGGCTACTCACGACATGGCAGCTGGCTTCCCCTGAAGTGAGCGATGACTGAGAGGGAGAGATATACCAAGAAGGAAGCTGTACTGTCTCATATAGCTGAATCTTGGAAGCCTTCCATCTCCACGTCTGCCATCTTCTATTATTCACACAGACCAATCCTGGTACTGAGATGGAGGAGACCACGGCAGGAGCGGCCATCAGAAGGCAGGCCACTGGGGCCATCTTGGAGGATGACTATTGCAGGGACCCAGAGAGGTCTGGGGTCAAAAAAGGGGGCAGGGGAAGGGTATGATTCAGAGAAGTTAGAACTGCGAATGGTAACGTCATATTTCCATTAGACTGGATACTCGCCCAAGAAACTTAGATGTTCATAGCCCGACTGTAGAGCTCCTTGAACTCTACAGGGACAGGGTGAAGAGGGTGCTTCTGCTCTGAGGAGGTGGAGGGTGGGAGTGTTTGGGGATTAGAAAAACAGAACCTGTAGATCTTAGAATAATGTGGACTTGCACTGGAGAGTCCTTGGTGGAGCTGGCTGTGTCCAGCTCCACCAAGCTGGGCTGTGTCTATTTGCTCGTACAGTGAGCCATTCAGTAGTGCACCCATAGGAGGGTCTAGGGAATAAAATAGGTCTCCTTACAGAATGGGGTAGCTTTTAAACCGGGCCTTGAAGGAAGGCAGGATTTGGTCAGAGAGAGGTAGCGAGGACATAAGAGTGGAAGGAACTGCGGAAGTAAAGGCTCAGAGAAATACACAGCCAGTGGCTTTCAGGACACTGCCCACCATCTTTGCTGCTATGCAGGCTCCAGTTCCCATCTGACCTACCGCCTTCATGCACCTTTCCTCTTCATTTTGCTCCACTGAACTTTATGTTTCTGTAAATGGCCAGCAGGGATTTTTCTTTGTCTTTTCCAGGTAGATGTTAACGTCCACTCTGAGCTCTGGAGCCAGTCCAGGCCATGGAGGCTGCTCCCAACCCCAATCTAGTTCACCCTTCCTTGAACAGCAGCTCACCACCCCTCCTGTTCATCCTCAGCTGCCCACACCTGGCCTGGTTCTGCAGGAAACTCCATCCTCAGGGAAGAAGAAGGAGTGGGCTGCTGCAGAGCCAGCCAGCAAATTCTTGAAGCATGAACAGGTTAGTTTTCATCAAAAGATTTGAAAGTTCTGGACAGCCAGATACCTCTCCTTGGGATAATGATATTTACAGGCCCCAAGACCTGTCTTCCAGCTCCTGTGTGCACTGGCTCTCTGCCTTCCAACACCCACACCCACACCGTCACCTCAGAGTTCCAGAATCCCCAAGCCAGGCTCCCTGAGGCCTTTTCCACCCTCCTAGGGGCCTCAGGGCCTGATCCAATTCCTATAAACTAGGCATCCAGCCAGGAGGCATCAGTGGGCCCTGGGCTCAGTCCCCAAGCAAATGCAGCCCAGCCTCAGCCCTGATTCTCCAGGTGTGGCCAGGATCCCCCTTTACACTCTGACTCCCATGACAGGGCATCTACTGCTTCTCCTCTTGCCAGGCTGCTCAGCAAGTTCTGCCTCTTGGGGCCAGTGATGCTTAATTTTATGTGTCGATTTGACTGGGCCATGGGATGCCCAGATGTTTTAGTCTGTTTTCTGTTGCTATAACAGAAAACCTGTGTGAAAGGAAACTCATTAAGCCAAAGGGAAAAGGTAAGCTGGGAACTTGGTCACACAAACCTGCCACCCCCTTTTCTAGTTCCTAAATAAGAAGGCTACAAGATGAAAAGCTACATACCTCCCCCATAGTTTACCCACAAGGAAATTCCTAGTAAGCTCCAAGATCTTTACCCTAAAGTTTTTCTGTTAAAATTTCACCATGGCAATGTAAATTGATAGCTTATCTTTACAGGTGCAGTCACCCCTACTCCACCCACCAGAAACAAATGCATATCTGATTGCTCTCCTGCCCCATTTTGTCTATGTTACCTTATGTAAAAATGCAGATTCCCCGCATTTTCCCTCTGCCCCATTTGTCTATGTTGTCTTCAGTAAAAAAAAAAAAAAAAAAAAAAATGCAGATTCACTGAGCCAGACAAAGGCATGAATGACTATTTTTCCCTACCTGCTCTTACATGAAAATTATGTACTTCTCAATACCCTGCCCTTTCCCCTTTAAATTTGGAGCCCTCAAAATCATCTTCGGAGAAAGGCATAGACCTGTCTCCTGGGCAGGTGTCCGTAACTTTGGCAAATAAACTTCCTAAAATGATTGAGACTTGTCTTGTCATTTTTTCTCAATTGACACCTGAATACATAAGAAAAGAAGTTCTGGAGGCTGGAAGGTCCAAGAGCATGGCACAGGCATCTGTTGAGGGCCTTCCTGCTGCATCACAACATGGCAGAGGGCATCACATGGCAAGAGGTCAAGTGCCAGAGAGCCAGAGAGAGCTCACTTTGATAAGAAAGCTACTCCCAATAACAAACCCACTCCTGTGACAGCAACATTAATCCATTCACAAGGTAGAGCTCTCATTAACCCATTAATTCATTCATGAGAGCAAAGGGACTAAGTTTCCAACATATGAACTTTTGAGGGACACATGCAAACCATAGCGCCGGATACCTGGTTAGACGTTATTTGGGGGTGTGTCTGTAAGGGTGTTTCTGGAAGAGATTAGCATTTGAATTGTCGGGCTAAGTAAAGCAGATGGCCCTCCTCAATGCCTACGTTGTTCAACCTGTTGAGGGCTTGAGTGGAACAAAAAGGTGGAGAGAGGTTGAATTTTCTCTCTCTGCCTGCCTGTTCAAGCTGAGACTTGGAGCTGAGCTATTGGGCTGGAACCTACACCACTGGCCCTCCTGGTTTTCAGGTCCTCTGATTTGGACTGGAATTAACAGCACCAGCTTGCAAATAGCAGATTATGGGACTCTGCAGCCTTCATAATGGTGTGAGCCATAATGGTGTTTTATATATATATATATATATATATATATATATATATATATATATATATATATATATATATAACTCCTATTGGTTCTGTTTCTCTGAAGAACCCTGACCACTACAGTGCCCCTAAAAAAGGTAAGAAAATAGAAGCTAACAGGTTGGGTGTGGTGGCTCATGCCTGTAATCCCAGCACTTTGGGAGGCTGAGGCGGGTGGATCACGAGGTCAGGAGATCGAGACCATCCTGGCTAACATGGTGAAACTTCGTCTCTACTAAAAATACAAAAAAATTAACCGGACATGGTGATGGGCGCCTGTAGTTCCAGCTGCTCCAGAGGTTGAGGCAAGAGAATGGTGTGAACCCGGGAGGCGGAGCTTGCAGTGAGCTGAGATTGCACCACTGCACTCTAGCCTGGGTGACGGAGTCTCAAAAAAAAAAAAAAGAAAGAAAAGAAAAGAAAAGAAAATAGAAGCTAAGAGATCAGAGTTTAGTTCAACCCTTGACTTGGAACCAACTTCTAACAAGTTAGCTTACCCTCTAGCCCTCAGGGCTCCCTGTGTACAACTCCTTCCCTTCCACCTCCCAAGATTGCTGAGAAAATGAGTTGATAAGATTATGACTGACTGTGTCAGTCACTGCTGCACCAGCTATTTTCAGGAGTTTGCGCTTCTTTCTTAGAGGCTCCCCATGATACTGGTATTTGTACAAAATTCAGTCAGGCTGCCTCCTCAATACATCCTGCCAAGCAGTTTGAAAGGAGTGATGCTTCCAGATCAGGAGGAATAACCAATTGCTACCTAGAGTTATCTTCATGGACATTTGCAGTGATGAAAGAGGTCCAAACACCCTCTTGTGAACCCTTTTAGAAAGCTGGTGTGGGGCCAGGCTGCCTTCTCCCTTGCAAATTTCACTTTCACTCCCCACAGGTGACATCAGTGAGAGTAACTCATGATTTCTAAATGAGAACTGGGTAAAAGTGATTTGTTTCTCCTTATTTTTCTCTCCCACTCCTTGTGCCAACCCCACCTCTGAAGCTGGTGAGGAGTCTCTCCAATGAGGGGTCAGATAACTGTTCCAGGGTGCTGGGGTACAGCATTTCCCCTTTCCACTGAATAGTGAGCTCGTGCACTGGGATAACAGAAGCTGCACAGGGCTCCCGTGCACAGCTGCCTGGCAGGGCCTGCAGCATTGGCAGCAGCCTCCAAGTGAGTTTGCAGGCAGGCTGGCTTGGGAATGACCATGCAGCGTTTGCCTTTATATCCTCTGCTCCTAGCTGGCTGCCAGTCAAGACTGGTTTGAAGTCAAAGGAATTGGGCTCTGTGACCACTACTGTCCACCTCTTGCAAACCAAGGCCCTATAGTCTTAAGTGGCTGTGATCTGACAGATTCACAGGGTCTGGGCCATGAGATCCAGGTAGGTCACTAAAGCAAAAAGAAGCAGGTAGAGTAGGTACAGAGAACCATTCCCTCATTGTGTCAGCATGGACGTGTTCAAAACTATTTGTATATGCTGTGTACCAGGCCGCAGGGAGGTAATCGTGAGTGTGACTATTGTAGCCCTGCTCTCACAGAGAGGGGGAGGTCGGCAGGTGGACCAGCAATTGCAGTAGTGTGTGACAAGTGCTGCTGTCTATGGGAACCCATGGAAAAGGGCACTGTTATGGATCGAATTGTGCCCTCTCTGGCAAAATATGTTGAAGTCCTAACCCCTGGTACCTGTGAATGTGACCTTATTTGGAAATAGGGTCTTTGCAGAAATAATCAAATTAAGATGAGGTCCTTAGCTGAGTCCTAATCCAGTATGATGGGTTTCCTTAAAGAAGAGGAGAAGAGACAGACACAGAGACACTCAGGGAATGTCATGTGATGAGAGAGGCAGAGATTGGAGCAATGTGCCTGCCAACCAAGGAACAGCAAGAATTGGCAGCAACGCCAGAAGCTAAGAGAAAGGCGTGGCGCAGATTCTTCTCATAAGGCTTCAGAGAGAGCATGGCACTGCAAACACCTTGATGTCAGACTTCCGGCCTCCGTAACTGTGACAGAATACGTTTCTGTTCTTTAAAGCCACCCAGTTTATGGTACTTTTACAGCAGCCCTGGAAAATTAATAACAGGCACTAAACCCAGAGTGGTCCATCAGGGAAGGCTTCTTGGAAGAAGTGACATCTAAGGTGAGATCAAGAGGGTCGTGGGCCAGGCGCGGTGGCTCACGCCTGTAATCCCAGCACTTTGGGAGGCCAAGGTGAGCAGATCACCTGAGGTCAGGAGTTCAAGACCAGCCTGACCAACATAGTGAATGTTTCGCATGAAATTAGAATTGTGCTCCACTAAGGATTCAAACTTCATCCCAAAAGTAGGGAGTGAAGTGATCTGAACTGTGTTTTCTAAAGATCCAGGGGCTGCAGGTGGAGAATGCATTGGGGCTAGAGCAAGACCTGGCACAAGGCCTGGCCCCAAGTCAATGTGCACAGATGATGGTGGAGGGTGTGGAGTCAGGAGGCCCACAATGAGGGCAGTCAGGAGGTAAGGGAGGCCTGGCCGTGGCAACAGCAGGGAAGATGGAGGGAAGTAGGTGACTCCTGAGACACCAGGGAGAAGAACAGAGGAGACTTGGTGCCTGATTAGATGTGGGGAAGAGGGAGAGGGAAGAAAACAAAAGGGACTCCTGGGGTTCAGATACAACAACGATGTGGCCGGAAGAGGAGATAATGGCTGCACTCCGGAGCGTGGGAAGTTTGAGACGCCCGAGGGGTAGCCAAATGAGATGTGGGTGAACAGCTGGAACATCTGGAGTTGGCCTGGAGTTCTAGAGGGAGGGCCTATGGAGATACTGATTTGGAAATCTTTTGCCTAGAAAGAGTAATGGAGTCATGGAGATAGCTCCTGGGGAGCTTCTCTGTAGAGTGAAATGCAAGAATGATCTTGGACAGAAGCCTGAGAAACACAAGATTCTATGGAATGAGCAGAGGAAGAAGAGGCTCAGAGGAGGCTGGGAGCTGCAGCTAGAAGGGGAGGGGAAACCACAAGAGACATTCATGGAAGCCCAGCAAGGAGTGCCCAGCGAGGTGGAGATGGCCAGTGGTGTCAAATGCTGCCTTGGGCCCAAGGAAGATGAGAGAAGAAATATGTCCCTGGAATGTAGTGGCAAGGAGGTCCTTGGTAATCTTGGCAAAAACCATTTCATTATGAGAGCAGGGGGCATAAGTCACGTTGTGGTGGAGAGTGTGGGAGTGAGCTCTGTGTGTGCGGACAGCTCTCTCCAGAAACTGGGCTGGAGAGGGAAGAAGAGAAAATTCAGAGATGAGAAGAATGAGGAACGGAGGGAGGCTGGTGTGTTTGTCTTTGAGATGGAATGACGTGAATATGTTGCAACCCCAAGAGGATACAGAGGAGAGGTTGAAAACAGGAGAGAGGGAGAAACAAAGGTGCCAGCCCTTGAGGAGACGAGAGGGCTGGGAGGCCACACCCGCAGAGAAAAGGGGCCCATGGAAGAGGAAGGGAAAGAGGAGAGGTGGAGGTGCCAGCTCCTCTGAGAGTGGTCCGTTGGCCCAGCAGTGGGGACAGAGCTGTGAGCAAATAATCCCAACAAAGCAGCCCAGGGAGAGCAAGAGCCTTGGGAGCACAGAGACCTTGAGAGAGGCTCGATCCCAGCAGCCCCAGCCCTGCCAAATGCCTACACATCCTTCAGAGATCTGCTCAAACTTCACGGCCTCAGGAAAGCCACACTGAGCCTTCCAAGACGGACACAGCTCCAATAACATACGCTGTCCCAGCACACCTCCCCTCCCAACACAGCACTGTTCTATTAAACTTGAACTACAGAGAATGAAGGAAATTACTCTCTTGGATGCATGGGATCCCATCATCATCTATCCATGCAAGGTCCTTGTGGTAGGTAGAATAATGGCCCCCAAACATCTCCATGTCCAGGAACCTGGGAATGTATTAATTCATACAGCAAAACAGACTTTGCTGATGTGATTAAGAGAAGGATGGGAGATGATACTGGATTATCTGGGTGGGCCCAAGGTCATCATAAGGGTTCTTGTAACAGGGAGGCCGGAGGCTAAGAGTTAGAGGAAGAGATGTGACAAAGCACTACTGCTGGCTAGAGAGGGGAGGAAAGTGGTCATCTGCCAAGAAATATAGGCAGCCTCTACAAGGAAAGGCAAAGACAAGGAAGCCAGTTTTTTCTCAGAGCCTCTGGAAGAAATCAGCCCTGCTGACAGCTGACCTTAGCCCAGTGAAACTGATTTTGCATTTCTGACCTCCAGTACTTGTCAGGTAATAAATTTGTGTTGTGTTAAGCCATTAATTTTGTGGAAATTTGTTATGACTGCAATAGGAAAACACATCCCCCATCTTGTTTTGTTTTACTTTTTGCTTTTATCCCCCAAACTAGTCTAATTCCCCTCCTCATTCAGTCCAAGCATGAACCATATTTAATTACAATGTATTTAATACATGTCTTTAGATATTTAATGTATGTTCTTAGAGACATGGGAAATATATAGTGCTTTTATATGTATATGTTAACTGACATGAATGTTATTGTGTATTAGCTCTTACGCTTCGTTACATTTTTCTCTCAAAGCTAAGTTTCTTGATTGACATCGGTTGTGTCATCTTGTTGATTTGTGAGAGTTTCTTATGTCTTTTTTCAGATCTAGTCTGTTTTATTCATTTAAACTGTTTTCTCCCAAGTTATCATTTAACTTTGCACATTGTATTATTTATTGAACAAAAATGCTAGTTTTGATGTAGACAAATAATCACTTTTCCCTTTAAAAGTTTGTACCTTTAGAGCCTTGCATACAAAAGCATTCCCCCAGTCACAAATATTCTTGGATTGTCTTACTATTCTTAGTATGTCTTCTATAAGTTTTTTAGATTTACCTTTTGCATCCAGTTAGTATTTATCTTTGTTATAAAGTTTTACAATTTGATCCACAAATGTCTTGTTAATTTTATACTTTCTTAGATGACTTGTAAATTTGCTGCTATTTTGACTAGAGGTTTATTTTCTACTTTTCTAATTTATTGCTATTTTAGAGAAGTGCTAATGAATTACCTAGGCTGATCTCCCAGTCAGTTCTCTTGAAGAACTATTTTTCATAGTTCTATAAGTTGTGTGGGATTATTAGTTTTTATTTATAAATCATGATATTATCCACAATTAATAGCTTTATCTCTTCCATTACAATAGTTATATTACAATCCTCATTTCTTTTTCTTATTTTATTGCATTGGCCAGACCCTCTAGTACTACACTGAATAATAGTCATTCCTGCCTTGCACCTAAACATAAGAAGAACACATCTAAAATTTTAAACATTTTCTTAGGTATATTTGCTGTAGGATTTTAGTAGAGAGCTATGCTCAAGTTAAAGAAGTTCTTGTCTATTTTTAGTATCTGAGAGTTTTTATCATAAAGAGATGTTGAACTTTTCAAATACCTTTCTTTGCATCTGTTGAGATATCATGTGATTTTTTTCTCCCTTAGTTTATTAATGTGGTGAAATACACAGGCAGATTTTCTGATATTGGACCATTCTTAAATTCCTGGAATAAACCCTTCTTAGTCATGATTTTTTATTTTAAAAATAATTTACTAGTATTTTATGAAGAGTTGTAACTAGGGTAATAAGTGAAATCATCTATACTTTTCTTATACTCTCCTTATAACGTTTCTTGGGTCTTGTAAAACATTCAGTTGTTACTGTGAAAAAAATGGGAAAATTATTATCATTCTTCCAACTTCTTCCATTAAAATCAAATTGCCATCTACTGCCCTCTTACCATGTCTTTCTCTGAGCATAGTAACTTTTTGTTTAAATGTCAAATAATAGTTTTTTTCCCCCTGGCAGCAGCTTTTTTAATTCAAACACTTTATTCTTAAGGACACGCCTTCAGTACAGTTAACAAATGGTTATACCTGAAATCTGCTGAGAGCAGAGCTCAAGATCCACAGTTGCAAAGGCCACTGGCTCACTTCCTCATGGGCTGTATTACCTTCCAGAGCTGAGTGAGGCTGTGCTCTACGTCCCAACACTTGTTACTGAGTGGACATGAGGTGCAAGTTTAGCACCTTAAAAGGAGAAAAAAAGAAATAGGTTAGTAAGCAGAATGTGATTTTGTCCTCACTTCGACTTAAGTCATCTTTTTTTACTTGCCAATGTGAGTTCTGAAAGGTAGTACTATACCTGCTTAGAAATGGCTGAGTGACTGTCAATTAAAAAGCCACATTGCTGTTGTTTTAAAAAGATACTTTAAACAGTAATTGAACTGAATACCTATGGTACCAACCATGAAAAACAGTGCCGAGTTGAAGCACCAATGACATGAAGAGCCATGGACAGATTCCTACATGTACAACAACATCACAGCAGCCACCAGGCCAATAGAAACTCACAAGGCTTCATTGATTATAAACACACCTTGGTTACAGAAATGTTCAAATGTGCTTCTTACAATTGAAATATGGTAATATAAGGAAGGTACCAAGTATTATCAGACAGAAATGAAATGCCAAATTGCACAATTCTGGTTATATATGCATTTACAGAGATGACCCTGGGTCTCCTTCCCCAACCCTATGAGGGTCTAAGTGTTCTAAGAGAAGATGTACTGGGCTGACCCACCTGTCCCCTCTGTCTTGTATGACCAATGGCACATGCTTGAGAGCTGCTGTTCTAGGGTGAATCTGGCCAGGGTATAATAAGCCAGTCTTGGGCCAGGGTTAGACATCAGTCTGTGGTCAGGGAGTGGTTAGATCACGGCACTGAGCTGTAGCCTTTGAGGATTGGGGTCAATATTCAAGTACAGTTCATGTTTGGAGTCAGTCTCTAGGTGGGGTAACTATAACTGGGTTTGTGGTCAGCCCGTGGCTGAGGTTTGGAGCTGGTTTGTGCCTGGTTTTAAGGGTCCGTTTGTGGCCAGAGTTGAGGTCATTCCATAGCCAAGGTGAGCAGCTCTCACTACCCTACACTGTGCAAGGAGCCCCATGCCTGATGCCTTTGGCCAAACAGCTTTTGTTCTGGGTGTCTTTACAGTATGTGCTTTGGACAGGTCTGTCTTAGCACCCCAGGCCATGGCAAAGCTTGGCATTGCCTCTCATACGGGCTCTACTTAGGGCTCTGGGGCTGCCTATCACTCTGCTTCCAACACAGCAAGGTAGCCCTGCTGGGAGTCAGCCCTGCCCAGTTCATCCAGAGTTAGAATCCCCCTGCTCCCACCTACCTCCCTAGAGGCTAGCCAGGGGGCTAACCTGGAATGAGAGGAGAGGCCACGGAGGAAAACGTGTCTGTTTAGGGCAAGTCTGTAGGTGCCCCAGTGTGCTACCCAGGGGCACTGCTATGTGGAGGCAAGGGTCCTGTGTTCGAGTCCTGCTTCTCCCTCCATAGAGTGGGCAAAGTCATTTGCTGTCTTCAAACTTAGTTTTCTTGTTTATAAAATAGGAATCAGAATTTCTGTAAGAATGAAATGGAATAAAATGTTGAAATTTACTGAGAAAACTGTAAAGTGCTATTACAGAGTGGGGGATGGTGATGATGTTGATGATGATGGCAATGACAATGGCTACAAAGGATGATCGTTACAGGGCTCTTGATCTTACAAGGAAGTTGTAAAACGTCATTTCTACCGTGAACCCAGGAAGCCGAAATGGTATGGGGAACACATGGCCTTGCCTCAGTCACGGAAGATATCACGATGCCTATTTTACAGATGAGAATATGGAGTCTTAAAGATTGTATGATTTACCCAAGGTCGCACAACTCCTGCTTTAGGACTTGTGCTGTGACACTGGATGCCTCTGTGTGGAGTGTTTCTGATGGCTGCTTTATCCTTCCCGTCTCCAGAATGTTCTCCTGTTGTCCTCATCACGCAGCGCAATGATAACCATGGTAACAACAGCTGACTGAGTGCTTTTTATTGGCCATGCACTGTGCTGAGTTATTCAGACAAATCATTTCACTTCATCTTCGTGACAGCCCTTAAAAGGGAACCTATTTAGGTCCTAAGGTCCCAGGAAAAATGTTACAGATGTGGAAACCAAGGCTGAGAGCAGGAGTGACTTGCCAGTAAGTGGCTAATCCCAGACCTCATCTCAGACGTTCCTGGCTCTGAAGCCCACACTCATGCCACCGTGTCACACTGAAACTTTGCCAGGTGGGAGTCAGACCACCTGACCTCTGGGCCTTACCCAGCCTGCCAGTGACATCTTTGTGTAACTTTGGACTCATCAAGCATTCTCATTTGTAGAAAATGAAAATGCCTGCCAAGCCTACTTCCTGGGGGTTAGTTGAGGAGCAAATGAACGGGAAAATGTGTTAAGGAAAAAAAAAAAAAAAAACAGTCAAGTTGTTGCATAAATAGGAGGGATTTTTAATATCCTCCAAATGCTTTCCTTTTCTCCACTCATTTTTCCTGGTTTCCTCACTCTTCCTCAGTAACAAAGTTAGGACAAAAGTGATGATTATTCTAAGGGGCACAAGCAGGGTCTGTCCCTTGGAAAGGCTTCTCTTCCCAGCCTCCTACGGGTTTTTCCAGTTTTCAGGCTGTTTCCAACGACCCCAAGAAGACGGCCACTGTTTCCCCCCTGCAGTGGTGGAAATAATTAGCTCCATTCTTCCTATTTGAATAGTCATGCCTAGCTGGCCTCTTAAATATGATCTTTGTGAGCAGTGCATTTTCAAACTCTCACAAGTTCTATTTTTACTTCTCTTGCTGAAGGAACGCTGTGGAAGGCGATTCCAGCACAAAGGGCCCTAATTAATTTCCCCTGCCTTTAAATATTTTTTCAAAGTATGTGTTTGAAAAAGACATTTAAAAAAAAAAAAAATCCGTGACTCTGGAGGTGGATTCCAACATAGTTCTCACTGCCTTCCACTTGGAAATCCACCTTCGCCTTGCCGCCTGGTGGCCAGGCTGGAGTGCTCTGTTCTGCAGCTGGGCAGTGCTTTACTGCTCCTCCTCCAGACAGAAGGGACTGCGTCCTCCATCCAGCCTCTCAGGCCACAGACCAGCTTATGTCCTAGAGTCTGAGGGCCCAGGGAGAGGATGGTGGTCGCTAAAGGTCTGGAGAGCTGAGGAACAAATGGGGGTCTCTGAGGGCCAGAATCGTGAAAACACAGGACTGGGACCATTGGAAAAACCATTAGGCCAGATTCTTTTGCCTTGAATCCCCATTCCCCGGATGGCCTCTGAGCCAAGCCATACATGCCGGATGATGATTTATTATTAATCTGATTGTCCTGACTGTGAAATGATATTCCTCAAACTGTATGTGCCCTCATAAGGCATAAGTTTTTGCAATCTGGAACACAGGGCTGCAGGGAGGTAGTTTTATCCTTTGAGAGTAATTGTGGTTTACAAGGTCCTCGTTGAAAAGAAGTTGTTTTGAAAGAGCAAAGCCTTTTGAAAACACACAAGAAAAGCTTCTCCCATTTCTAGCTCTCAGCTGCCAGTGGGTAGGCTCTGGCTTCCTGGAGCGAATCCTAAGCCTAGGCAGGGAAGCTTTTCAAGGCCTCCAAGATGTGGATTGAGGGCAGGCTCCTGCATTTGAGAGCCCTGTGCCTGAAATACCATCGTGAGCGCTTCATGCTTTAGGATTCCAGGCACCATCCCTGGCAAAATGCAAATTGTCTTGAGGCAGCACATGAAAGGCGTGGGTGGCAGCGATGAGGACCGAGCTCTTCTTTTCCTGCTTCCCTCTCCTTTCTTCTTCCCTCCCCTGTCCTCATTCCCTGCCTTCTGTCTTGCCCACTCCCACCCCATTTTCTGTTCCCTACCCATTTCCATTTTCAGCCCTTCTACCTTCTCCCTACTCTCTTCTTTCCTCCTCCCTTTGGCTCTCTTCCCCCTTGCTCCCTGGGAAGCAGCATCCTGTTTCTGCCTTCCAAGGTGAGTCCAATCAGCAGCACTGCACTTTTGCTGCCAGACTTGGGGCCTTCTGGGCACAGCTTCAGCTGTGACTGGAGAAACAGCCTTCGGGCTGATCTCTACCCTAGGACTCCCCAGGGGCTTCCTGGGAACGCTGTGATGCCCTCCCTTGCTCTTTTCTGATGGAGAGGGGGTGGGGGGGCTGCTGAAGGAAAGAGGGCCCTTTTCTTGATAGCCGTAAACACTGATGAGCAAGACCCACAGCAAGTCATCTGCTCTTTGTCCCTCAGGTCCGGGGACTCCAGACCCCTGGTTCAGCACCCTAGGAAGACCTCTAGTTTATGAGGAGGAGCCTGGGCTGGGTCTCTGCTCTCTAGACAGTGACTTCAGATGAACATGCCCCAGTTGCTTGGTTCCAGGCCCAAACCTGCACACACAGCATCAAAGCAGAGCAGGCAGGGCCCAGGACTGCCTCACACTCAGGAGCCTCTGACCCAGATGCACAGTCCTGCACATGTGCACAGGAGCCCTTGCAGGTGGCAAAACTGTTCAACTGCAGCTGTTCCGCACCCCAGGACAAACATAACCTGTAGGCGCCTCTGGAGAAACCCAAGCCCGGTAGCCTGCAGAAAGTGTGGCCAGGACGGACAAGGGCTGAGGAGACGACCTTCAGAAAGCATGCACATGCACACAAGCACACACGTATAAGCATGTGTGGTTGGTTGAAGTCTCAGAAAAATGAAAAAGAGGAAACAGGGCAAAAGTCATATCTGAAAAGATAATGACCAAGAATTTACCAAAACTGTCAGACAGGTTAATTCTACATTATCATAGGTAATTCCAAACTATTAATTCTATTTTAAACCCCAAAGCTCTAGGCAGTCTGATTTTAGAAGGTGCACTCATACCATTCTGCTATATAACCTGTATAAATTCATTAATATTTATCTTTTCAATACTCATATTGATGATTTTTGCTCTCCCTCTTTGTTCCTTGCTTAGTTTTTCTAGAGGTTTATCAATTTCATTAGTCTTTCAAACAACCAACTTTTGATTTTGTTGATTTTCCTTTGTTGTTTATACTCTATTTCATTAATATCTGCTCTTATTTCTATTATTTCCTTCTGACTATTATTTTCTTTGCTATTTGCATAGCTTGCCATTCTTTTTCTAATGTCTTAGGATAGATACTTACATAAGTGACTTTCAGCGTTTCTACTTTTCTAATACATGAAGTTCAGGCTATACATAGCTCTCTAAGCATAGCTTTAGCTGTATCTTGAGATAAATATTAGATCAATTGATTTCAGCCTTTCATGTTTTCTAATATAGGCATTTAAAGTCATACATTTTCCACTAAGCACAGCTTTAGTTCCATAAGTTTTGATATATAATATTTATCATAGCATTCACTTCAAACTATTTTCTCATTTTTATTGTGATTTTTAAAATCTATGCATTATACGAAGCATGATACTTTGTTTTCAAACATCTGGTAATTTTCTTGTTATTCTTTCATTATTGATTCTTAGATTTAGTCCACTGTGGTCAAAAGACAAACTTTGAATCATTTCTACAATTTGAAGTGTGTTGAAATCTGCTTTATGGGCTAGCATGTGATCAAAGTTGATAAATGTTTCGTGTACACTTGAATGTGTTTTCTATCAATGTTAGGGATAGCATAGCTTCTGTGTATGCGATTAGGTGAATGTTGTTTGTTACATTATTCAGATCTATATCCTTACAGATTTGTTTGCTGCTGCTTGTTCCATCCATTACTGAAAGAAGTATACTACAGTCTCTCCTTAAAATAGTGATTTTTGTCTATTTCTCCTGTTAATTTTTGCTTTGTATAATTTGAAGCTATGGCATTAGATACATAAAAATTTGGAAAAGTTGTATCTTCCTGATGGACTAGCACTTTTATCATTATGAAATGTCTCTCTTAAATGCTTAGAAATGCTTCTTGCCTTAAACTCTACTTTCTCTTGGTCACAGTTCACAGAGTATATTTTTCTATCCGTTCACTTTCAGCTTCACTATGCCTTCATTTTAGGTTGAACTATCAGAAACTGCTATTTTTATAAGTCAAATATGGTTGACTGTCAGCACATTAATGTAGTTCAACTTAATATTTAAGGACCCTTGTAAACAGCATAGCATTTTAAAATCCAGTCTTAAAACTTTGGCCAGGCACAGTAGCTCAAGCCTGTAATCCCAGCACTTTGGGAGGTCAAGGCGGGTGGATCTCCTGAGGTGAGGAGTTTGAGACTAGCCTGGCCAACATGGCAAAACCCCATCTCCACTGAAAAAAATACACAAAGTAGCCAGGCATGATGGCGTGAACCTGTAATCCCAGCTACTCGGGAGCTGAGGCAGGAGAATCACTTGAACCTGGGAGGTGGAGGTTGAAGTGAGCCAAGATCACACCACCGCACTCCAGCCTGGGTGACAGAGCAAGGCTCCATCTCAAAAAAAAAAAAGTTTTGTCTTTTAAATGGAGTATTTAATTCATTTACATTTAATTGGAGTATTTAGTTCTTTGGTTGGTAAGTTTGGTTTTACATCTACCATCTTTACTATTTGTTTTCTATTTTTCCTACCTGTTTTATGTTCCTTTTTCTTGCCTTCTTTTGAATTAATAAGTTATTTTTCATTATTCCATCTCCCCCATTAGCTTGTCAGTTTTACATTCTGTTACTATTATTTTAGAGATTGCCATAGATTACTTAACTTATCAGAATCTAATACAAAGTAGTACTTTTGTAAATTCTGGACAATGCCACAAGCTTGGAACATTTTAACTCATTCCCCTTCTTTTTGTGTTATTATTGTCATACATTTTAGTTCTGTATATATTTTGAATGTCACATTACATTATTTTCTTGTAAAGTCTAAGTTTATTTAGATGTACCCACATATTCACCCTGTCTGTTGTTCTTCATTCCTTCTTATGTTTCCTTTTTGACCATCTGGGGTCATTTTACTTTTGCCTGAGAAACTCATTTTAGTGTTTATGTTAATGCATGTCTACTGGTGCTGAATTCTCTTGGTTCTTGCCTGTCTGGAAATAACTTTATTTTGCATACACTTTGAAAGTTTTTACACTGGGTATAGAATTCTAGATTGTCAATTATTTTTATTTTAGAAATTTGAAGATATCATTCCATTGTCTTCTGGCTTTCATCTTTTTATTGTGCTTTTGAAGGTATGTGTTTTTTCACTATAGATTCATTTCTTTTCTTTTCTTTTTTTTTTTTCACTTTGTCACCCAGGCTGGAGTGCAGTAGTGGCTCACTGAAGCCTCGACCTCCTAGGCCCAAGCAATTCTCCTGTCTCAGCCTCTAAAGTAGATGGGACTACAGACCAGGCATGTGCCACTACACCTGGCTAATTTGTAAACTTTTTTGTAGAGACAAGTTCTCCCTATGTTGCCCAGGCTGGTCTTAAACTCCTGGACTCAAGCAATCCTGCCACCTCAGTCTCCCAAAGTGCTGGGATTGCAGGCATGACCCATCATGCCTGGCCCCATGGACTCCTTTAAAGAATATTCTCTTTATCTGTAATTTTCAAAGATTTACAATGATGTTACTAGGTGTTATTTTCTTTCTTGCTTGGACTTTGTAGTACTCTTGAATCTCTAGCTTGATGTCTTGGCATTGTTGGAAAATTCTTAGTCATTATTTCTGTATCTCTTTAAATACCACTTCTTCTCCATTCTTCTCTCTTTCTCGTCTGAGACTCCAATTGTATTAATATTCAAACTTTCCACCATGTCTCATATGTCTCTTATATGCTCTTTAAGCACAGCTTAACTAATCCTCCTCAGCTGTGCCAATCTATTGTGGAACGATCTATTGAATTAATTCTTTCTTTCTTTCTTCCTTTCTTTCTTTCTTCCTTTCTTTCTTTCTTTCTTTCTTTCTTTCTTTCTTTCTTTCTTTCTTTCTTTCTTTCTTTCTTTCTTTCTTTCTTTCTTTCTTTCTTTCTTTCTTTCTTTCTTTCTTTCTTTCTTTCTTTCTTTCTTTCTTTCTTTTTTTGATGGAGTCTCACTCTGTCGCCCAGGCTGGAGTGCAGTGGCACAATCTCAGCTCACCGCAACCTCTGCCTCCCATGTTCAAGCGACTCTCCTGCCTCAGCCTCCCAAGTAGCTGGGATTACAGGTGCTTGTCACCATACCTGGCTAATTTTTGTATTTTTAGTAGAAACGGGGTTTCACCATGTTGATCAAGCTGGTTTCATCAATTATATTCCTTTTCAGTTTTGGAATTTGCTTGATTTTTAAAAATAGATTGTTGTTCTCAGGCAAAATTCTTCATCTTGTTATATCTTTTTATGAGCATATTAATCACAGTTGTTTTAATGTCGAATAACCCTAATATGTAAGTCACATATGGGTTTATTTTTCCTGCATGTTTTTCTTGCCTGTTTTTTCTCTTGGTCTTGTAACTTGGAATACTTAATATTTTTTATTGAATACTGGAAAGTTTATATTAAAACGTGGAGACTTCGAATGATAACATCTTCTTCTATAGAGGATTCATTCTATTCTCTGGCATGCAGTTAGAGTAGGGGCTGTTTGTTTACCTCCATTCAATCAAGGGCTGAACTGACTTGAAGTTGGCTTTGGTCTTCACAAATTTGTTCTTTCTCTGGTCATTTTTCCTCCAAGAGTATAGCCATCCAGATCCAGGGATGTTTCTTGGGGTGGGAAGGGGGGCACTTATTCTTAGAAAATCCTAAATTATTTCCTTTTTCTTTCTTTCTTTCTTTCTTTTTTTTTTTTTTTTTTTTTTTTTTTTTTTTTTTTGAGACAGGGTCTCACTCTGTCACCCAGGCTGGATGGAGTGGAGTGGCATAGTCGTGGCTCACTGCAGCCTCAACCTCCCAGGCTCAATGAGATCCTCCTACCTCAGCCTCCTAAGTAGCTAGGATCACAGGCACATAACACCACGCCTAGCTAAGTTCTTAATTTTTTGTAGAGATGGGGGTCTCCCTATGTTGCCCAAGCTGGTCTTGAACTCCTGGGCTTAAGCAATCCTCCCTCCTCAGCCTCCCAAAGTGCTGGGATTATAGGCATGAGCCACTGTACCCAGCCCTAAATTCAAATTTTTGTTTCTCAGAGACCATGAAAGGTTTTCCAGCTACCTTTTGTTTAGTTTCTTAGCTTCTCACCCTGCACAGCCAAGAATTGACAAATAACTCAAGTGGAAAAATGCCAACTGACAGGTTTAGTTTTCTGTGCCTCCATTGTCTCTTGGACCTTGGCTCCTCAAGTCAGCTGCCTTGGGAGCCTAGAACTGTCCTTTTTTGTTCCTCTGCTCTGTAAGATAGCCTAAAGCTCTGCTGGCTTCTCTGCCTCTTTGTGGATGAACCCTACCAGGCCCTGCAGCCTCCCATATCCCAAGGGGAAAAGTGATGACCAAAAGCTGAGATCTTTCAAAGAACTTTCTTTTTTTCTCGCTCCTTAAGTAGTGGTTGCCTTGGGTGTCCTACAATTCTTCAAAAATATTTTTTAAAATATTTTTTTCCAAGGCTGGGCACAGTGGCTCACACTTGTAATCCAAGCACTTTGGGAGGCCAAGGCAGGAGGATTGCTTGAGCCCAGGAGTTCAAGACCAGCCTGGACAACATAGTGAGACCTCATCTTTATAAAAAATTTAAAAATTAGCTGAGTGTGGTGGTGCATGCTTGTAGTCTCAACTACTTGGGAGGCTGAGATGGGAGGATTGCTTGAGCACAGGAGGTGGAGGCTGCAGTGAACCATAATTGCACCACTGCATTCCAGCCTGGGCAACAGAGCAAAACCCTATCTCAAAAAAAAAAAAAAAAAAAAAAAAAAATTCCAGCTTTTTTAGTTTATTTCACTAGAAACTTTGGTCTGACACAAGTTACTTTATTGTAACCAGAAGTAAAATTATAACTCTTATAGCTTTTAAAATCTTATTTTAATGATTTTAATGTTAATAAAATCTATTGTTTTCCCTAATCCCTTTTTGCTGTTCTATGAGGAAATAACTAAATCATAAATCCTTTCATGCACTTTTTGCTGAGATGTCTTAGGCTTATCTCCCCAATCATACTCTAATAAATGAACTTCACCATTTTATTGCACGTACCTTTTTTAAAGTGCTATGCTAAGCATTCCCTTCTTTGAACCCTGCCTTGATACTGTGGAGTAAGTAGGGATCATTTTTTTCCATTTTGCAAATGAAGACATTGAAGCTCATAAAATTTCTTTAACAAAGAACTTAAATAAATTCTTCTAAGGCTGATAATTAGGTAGAGGAGTCCTAACTAAAATTTAGTTCTTCCAGCTCAAAGTCTAGTCACCATTCACGCTTCTTTTCCACTGGAGGACCCCCAAAGCCAGAACCTTTCCCTGAACACTCCACAGGACTCACTAAAGGTCTAAATATGCAGTAGATGGTCTGGTAGTACTTGCTGAATTGATTTATATTATGTTGCAGCAGCTGATCAGAGGCAGAGGCTCCCAGCCTGACCCTGGCCCTTAACTGTTGCATCAGATTTTATTTAAAAAGGAACAGAGAATAATAAATTAAATTCTGGTGCCAAAAGGAACCCACAGGAATTTATGAGAAATACAACATAAATTCACTAAAACTCCTACTCAGTACTTATTCCTCTCTGTCTTATATTTAGGCACATCTGGGTATAACTAAATCAGCCAAATCTGCTACTCTCAGATAGGCAGCTTAATCCCCCTCCCAGTCCCCCTAAAAAACCCCAAAAACAAAAATAAAGCAAACTGACATCATATAACCGTTCATGGGGCTTATTATGGTCTAAAATGACAGGCATGTAAGTTGAAGCCAGTTCTGAAATAAGTCTCTCAAAATTCCAGGGGGACGGGGGGCAGATACAAACTTCATTTTCAAAGTAAATTCTGAAGCATTTTGAAAAGAAAAGAAGAGCTTTCTGTGAAACATGGCTGGAAAAGTCAGGAAGGACTGCAGATGTTTTGAAGCAAATTACTAGTGAGTTTGTCAAAATTTGGAAAAGGACAGCTTCCCCTTATTCTGGGTCATGGGAGGACTCAAGAAGACTTTGTAAGTTACCCGGCTGAGACTAACTCGATTCTTGACAGAGCCTTTGCAGGGTTTAGTGAACATAGTTTTCATTTGTTAAAAAGTAGAAAGGCAATTTCTGTTACTTGCTCACTCAATAAAAATCTCCAAACTCTTGTCTCAAATTCAACCTGATTCATATCTATCCCCAGAACAGAAACCAAACCCCCGAAGAGGGTCAAAATTATCAACTTTGCTTATAGAATAAGCTGTTGGGCAGAGAGTCAAACTTGGCTTGCTGGATTTTTAAAAAAATAATTTTAATCAACTTTATTTACTTTATTAAAGTATAAAGTGTTAAAATGCACCAACTTAAAGCTGACCGTGCAATGAGTTTTTACAAAGGTATACATCCATGTGCAACATCAAAATCAAGCTATAAAACACTTCTCCCCAAAAAGTTTGCATATGTTCTGTCCCAGTCAATCACTCTTACAACCAGCTTAAGGAACATAGATTTGTTATTTCTGGAGTTTTTAGAGTTTCAAATGAATGAAATCATAAGTATGTACTCTTTCACACTCGGCTTCTTTCATTCAATATAATTATTTTGAGACTTACCCGTGTGGTTTCGTGTATCAATAGTCATTTTTTATGGTTGAGCATGATTCTATTATATGCATGTACCACAATTTATTTATCCGCTCACCAGTTTATGCATGTACATTTTGGTTGGTTTTAGTTTTGGGTTTTTATTAAGGTGTTATGAACATTTACAGATGGGTCTTCATACAGACATGTTTTCATTTCTCTTGAGTAAATGCCTAGGGGTACCCTTGCTGGGTTATATAATAAATGTATATTTAAGTTTATAAGAAATTTCTAAAATTTTCTGAAGGGGCTATACCATTTTAGACTGTCACCAGCAATGCTCCACATCCTTCCAATTCTTGGATTGTCAGCTTGTAAATACTAACTATTCTAATGGGTGTGTAGTTACACCTCATTGTGGTTTAGGCTTTCATTTCCAGGATGAGGAATGATGCTGAGCATCTTTTCACATGCTGAGTGGCCATTGGTGCATCTTCTTTTGGGAGCCATCTTTTTTAATCTATTGAGAATTTTTCAAATTTTTGTTATTATTGAGTTCTCAGTGTTTTTTATAAATTCAGGATATAATGTTCACTTTACATATAGCTTTTGTCAGCTATGTGAATATTTCCTCCCAGCCTGTGACTTGTCTTTTCCTTTACTGAAGATGTTTTTCAAAGAGCAGAAGTTTTAAATGTTGATAAAGATTACTTTATTTAACAGGTACCTGTTGTTTAAATTACCCAGTCTGTGGTATTCTGTTGTGGCAGCCCTAACAAACTAACAGAAAGACCAAGTTATCAATTTTTTTCTTTTGTGGTTTTTTATTTTTCTTTCCCAGCCAGGGAATCCTTGCTTACCCCAAAGTTGAAAAGATTTTCTTCTATTTTTCTTTCCTATTGGTTTAATAGTTTTATCTTCCACCTTTAGACCTTTTTCCTATTTTGGGTTCATTTTTATGTGAGGTTTATTTTTTCCTCATATGAGTATCTAATTATTCCAGTGCCATTTGTTGGAAGACTCTCTTTTCCTTTATTGAAATATGTTAACAATCAATCGACCATGTATCTGTGAGTCTATTTTTGATTCTTTATTCTATTCCATTGATCTATATGACAAATTTGATACCAGTGCTACACTCTCTTCATTACTGTAGCTTTATAATAAGTATGAAAGTCAGGTAATATAAGTCCTCCAACTTTGTTTTTCTTTTTCAAAATTGTGGCAGATTTTCTAAATCTTTTACACAAAAATTTTACACTAAGCTCGTCAACTACTTTTAAAAGCCTCTGAAATTTTATCAGTCAATATGAAGTACATTAACATTTTAGCAGTACTCCAATCCATGAACATATTACAGCTCTCCCTTTATTTAGTTCTTTTAAAGTTCCTCTCAGCAGTATTTTGTAGTTTTCAAAGTACAAATCTTACACATATTTTGTCAAATTTATCCCAAAGTGTTTCTCATTATTTGATGCTACTGTAAATGGTATTTTGTAAATTTTTATTTCTAGCTATTGTTGTTGGTAGAGAGAAACAGCTGATCTTATTGGCCTTGCATCCTGTGATCTTACTAAAGTCACCAAGTCACTTATGAGTTCTCAAACCTTTAAAAATATATGTTCCTTAGAACTTTCTATGTACACAATTATGTTGTCTGCTAATGAAGACAGTTTATTTCTTCCTTTCCAATTCAGATGTCTTTTATTTCTTTTTCTTGCCTATTTCACTGGATAGGATCTTTAAGACAATGTTGAATAAAAGTAATAAAAGCAGATATTTTGTCTTGTTTCTGACACTGGAAGGAAACCATACAGTCTTTTACCTTTAACTGATTCTCTTTATCAGGTCATAGGTTTTTTACATATTCTCTTTATCAAGTTGAGGAAGTTTTCTTCTATTCCTAGTTTATTAGTAATTTTAATCATAAATTACCACTTTTCAAGTGCTTTTTCTGCATCTATTGAGATGGATTTATGGGATATATGGTTTTTATCCTTTGTTCTATTAATGTAGTGAATTACAATGATCAACTTTTGGATATCAAAGCAATCTTGCTTTCCTGGGATAAGCCCTGCTTTTGCATGGTATACTGTCCCTTAAAATATTGTTAGTTCTATTTGCTTATGTTTTGTAAGGATTTATCACCATGAGTGATATTGATGTATAGTTTTCTTCCCTTTTTGGTAATATCTGTATGTAGTTTTATTAGTATTGGGGCATGATAGTCTCATATGAGTTGGAATATGTTCCCTCCTCTTTTTCCTGAGTTTTTTCTTTTTTGAATTGATATTTCTTTCTTAAGTGTTTGTTGGAATTCACTAGTGAGTTCATCTGGGTCTGGAGTATTTTGTGTTTTGGGGATAGGAAAGGGGCTTTTAAATTATGAATTCAGTTTCTTCGAGGAATATGTGTTGCATTTAAGTTTCGGTTTTAATTCCAATTTTGCTTAAATTTTAGCAGAAACAAAACTGAAAAAGCACATAAAATGGCTTAATTAAACATTTATAAATTCATGCAGTTATTTCTTTTAAAAGCTAAACGGCTAAAGCAAACCTAAAAGATGGAAATGGTGCAGACTAATCCTAAATTTGTCTTTCTCTTTGCCTCAACAACTACTAGATGTCCTCTGATCTCTGACACTCCAGTGTTTCCTGGACAAGCAAAGGGAGCGAAGTACACGGGTTGTTCAATAGGAAGTGGCTTGAAGGTGGTTTGTCAGGCTGGGGTTTTATTCCCTGACTCTTCGTGTGTACATTCTTGCTGTGGCTTATCAGGAGAGAGTATTTTTCATCAGTGTGCTTCCATATTTAATATGTTGGGAAGCATAAATCTATTTACTGCTTTTTGCTCTCTATATCCTTATCAATTTAGGAGTAAGTAACCAAAGCATTTTATTTGCTTGTGTTCTTTCCAAGTCATATCAGTCAACACAGGTCACAATAGGTAACACAAACAACTCTAAAGATGAGATATCACAAAGTTCAAGAAATGTATTCATAACATGTATATGGCTATTTGGGTTTTCTATTTTTTTTAAGTTGTACCCTTTAGCAATTGGCCATTTCATCTAAGTTGTTGATTTTTTTGACATAAAGTCTTTCATTATATTCCCTTACTGTGTTGTTATTATCTCTAGCATCTCTAGTTATGCCTCCTCTTTCATTCATTATATTAGCACTCATGCTCACTCTCTCTTTTTCTCAGATAAATCTTGTTGCAAATTTTTCAATTTATTGATCTTTTTAAATTGGTTTTGTTGGATTTCTCAATTGTATGTAATTTGCTCTTCTGTTTCTAAAGATGAAAGCTTAGAATATTGATAAAAACCTCTTTCTATTCTAATATGAGCATTTAAAGACATGTATCTCTCATTAATCACCACCTTATCTATATGTCACAAATTTTGTTACGTTGAATTTTCATTTTCATTTAGTTGAAATATCTTTAAATCTCCCTGTGATGTACTCTTTGAACCAAATGTTGCTTAGAAGTGAAGTCTTTAACTTCCATACATTCTAGGATTTTTTATATTTTTCTGTTGTTGATTTGTGTTTTAATTCCATTTTGGTCAGAAAATATGCTTTGTTTCAATCCTTAAAAATATGCTAAGATGACTGGGTGCATTGGCTCACGCCTGTAATCCCAGCGCTTTGGGAGGCTGAGACGGGTGAATCATGAGGTCAGGAGTTCAAGACCATCCTGACTACCACGGTGAAACCCTATCTCTACTAAAAAATACAAAAAATTAACCAGGCGTGATGGCAGGCGCCTGTAATCCCAGCTACTCAGGAGGCTGAGGCAGGAGAATGGTGTGAACCCAGGAGGCGGAGCTTGCAGTAAGCCAGGATCATGCCACTGCACTCCAGCCTGGGCAACAGAGCGAGACTCCATCTAAATAAATTTTATATATATATATATATATATATATATATATATATATATATATATATGCTGAGACATTTTTTATGGCACAGAAAATGACCTTTCTTAATACATGTTCCATGTATACTTGAAAATAATATGTATTCTTTTGGTGGTGGTGAGTAGATAATCAAGAAATGGCAATTAGGTCAAATTGGTGATATTGCTCAAGTCTTCTTCATCTTTGCTGATTTACCTACTACTTGTACTATCAATAATTGAGAGGGGTATGGAAATCTCCAACAATAATTTTGAATGTCTGTCCTTGCACTTATGTTAGTTTTTCTTTATCTCTCTTGAAGCTATATTAATATCAGTATACATATTAAGGATTTTTGTGTCTTCTTGATAAATTGTGTGCTTTATTACAATTAAATATTTCTCTTATGTCTAGTGATATTCTTTTTTCTAAACACTACTTCTTCTCATACTAATGTGGTCAAACCAGTTTTCTTATGATTATTGTTTTCATGGTGTATCTGAATTCATTGTTTTACTTGCAAAATATGTATGCCTTTACATTTAAGGTGGATTTCTTATAGATAGCATGTAGTTGAATCTGCCTCTTTTAATTGTTTAGACCATTTACAGTTAATGTGATTTCTGGTATAAATCTACCATTTTATTGTTTGTTTCCTGTTTGTCTCATCTACTTTTTGCTCATTCTTTTTTGTTTTATTTTTAGTGGTTGCTCTGTGGCTTACGATATATATCTTTAGCTCACCATAGTACAACTTTAAATAAAATTACATACTTTTACATACAATCCATGACCCTTACAACACTATACTGTCATTTACCCCACCCATCCTTTATGCTATTATTGTCATACATTTATTCACTTGTCTTTTAAAGAACTTTCAAAATAAGGCCTGGCACAGTGGCCAGTGGCGCGCACCTATAATCCCAGCACTTTGGGAGGCTTAAGTGGGTGGATCACCTGAGGTCAGGAGTCTGAAACCAGCATGGCCAACATGGTGAAACCTCATCTCAACTAAAAATACAAAAAAAAAAAAAAAGCTGAGCATGGTGATGTGTGCCCATAATCCCAGCCACTCAGGAGACTGAGGCAGGAGAATCGCTTGAATCCAGGAGGCAGAGGTTGCAGTGAGCCGAGATCATGCCACTGCACTTCAGCCTGGGCACAAGAGGGAAACTCTGCTCAAAAAAAAAAGAAAAAGAAAGAAAGAAAGAACTTTCAAACTAAGAAAAAATATTTTATATTTACCAACATATTTACTACTTTCGATGCTCTCTATTGTTTTAAGTAAATCAAAGTTTCCACCTAGTATCATTTTACTTCTACCTAAAAGATTTTCTTTAGCTTTTCTCAGAGTGTAGATCTACCAGGATTGAATTTTAGCAGCTTTGTTTTTGTCAAAAAAAAAAAAGTATTTAGTTTGTCTTTGTTTTTGAAGGATATTTTTACTGAATATAGAATTCTAGGTTGACAGGATTTTTTTTCTTTTAGCACCTTAAAAATGTCTTTCATTGTATTCTAATATGCATAGTTTATGACAAAAAGTCTGTGGTATTTAAATCTGTTTTCCTCTGACATAGTGTCTTTTTCTCTCCAGTTGCTTTTAAAAGTTTCATTACTAATTTTCAACAATTTTATCATGATGTACCTTTGTTTTTGTTTTGTTACGTTTGGGACTCATTCAGGTTCTTGGATCTGTGGGTTCACATTATTCATCAAATTTGGAAAAATTTTCTCCAATATTTCTTTAAATATTTTTCTATCTTTTTTTCTCTCCTCTGGTACTTTAGCTACATATGTATTAGACTGTTTGATGCTGCCCCATAAGACATTGTGGCTATGCTTATTTATTGTTTAGCCTTTTGCATTTCTATGTTTTGGTGTCAATGGTTTCTGTTGCTGTGTCTTCAACTTCATGTTTTCTTCTCATCTGTTCTTAACTCCATCCAGTGAAATTTTCATTTCATATATTGTGTTTTTTGTCTCTAGTAATTTCAGGTTCTTTTTAAATGGCTTTTTTGTATCTTCTATTTTTCCTAATTGTGTTCACATTTTTATTTAAGTCCTTGAACATATTGAGCAGATTGATAATAGCATTTTAGATACCTTGTTTGTTAATCTTGTCATCTCTGTCATTTCTGTTTCTATTTCTACTGACTGATTTTTCTCCTGGTTTTGAGTTATGTTATTCTCATTCTTGGCATGTCTATTAATTTTTAATTAAACTTTAGCTTAATTGTGAGCAACATGGCTGTTTATTTCACCTGAGTGCAGGCAGGCTGAGTCCAAAAAGAGAGTCAGCGAAGGGAGATAAGGGTGGGGCCGTTTTATAGGATTTGGGTAGGTAAAGGAAAATTACAGTCAAAGGGGGGTTGTTCTCTGGCAGGCAGGAGTGAGGGTCACAAGGTGCTCAGTGGGGGAGGTTTTTGAGCCAGGATGAGCCAGGAAAAGGAATTTCACAAGATAATATCATCGCTTAAGGCAAGGACCGGCCATTTTTACTTCTTTTGTGGTGGAATGTCATCAGTTAAGGCAAGGCAGGGCATTTGCACTTCTTTTGTGATTCTTCAGTTACTTCAGGCCATCTGAGCATATACATGCAAGTCACAGGGCATGCGATGGCTTGGCTTGGGCTCAGAGGCCTGACAGAGCCTAAACATCTCCTCACCTGTATGAACTCTGGAAACTATTCAACTTTAAAATCCACTGTTATTCTTTGCCTGAATTCATGAAGTTTCAACCTCAACATGGATGGCCTATAATTCAGCAAAGCTCCAATGAAATCCTTTTGCACTTTTTAGAGCTCTTTTTCTTCATGGTGCCTGAACATTAATCTCTGTCTTCTCAGCTCAGTAAAACCTTCATGCTGTACTTGATATTCTTCCTTGCACCACAATCCAGAATGTGCCTCTAGACACAAATCCCCAGAGATCATTTGGCTCATCTTTTTGTTTCCCTTCCCCCTGATATCATACTCCATGGTGCCTGTTAACCAATATCTGAAAAGTTATTTAATATATTTCAATCTGTTTGCTAGTTTACTATGATGGAAAGGTAAGTGTGGATTCTGTTGCTTTATTATAACCAGAAGCGGAAATTTTGTGTGCTGAATTTAATTTAGAAACTTTCAACTAGGCTAGAGGGAGCAGATATGGATTAAAAGGTTTCCAGATTAAACAGACATATAATATATGTGCAAAATTGTTAGTTGGACACATGAACAAATAAACAGACAAACCTGACCAGGAAGGACCTGGGATAGACTCACCAATGCTGTTGACAGACTGTGGAGCTAGATGCAGAGTGGCTGGATCACTGAGTATCAGTTGACTAGAGGTAACTGCCACTCCTTTGTGGTAAAAAGAGAGAAGCCAAACCTGAGGCTGGGCCTCCTTGGGCAGGGGCCTTGAGAGAATGAGGTCAGGAAGATGAGTAGCCATTCCTCCCCAAGCATAGTTTTAAAAATCAGTGTCTTAAACATTTCCAAAGATTATTTTCGACATGATAGTTCTTAAAACAATCATAATGAAAACGTGTTAGAGCAAGAGTATAGAATATTCAACTGAAACATCTGTTCCCCAAATACAAGATCCCAGAGAAGTTGATCAAAGGGTGGGGACCTTTCTGTGGTCATTTTCCCACCACAGCCCTCACACATTTGTGCCCAGACTCCTTACATCCTCATGTTCAGTGCCTCTCGGTAGCCTCCGGGACAGATCCAAACAAGACCCAGTCTGCCCTAAACTCTCCCTGACCCCTAACTTCCTAACATAAGCTCTATTTCTAAGATAGGACTTGTGCTTCATGGTTCTCCATGCACACTGATGCCCTTTCCCCTGGACAACCTGCATAATGGTGGATCCTCTGGATGGAAAGGCCTCCCACCACCTCTGCCAAAACCACCCCACCTAGCAGACTTCTTTCTTGCCCTTCTAAATGCAACTTACCTCCTTCATCTCCATGAAACTTTCTTTTCCCCATCTCCTTGTGCATACACATACACACACACATGCATGGATGTGTACACACACCTGCACATAAGTGTACACACATGCACACACTTGCATACACATATGCACACAGATGCAGTCCTCTCCTAGCTGCACTAATGTTTTATCTTTGTTCACCTATTTCTCTGGTAAAGTGGCACTTCTTAAAGACAAAAATTTTGCCTTAAACATCTTCATAGTGTTTTATCTCCAGATCCAGGTACACAAGAGAAACTCAACGAGTAACTACTGAATAATGAACTCAACTTTCACCTTAGGAATTTATTTACCAAATGGACCAGAGCACTCCTGTCAGCCAGTCCAGGAATCCCCTTTTCCCTATTTACTGCCAATTAAAGACTGCTAACTTACCCTTTGAAAACACACTGAAGGGTACAGCTGCTTAGCCAATGCATTCATTCTTCCTACATGTGCCAACACAATGGGTTATGTTACATGAGAATGCACTGGAAGCTTCATCCTCACCAGCTGTACTAGTCCATTTTCATGCTGCTGATAAAGACATACCCAAGACTGGGTAATTTATAAAGAAAATGAGGTTTAAAGGACTCACAGTTCCACGTGGCTGGGGAGGCCTCACAATTGTAGCAGAAGGCGAAAGACATGTCTTACATGGCAGCAGACAAAAGAGTGAATGAGAATCACGCAAAAGGGGTTTCCCTTTATAAAAGCATTAGATCATGTGAGACTTATTCACTACCATGAGAAGAGTATGGGGGAAACTGTCCCCATGATTCAGTTATCTCCCACTGGGTACCTCCCACAACACGTGAGAGTTATGGGAGCTACAATTCAAGATAAGATTTGGGTGGGGACACAGCCACACCATATCACCACCTTATTTAGATGTATGCCTCTCTGAGTCACCTAGGCACTTCACCTCTTGCCCACCCCAAGGAAGGATCATTTCTTCAGATGGTTCCTTTGATCATGTTTCTGCTGAAATTTAGTAGTTTTGATCCCAAAGGGAGAGGCCTAATAAAAGAGAGCCTTATCCTATGCTCTGCTCCAATGCTGGAGGTATCCCTCTGTAGCCCTGGAATCAACAACCAAGGTTATAATTTGGAATCTGCTACTTCATAGTTGTATGACCTTAGTCAACTTACCTAATCTTTCTTAGACTGGATTTTTTAATCTATAAAATGAGCATATTGATGATGACTAATTACACAGATAATTCAACCACAGAGTGACTGGGATGGTTAAATGAGATGAAGTATGTCAGGAACTTAGTATGAGGCACATGGTAGGCATTGAATAAATGTTGTTCTAATTATTATTATTATTAAGCTTTCATACAGTGTTAATACCACTCTGGTCCTCCTGCCTCTTATAGGACATTTCTAGAATCTGTTGGGGTTCCTGAGAGAGGGAGACCACCTGCCACTGGCATTGAAAAAGGTAATATTTTGTGAATCCTAATTTGGGAGAAAACACAGTCAACTTCAATTGCTAGCTCATTTGGGAGACTTAGGAAACCAGAGACCAGGAATGTCATCTACAAGAATTATGTAGGATTCAAGAACTCAGGTTATTTAAGAACATTGCTTGATTCTGGAAACTTGGTTTGTAAGAATTATATGGATTTATGGAATGTTAGCCTCTAGGAATGCTGTGTGTTTCTAGATACAATGGTTGAAAGAACTTCAGGTGATTCTGGAACATTGACCTGTAAAAATGATACGTGATTTGCAATTTTGGCTTTTAACAATGTTATGCCATTTTATAACCTTATGTGCTTCTGGAAACTTGATTTATAATAAACTTATATGTTTCTGAAAACTTGGTTTATTAAAACATTATGTGATTCTGAAAACTTGGCTTGAAATAAATATGTTTGATTCCAGGATCATAGCTGTCAGAATAGCACTATGATCACATGGTATGGCATCAGAAACTTGCTCTATAAGAATATTGTGTGAATCTGGAAGCCTAGTCTACAAGAAGTTCAGTTTAATTTTGGAATCTTGATCTCCATGTACGTTGGCTGGTAGGAATCTTGCATGAGTTTTGAAACTTGTTCTGTAGAAATCTCATATATTTCTGGATGTTTGCTCACAAGAATTTCATGTGATTTGCAAAGGTTGGCTTATTAGGTTTTGTGATTTTGAATCTTGGCTTGTAAGAATCTTATGTGACTTTGGAATCTTGGCCTGAAAAACTACTATTTAATTCTAGAACCTTAGCCAATGAGAATCTTAAGTGATTCAGAATCCCTGGTCTATAATAGCACAGCATTTCAGAACATTGGCCTGTAAGAATATGATGCAACTCTGTAACACTGGCCTGTAATAACGTGATGTGGTTTCAGAATCTTAGCCTTTGCAAAGTGTGACTGTGATACTTTGGTATGTCAAAGACCACTGATAGTGTTTTAATATTTGTTTTTTCTTCCTTGGTCATAGACCACTGATTTTTAGCTGTGACAAGGCCAGCTAAAAACTAAATTTCTGAATAAAAACTGAAATAAAAAGTCATTTTCTCATTCTGTCTTGCAGCTAAGTTTGTCCTTGTGACTAAGCTCTGGCCAATGACATGGAAACAGAAGTGGCAGAGACACTTTCTGGAAAATATTTGTAAATGGAGGGGCTATGCCCTTCATCAGCCCTTCTTCCTTCTTATTGGCTGGAAAGTTGGCCTGCTTCCTGCAGCCACCTGGAGCCAGGAAGTGATGCTGGCAGGGAAACCACGAATGGTGGAGTATCGAGATTGAAGGAAACTGAGCTCCTGCCACTGTGGAGCACCATCCCAAGCCTACCTGATATGAGACAGAATTAAATTGCCTCAGTGAAACACTTTTATTTTGGATTTTGTGTCACCCACACACAGGCCTAATCTAGTGTTTTAATCCAAAGAACAATAGGTGATTCTGAAAAGTTGGTTTCTATCATCCTGGCACCTTGGCCTGTAAATCTTAGGTGATTCAGACACGTTGGTATGCTGGATTACCTGTTGTCAATTTAGCATCACTGCCACCCTCTTGAAGAGGAGAAGCCAAGAACTACATTTCCCAGAATTCCCTTCAGGGTGGTTCTGGATTAGAGTTGGCTGTGAGGGCACTCACGTGAGATCTGGAGGGTGAAAGAAGAGAGGCCATTATTCTCCAGAGACTACTAGGCAATAGCATGGGCACTCTGGCTGCTATGATTTAGGGCAGAGGTTAGCAAACTACAGCCCACGGCTGTAGTGGGTCAGACTAGCCCACTGCTTGTTTTTGTAAATAAAGTTTTGGGGTCTTTTTGCTATTTTTTTTTAAGTTCTGTGGTACATGTGCAGGGTGTGCAGGTTTGTTACATAGGTAAATATGTACTATGGTGATTTTCTGCACCTGTCAACCCATCACCTATGTATTAAGCCCAGCATGCATCAGCCATTTTTCCCAGTGCTCTCCCTCCCCCTGCCTCCCCCAAAGACCCCAGTATGTGTTGTTCCCCTCCCTGTGCCCATGTGTTCACATTGTTCAGCTCCCAATTATAAGTAAGAACATGCAGTGTTTAAATAAAGTTTTCTTGGAACACGGCCTTGTTTACATATTGTCTATGGCTGCCTTTAAGCCACAACAGCAGACTTGAGTAGTTGCTACAAGGATCCTATGCGGCAAAACCTAAAATATTTACTGTCTGGCCCTGTACAGAAAAAGTTTGCCAAATCCTGCTATAGAGTGCATGGTTGGAGCTTAGTAACTTCCATTTAATAAGTATGTGTTGAGCATCAGCTGTCTGGTGTGTGGCAGGGAGCCTTGTTCATAGAGTGGGTATTATTTAGGTGGAACAATAAAGTATATCCAAGTAGCAAGGTCACACATTTACTTTTGTTACCTTTAACTATTCAGAGAAATATATATATATATATATATTTTTTTTTCTCTAGTCATTGATCTGATCTCCTTCAAATCACTATCCACTGGGTAACAGAAGCAAGAAATCCTACAATTTAATTTATCCCAATAATTTTTTCCCTTTCTCCTTTTTTTTCTCTGCCTCCGCTGAGACTCCTGGTGTGTGCAGAGGAAGAGGGGAGTAACCACAGCTTTCCAGGAGGCCCACCTGTCCCCCAGTAACTTTTAATTGCATAAAATAATGCATATTTCCAAAGCTAGGCTTGGCTTCATTAGGTAAAAATACACAGGATGTGGCAGTACAGGAATGATGGGGCTTCAGACTGACGCAGTATGTGCCCTCTGGAACCTCTGGCCTCAGCTGTGGAGGGGCTGGTCCTGAGTGTCCCCTGGGCTGGTGACTGTGAGGAGGTCCTGAGCATTGCCCTGGCATCTGCTGCTGGAGTCGGCGGTGACTTCAGCATATGAATTGCTCTTCTTTTTTCTCTGCATGGTCAGAGCTCACATTATCCCAGTTGATTTGGCCCCATTTTGGTCCTTTCTCTTCATTATTTTGATTGAAGTCCAGTCTTCAAGTTCACTTTAAATGAATAAGCCTTCACCTAGAGAGAAGAAACTCAGAAGTTTATTAATGTAACAAAAAAAAAAAAAAACCCTCAGCTTTATTGTCATCTGCCAACCTCCCTAGACCTACTGGGAGAGAAGAAGAGGATCCCTGGACCTATTAGGACTCCTCGCACTGTAAAGAAGTGTCATTCCAGTGGCCTGTAGGTTCTCATGGGTCTGGGTCTCACTTTATATGATCAGGGAAGGAGATACGGCCAGGGAATCTTCCTTTCTAAGAGGTCAGTTGGCTAAAGTCCTGAGGCGCGGATGCTTTGAAAAGCCATTAATCCTTTATGTTTTTATACCACAGAACAGTAATCATACCTTTACATCTCGGTTTTTGTGTCAGAATTCAAATTTTTGCATTATAATTGAATTGTATTAAGCTACTTAATGCCTACAGGCTTCTAGAGATATAGGAGACAGTCCAGTAACCAAAGATAAAGGCTAGTCACAAGGCAGCAGAGCTGAGCACGAGAGAAGCCAAAGCTGCAGGAGCCTGCTGAGAGAAAACAGTGGGAGGAAGATCCCTTCCTTCTGCTATGTCTCTGTAGAGCCCTCTACTGACAAAGCTTACCCCTGTGCCCGCTGGCAAAAGAAAAATATTTAATGGGCCCATCTCCGTTTTTGCAGAGCTGGTAGTGAAGGATAAATTTGGAACTGAGAGTCAGTAAATTGATAACTGGAACATATGAGATACATCTATCAATAATTATCACAGCAGGTGCAATGGCTCACACCTGTAATCCCAGCACTTTGGGCGGCCAAGGCAGGCAGGCAGATCACTTGAGCCCAGGAGCTCAAGACAAGCCTGGGCAACATGGCAAAACCCCATCTCTACTAAAAATACAAAAAATTAGCTGGTAGTGGTGTGTGCCCGTAGTCCCAGCTACTCAGGGGGCTGAGGTGGGAAGATTGCTTGAGCCTGGGAGGTTGAGGCTACAGTGAGCCAAGATTGAGTCTGCCTGGGTGACAGAGTGAGATCCTGTCTTAAGTAATAGTGATAATAATATTTATCATAATAGAAAAACAGAACATTTTGAAATACTTATTAATGCATTTTTAAATAACAGCCATAAACATATTATGTATTAACATATTTTAATCAAAATATTGGTATTTTCCCAAACAAACAGAAGTAATAAAATGAGTGACATTGTTTTGGAAATCTCTTTGCTATTTGGTTAATAGAAGATAGCTGGATTCTCCTTCCTGCTTTTGCAGTCATTCTATTGTGAAATGTTGTTTTGGTTAAAGTATATAAAGAAAATCTGGCTTTACACAAGCGTGCAGTTGAAAAAGGGAGGAGTATTTTAACAGATTTTGAAGATAATTGTAGATATTCTCCCTTAACCATGCACCAAAACTCAACCAGAAGGAGTTTCTTAAAGATTAGTTGCAATGTGGAATTTGAAATCACATCAGTATGTTTTCATACTCTGTAACATTAAAATCCATTTGTCAACCTTGCACTTTAAATGGATTTTTGCCTGTGCATGATTTTGAAACATCATACATTGATCACTTAGAAAATATTGGTTCACTGAATTATGTAGATCTTCCAAACATTGACACATTTAATTAAACAATATTTTTTAAAAAACATTACTTAACATCACAACCCATCACAATGCATTGGGAAGCTGTCAATCCCACAGGAGCAAATGCAAGTTTTCCAAAATTCTAATTTACACGTGAAATTTTGAATTTTATAATTGGCAACAATGATTATTAATTATTTTCCTTGAAGTGATGGGCTCCTTTCATTTATTTTCAAGATAATGTCTACCAAATACGCAAGTCTGATTAACTTTACCTTATCTGTTTTTCAAGTAAAACCGGTGCTCAATGAAAAATGTGCAGTTTAGCTCACAATTCAATCTCACCAGTCCCTTTCATTTAAACAATCACCATGCTTTTGTATGCAGCAGAGCTGCTGTATACATTTTCCCATTTTGTCACACTGAATTCGAATATTAAAATGGCAAGTCCTTAGGGGTCAATATTTAATAACACAAATAATTTTAACTGCCTCATGAAGAACATTCTTAAGTAAAATTGGCTTTTTTTTTAAACTGCAAGTGCATGATGGTTAAAACACACACACACACAGAGTCAGTGACTGTCAGTATAGTCTGCCCTGATTCATGCTAAAAGCACCAGCAGTTTTAGCCGCCTTTGCTTTTCCACCATCAGTGCACATTTTAACACAGTAAAAAAGAGGATTATTATGAAAACAGTCGTGACTTTTCAGATCCTCTGCAAGGGCACAGTGCCTCACACCTGTAATCCCAACACTTTAGGAGGCTAAGTCGGGCAAATAGTTTGAGCTCAGTAGTTCGAGACCAGCCTGGGAAATATTATAAAACCCTATCTCTGCAAAAAATATTAAAAAGTTAGCCAGGTGTTGTGGGAGTGTGTGCCTGTAGTCACAGCTACTCGGGAGGATGAGGTGGGAGGGTGGCTTGAGCCTGAAAGGCGGAGGCTGCAGTGAGTCAAAATGATGCCACTGCACTCCAGCCTGGGTGACAGAGCAAGACCCTGTCTCAAAAAAAAAAAAAAAAAGGGATAGAAAGAAAATCATTGATCTACTTAACATCTTATAACTAAGGACCATAATGTGATTTCAGGGTCATCATGTTCATTTGAGTAAGAGTCCTATTGGCACCAACTAGCATTATTTTATTTTTAAGGACTAACATCAGAAGGAGACAGTACATAAATGAGTTCACACCCAGTGACATCAAAAATGCTGTATGAACAAAGGCTTTAGAGTACTTTGGATAGAGGAAAAAGTGATGGGGCAGTTGGATCATCACACAACACAAGGTGATAATAAGCTGAGCCCGAAGGAATCTATATCGCTGCAATCAATACCATAATCACAGTGCCAGTGGTGAGTTAGTTTCAGCAAAACAACATCATCTAGAGCTAATCATCCCCGACTACTAAAGCAAGATCCTCCTGAGTGCTTCGCCCAGTGCCCTGTGAATTAGGAGGTTTTTCAGTCTGGCTGGAGAGCAGGTACTATTCCTGGCCCCGCATGAGCTTCTGTGCTGTTCCTTCTAACCCTTTTGGGTGGTTCTTTTGCTGGCTCACGGGACTTCCTCAAAGGCAGGTGCTGATTGGAACTCTGCTAAATGCCTGAGGGAGACCCTTGGTGGCTCTTTGGAGTCCTTACTCTGTGTGGCTCTCTCCTCTCCAGTCCTGTGCCCTGCGAACTCAGACAGCCTGGGCCCCCTTACATTCACTTCCTTCCACCTTCTCAACCCAGGGAGTCTGCTGGGACCTGCCTTCTCCCTGCACCATGGCCTGGAAGCTCTCTCAAGGCAGCAAGCTGGGACGGCCACAGGGCCTATCTCATTTGTTTGTTGTGTCTTAGGGATGACTTTGTTGCCTGAGGTCTAGTGTCTTGAAAAGCAGTGTTTCATATTTTTAGTTGTTTCAGGTGGGCCAGTAAATCCAGTCTCTTACTTCTTGGCTGGAAGCAAAAGACCCCAAAAGATCCAAAATTGATCCCATCATAAGCACTCATGTATTAGGTTGACCCATCCTTAATCAGTTTCTGAACTCATCTCATCTGCAGTACTTTGCCAAATGCAGCCAACAGCAAGGAAACCACACTAGTAAATTTCTGTCTTCAAACTTCTTTCCCTACATTTCAAGTAATTCCAGGTGAGAATTTCACCACACGTTTCTCCACCTCTCCAGCCTTCAACATCAGTTCCTCATTGCTGCCACTGAATCTCTAAGAGAATACTGCATATTTTTGTTGTTTTTTGTTTGCTTTAACAGCACCCCACTTCTAGGTACAAATTACTGTGTCAGTCAGGATAGGCTAGGTTAAGCTATGCTAACGACAATCACCCTTAAAATCAATAAGAGTTTATTTCTGGCTCCAAAGTGGAGCAGAAGGGAGGGGCTCCCTCACGGCCACCTGCGACTCCGTGGCAAAGCCTGCTTTCATCCCTGCAAGCAGGAAGGAGACATAGCCAACTACACACTGGCTCTTAAAGCTTCCGCCCAAAAGGGTCATTTGTCACCTCTGCTCACATTTTTATAGGTCAGGGCAAGCCATATGGCTTCACTTAACTTCCAAAGAGAGCAGAGGTGTGCAGTGCTACCATGTGCCAGGAAGGAGGGAGATGGGAACGTTTTAGAGCAGCCCTGGTGCCTGGCCATGTGGCGCGTGTGCTTCCCTTTATCTCTGCTCTAGCTCTGACAATCAGCAATCAGTGTGTGGCTTGCTGAGTGATAATCAGCTGCCAGATGTATTGAAAAGGAATGCCTCGCTCCAGGCTCCTCGGGATGCCTTGCTTTACTGCAGAACAAAGGAGACTCCTAACAATCGAGGCAATGTGAGTCCAAAAAGCACCAGGTTAGACTGGTGGAGACAACTCAGGAAGGCTTCCAACGGGGGTGGGGGTGGTGGGGGCTTTGCATGGCCGGAAATTCCCACAAACTGCAGTGACTCTGGCCTTCAAGATAGAGGGGCGCATTTTCAAACACTGCCTCTCACTGGCTGTGTGACCTTGAACAAGTCACGTCCCCTCTGGAGCCCTCAGTTTGCTCCCCTGTCACAGGGAGATAATGTGAGTGGAAATTTCCAGAACAGTGGTTGGCTTTCTCCCTTCCCCCTGACTGGGAAACGTCTCTCGCTCCTGGACCGAAGCCTAGGGCTGATTCATAGTCACTATCAGCATCATTCTCAGCCTGGGCCAGGTCAACACATTGTTTATCTTGGTGTCTGAGCCCATTCCTGACATTGCAGAGACAGAGGCTAAGAGCTTGGGGGCTGGTGGATCCCCAATCCCCATCTTTCTACCCTGTCTCCTCCTTCCTCCTCCCACCCCAGGGGCTTGTGAGAATAACTAAAAAATGCAACTCTAAGGCCAGCAAGGCCAATTTCCCAGGGGCAGAGTCCATGATTCCCAGACAGACCCTCCTGTTTGCCTCCAAAGGAGGCTTCCTTTGTAATGACTCTTGAATTAATCAACTTCTATTGACTCCTATGCCTGCCTCTGATCTCAGGGTCTCCATTCCTCCCCCAAGACAGCTGCAGACATCTCCCATCTGTCCTTCCTGCCCTAGTCCCTCTCTCCACCCTCCTGATGCACACTGCGGTGACTGCTAAACCAGGCGTCACCCCATCCAGCCTCCTGACCAGCAGCCTTTCACATTGCCCAGGTGACAGGAAGCCCCGCCATGACTCCAGATCCTGGCCCTTACCTCTCTCAAGTCCTCAGACCAAGCAGTCTGCTGCACCGGTCATGTGCTTCTCTGCCTAGAATGTCTGTCCCAGTCCTTTCTCTGATTATCTAAGGAGCATCTCAGACCCCGCCTTGGTGGCCACTGCTCATGGCTTCCTTCCCCAAGCTCTGTAGACAGACAACGGTGCAGTGTAGTGATCAGAGCAGAGGTGCTGATGACCCACTGTGGAGCCACACCTGGCCCTATATCTCCTGAGCAAGCGACTATATCTTTCTCTGGCTCAGTTTCCCCATCTGTAAAAGGGAGATACTGATGATATCTTCCCCAGAGGGCTACTGGGAGGAGTAACAAGATGTAACAATATGCAGTGTGTGTGCATGGGCATGTGACACTAGTCGTCATTTAATGTCTTTTGGCCCAGCCACTCTGCACACGTGGATTGAGTCCCTCATTTTTGCCAGGGTCTGAGGAACTCACTAGGACTCATCCATGCCCTCAAAGAGTCCTGCTTCAACTAGGGGAGAAAACACAGCGTTAGAATACCATGTGATGGTATCCATCCTGTTCCAGGTGGAGGATGCAGAGGATGACCCCCTGTACCTTCCAGGATAAGAGGATCCTGATGCAGTCAACTTACCACCAGGTGGTCGGTTGGTCTCCTCAAGGAAACAATGCCATTTCAAGGGTTTGATATTGGTCTGCATTATGGACAAGTTGGACATTCGGAAGTGGCAGGAGCTAGATCAGCCTTGGGTAGGTGGAAGCCCATGTCATTGGGCCAATAGCAGCCCCAGATCTCTGCCGTCATAGCCCATCTGCTCACAGGCCTGTCATGCTGGCTCTGGGATGCCAATGATAAGGATGGCGACTGTTGACTGTCCAGGTCCTTCTGTCCACTGGCTTGTTTGGTGCATCTTCCATGGTGACTGTTTCTTGGTGAGCACTAGCCTTTCATATAGCAGTCTTCATACTCCATACCTACTCCAGATGCCCATCCATATGCCACTCCCCACACGTCCTTGACTTTGATTTGCCACACACCTGACCAGATGGCCAGGGCATTGGCCCCTGCCCAACAATCTGTATATATTCTGACTCCAGACTGTTTCTCCCACCATACAAATGCAGTCAGGTGCACTTATCACAACTCCATCCATCAGAAAGATGCTCCCTCTCCACTGTCTCCCAGAGTCACCTTGAATGTGACCATAGTACAGTCACGATCTCTTTTCTCTTTGCATCCACATATTAAACTGATCCATCTTTAACCAAACTCAGGATTTTTCCTTCCTTTTCAGCTGGTTGCTAGTCACACAGAAACACCCCCCAACACACACATGCACAGACATGTGCACACACACACATATATCATACTTGCAACTATGTGCTGTTTAGGGGAAGATCATTGGTACAAGGTTGGTAGGTGGCATGGGAGACTAGACCGACTGCCTGCTCCTGCAACTCACTCATGCCTCTGGTGCTGCTCAAACTTGATCCAGATGTACCACTTGCATCTGACAATGGACCACTCTTGGTCTGACTTTATGATTTGCAGGAATAAACAAAACACAGATCATAGTGGGTGGTTCCATACAAACGGTCACCTGGCCTCCAACGATCAAGTGTTTCATCTCTACCAGGGTCCGTAACAGGCCAGCCAGGAGCTGTTTCACAAAAGGAGTGTCATTCTCTGCTATGGCTTACATGGCTTTGCTTCAGAATTCCTGGGTCTTCATTCTGCCTTTGTCCTGAAGCCTGCCATAAGCTCCATGCTGCGCCCTTTCCCACCACAAACATCTCCAACCCTGTAGGATTTGCCAGATCATATGAACCAAGACAGAGGGCTGATTGTACCTTGGTCTGGATCTGCTGCAGAATGTTCTCCTTCTTTGGGTCCCACCCCTTGCTGTCTTCTCAGCTACCCAGGATATGGGCTGGAGCAATATTCCTTGATGTGAAATGTGTTGCCTCCAGAATGCAAAGAGCTCTATCCCAGGCTGTGCTTCCCTCATCGTGGTAGAAGATGCAAGATGCAGCAATTTGTTTTGGAGAAGGTATCTTTATTTTGGAGAAGGTATCTCAGCACACCCCCTGTCCACTGAAACCCTCAACTTCGCTGAAGTGGCAGGTCCCTGAATTCTCCTAGGGTTAATCTTCCACCCTTGGGAGTTCGTGTATCTTACCAAAGCCTCCAGCATATCTGCTGCCTCTTGCTGGTCCTGTCCAGTCAGCGTGATGTCATCTCCCTGAGGTTATGTGAGAGTCTGAGGATGACTAGGTGGTACAGTTATCTTCAGACTGTATCATGACAGTGAGTGGGACAGTTCCTGTAGTCCTGGGGCAAAACCATAAATGAATAGTTTGTCTTTCCCATCTAAGTGTGAACTTAGTGTTTCCTATCCTCTTTTCTAACCATAATGAAAAAAATGTATTCACCAAATCAATGGCTGCTTGCTATGTACCTGAGGTCTTATTATTAATCTGCTCTGACAATAATACAACACTGGGCACAGCAAATGGATCGGTTATGCTCTCTGCAGTTGGAAGTCTGCAAGGCACATTCTTGCATGGGTGGGGATCGGTGTCCATAGATTCCCACACCCCATATGAAGTCTGCAGGGCAGGACCCCTCTGAGAGCGACACACATTGGAGGAAAAACTGAGAGATGGTAGACTTCCCTCCTCAGAAAACCTTGCCGTGGAGTCTTCACGATTTTTTCCCCTGATTTTTCAATGTAGGTGTTTAATTCATTTATTTTCACTTTTTAATTTGTATTGCTGTGGAAAGGCATTTGGGGCTATAAATGTCAGGTCTCAGATTTGCATGACTCCAAAGTTCATGGCCTTCCTACTCTACCCCTCCCCCAGCTCCAGCCTCTGTCATACCCAGGTGGGAAATTCAATTCTTTGAATTGAGTTGTGTGTTGTGTGGTTGTTCTCTACATTTTAAAGTTCTTGAGATAAAGAAGGGGGTCCCCCATTGGCCTTTCCATCATCCTGGAAGCTCCCTGAGGTTAGGCCCCAGCTCCAGGACCAATCTCAGAGCCCCTCCCTTTGAACTCCTGCCTGGAACAGGGATGCGGTGGGGGTAATACTGGGAGAGGAGGACTGGGCAATAGCCAGGGTGGCATTTGAAGGAACCAAAGGAGCCTCCCCTTCCTTAGGTCCTGGCAGAATCACTGCTTGGAAAGAAAACTATAATTGTCCAATGTGGTAGGGGGAACAGCCCGGGTAAATGAGGCACAACTGAGAGGCTGGGGGTACCCCTGGGGATGGCAGGAGCTGTCATCAGATGGGGCATCCCCAGCCCCCAGCCTCAAGGGTGTGGCTTTGGGAAAGAGGTGGATAGCTGTGCCAGGGCCCGGGAAGACTGTCACGGCCAATGGCACTCAGAGACTTGGCATTTCCTCCCAAACAGACTCATTTGCTCAGCACTGGGTCTCTTAAACCCCTAGACCCCACCTCTCTCTGCCCTCCCTCTTTGGCCGATTCATGTCACTCATTGTGGAAGGCAGAAAGCCAACAGTGAGCTGTCCTCGCCACCTTTAGTTGCTTGGGTAGAAAAATCGACTTGGTGCTCCTTCACGCACATAAAACCACTCTCCTATTGATGGTCCACTCTATTCTAGTCCTCTCTCCTTCACACCTGCTGTCAGGAGGTTGACCGGACAAGGAATTGTAGTGTCCATTTTGCAAACAAAGAAGTTCATCTCAGGGACATGGAGTGGTTTGCTTCAAGGCTTCTCACTAGTTGCTTTAAGATTCCACCATCCAGTTGCAATCTTTTCTGTTTTCTCACCTTTGCAATACCATGCGTCAATTCGGGCTGTGTGTGGAATGAGTGTCTGTAAATTGAATCCTGGCTTAGCTACCGCAAGGGATTCCAAGATTTCCAGGGCCCTACGGGGAGTCCTGTCAGAGTGAGAACAACCAGCCACCTCCAGCCCAGACCACCTGGCTGCTCTGTGTGGGTTTTCCCCAGCTGGATTTGGGTTATTCTAGACCCTCAGGTATCTAGATGGGCCACTAGGAGCTGCTGTTGGCCTTCTGCCTGGCCCGCCTCCTCTGCCCAGTGCAGTACATTTTCTTCTTCCCTTGCAGCCTACCTGCCTCTGACCTGGTGCCTGGTGCTCAATAGTTACTGAATGAATGAATGAGTGAATGAATGAATGAATGAATAAATGAACGATGCATGTAGCCTTGTTATGCTCCTGATCCTGCCTTCTACCTGCCCCCCTCTAGTCTTGTGATGACCTTTTCTTCTGCTGACGTTGGCTTTGACCTTAGCTAGTATTTGCAACCATCTGTTCACTTCTTCTCCTGGCTCTTTAGAGGAGGGAATACTCTTCTAATATTAGCTAATGTTTTAAGTGAGCACTCAGGAGACTTTCTCCCTCTCTTGTTGGATCCCATCTTACATACCTGATGGATTTGAAAAATAAATTAATTTACGACCAGCTTCATTCCAGAAAAGACTCAAAGCAGTTTCTAAACTTAAATATGATACAAAATGAAGTACATTATAAAACAAATAAATGTAGAAATCACAGCAAATAAAAAATGAGAGTGAGAAAGAGAAGGTAAAACAAGGAATGAGGTAAATGCAAATAGGAGGTCCAGGATAAATGCTAGAGGTTTTCAGGCCAAATATCTGCAGCTGAGCTTCCTAGCAGCCAATGCAAAGAGAACAACATGATTAGTTATAATCTTACTTAGTGTCCATAAAATAAAGGCAAATCACATAGAGAAACTCAACTGTTCTGGAATTATGCTTCATAATAAAAAGACCCTGTATAAATTAATTGTACCCATAATCATAGCCCCCTAATTATAGTAATCATAAATAGAGCAAGAAAGTTTATAGCACTGCTTCCTTTATTTTAAAAATACAGAAAATACAGAGACCATCACAAGCATGCACAACTCTATCATCTACAATGACAGTTGTTAATGTTTTGCTAGCATTACTCATTATGCAGAATTATTTAATTTAATTTATTTATTTGCTTATTTATTTATATATTTTGAGACAGAGTCTTGCTCCAGGCTGGAATGCAATGGTGCGATCTCGGCTCACTGCAACCACTACCTCCCAGGCTCAAGCAATTCTCCTGCCTCAGCCTCCTGAGTAGCTGGGACTACATGCACCCACCATCATGCCAGGCTAATTTTTTGTATTTTTAGTAGAGACGGGGTTTCACCGTGTTAGCCAGGATGTCTCCATCTCCTGACCTTGTGATCCACCTGCCTTGGTCTCCCAAAGCCCGGCTTATACAGAATTAACAAAAGAAATAAAACACCTCAGATAAAGTCCTCTATCTCCTTCCTATAGCCCTCCTCTCAAAGATAATCACCATGATAAATTTGGTATTTATCCTTCCATTCAATTTAAAAATTATTTTACACACAGACATATGTTCCGTAAATATTAAATACTATTTTCAATCTACATAGTCATATCTTATGTAATCTTTCATTCAGTCACTTGCTTTCTTAGCTTAAAAGTATGTTTTTGGCTGGGTGTGGTGGCTCACGCCTGTAGTTCCAGCACTTTGGGAGGTCGAGGCGGGTGGATCACTTGAGGTCAAGCGTTCGAGACCAACCTGGCCAACGTGGTGAAACCCTGTCTTTATTAAAAATACAAAAATTAGCCTGGCATGGTGGTGCATGCCTGTAATCTCAGCTACTTGGGAAGCTGAGGCAGGAGAATCGCTGGAACCTAGGAGGTGGAGGCTGCAGTAAGCCAAGAAATATATATACACATATATATACACACATGTATATATATATATATGTTTTAAAAAATCAGTCTATGTTGATACATACATCTAATTCTTTTCTTTTAAATTCTGTACACTATTTTATAGAATGAGAATACTACAATTTATTTGCCTGTTCTTCTACTAATGGCTAGTCTACATTAGACTAGCCAATGCTTTTCTCCTAAAAGCAAAGCTGCAAAGAACCTATTTGCAGTGGTGTGCTGGCAAATGTTTAACCATCAGCTCTCTTGCAATACTCCTGCCATGACTGATTTCAAGCTGCCAACAGGACATCACTAAATGCAGAGTTGGGAAGAATTGAACACTCTCAGTCTTGCAAGCTGTACAAGTCGGCTCCAGCACACCACAGCACATACATCTCCCTGTGCGAACATATGAGTATGAGAGTTTCTCTAGGAATATATCTCAAAACAAAACTGCTATGTGCATTTTCAAATTTACTACTTATTGCCAAATTTCTCCCCAAAGCGGTCTTACTAATTTACGCTCCTCCCAGCAGCATATGAGAGGATTAATGTCTCCAAATCTTTCCTGATACTCAATATTTTCAGACTTTTCCATTCTTGCCAACATGATGAATGAGAAGTGGTACAACCAGTGAGGTTGAACAACTTTTCATGTGCTTATTGATGACTTACGTTTCCTCTTCTGCAAATTACCTATACATAGGCTTAGTCCATTTTTATCTTAAGTTAGATATCTTTTTCTTATTGATTGACAGGAATTATTTATATATCATATCACAGTCCCTTGTCGATTATATAAATGGCAAATATCTGTAGCTTGTTTTCCTATTGGTTTATGTTTTGTTTCAGAAATTCTTTCTCCTCTTTCCCAAATCATAAAGATACCCCCCTTCTTCCTTCTTTTTTACAAATAATTTTTCTTGTTACATGATCAATACAGAATCTTTGCAGAAAAAATTAGAAAATATAGACTGTCAAGGAGAGGAAAAAAATCACAATCCTACTACTCAGAAACAACCACTGTTCGTGTATTGGTATATTACCTCTGGTCTTTTTAACAGCCATTTACAGTATACCTCCAGCTCACAGGGCGTACTGCTAGGTAGTGTGCAGCTCTTCAAGAATTTGCTTTAACACTTTTCAATTTTGTCAGTCCTCCTTCTTGGAGTTTACATTGGGGTCCTCCATGATCTGGGGTTGTCTGGGAATTTTTATTGTTTGCCTGATTTCTTATCTTTTTATGGATTGGTTGGTTCTTTTAATGTGTCTGTTCTTGTGGCACCAAAACCTCCCACTGTCTTGAGCATGGACTTCCAGCTCCTTCCCTTCTGCTCCCACTTTGGTCCTTGGCTAAGCCCTGGCTGGTCCAGCTCAGGCCCACTGTGAGTCAGGGTGATGGGACCATGGGGAGGATGGAATGGGAAAGCCCTGAGCTGGAAGCTGGGTCACTACATTCTGGTCCCAGCTGCTGCATAAAATTGCTGGTGGCTGGGCACAGTGGCTCACGTCTGTAATCTCAGCACTTTGGGAGGCCGAGGCAGGCATATCCCTTGAGGTCAGGAGTTTGAGAGCAGCCTGGTCCACATGGTGAAACCCTGTCTCTACTAAAAATACAAAAAAATTAGATGGGCGTGGTGGTGTGTGCCTGTAATCCTGGCTACTTGGGAGGCTGAGGCAGGAGAAATGCTTGAACCTGGAAGACGGAGGTTGCAGTGAGCCGAGATTGTGCCACTGCACTCCAGCCTGGGCAGCAGAGCAAGACTATGAATCAAAAAATTAACAAATAACATTAAAAATAAATAAATAAATAAATAAATAAATAAATAAATAAATAAAGTTGCTAGTGACCATGGGCAAGTTACTTAGCTTCTCTCAATCTTGGCAAGTTCCTGGCTTCCTGCTTCCTGCGGGCTGCAAACCACACTTGGTAGGTTTTCCAAACCTGGGGAAGGTGGAATCAACCAAGGGGTGGATGGAGAGTGCGGAACCTCAGGGTGCTCTAAGGAAAAACCCACTTGCCTGGGGTGAATTTGAAGCTGCTTCTTTCTTACCAGCTTAACAGAGTGGGTCAGACCCCGAACACGAGCTTGAAAGAACCCCCAATATGTAATGCCCTAGCTAGTTGATTTAGGCTGTTTCCCAGCTTTATCATTGACTTGCCATGAGGTTTTTTTTGCCATGAGGTTTCACCACGGGCCTCAGGACCCCTTCTGAAAGCCAGGGGCCTGGTTAGGGATCTCTGGAACTAAGGAGTCAGAATGACTGCACTGAATTTCAGCCACATCCCGACCAATTTAGGCAAGTTGTTTAACCTCTCTGAAGCTCAGTTTCATCATTTATAAAATTGAACCACGATAGCACCCATCTCTTATGGTCGATTGTAAAGATTTAATGATACGATCCAAGTACAAAGTACAGAAGGTGCAATGGTACTTTTTAGAAACCATTATTACTGTCGCCCCGAGTTCTGGGATTCTGGGATCACCAGAGAAGGGAGAGGCGTCCTACCCAGAATGTCCAGCAGGTGGTGCTGTCTCAGAACAAATCTGCCCGCAGGCGCTCTGCGGGAAGGTTTTCTCCAAGAGGCAGGTGGATGGCTTGGGAACCAGAGCACATCTGAGATGCAGGAGGCTCTGGAGGGCCCAGCCTCTTCATTTCCCAAAGGGGGATCCCAAGACCAAAATGGCCCTACTGTGTTCCTGCAGCCATGAGCGAACCGGGACTCGAACCCAGGCCACCTGCCTCCTAGAGGGGGCATCTGAGTCTCCCCACACCTCCAGTCTCCTCCCACCTATGGGCTACCCCACCCACCCCAGGATGGGCGTGGGATCCTCAGAGAGGTTGGGATGACCAGCTTCTCCCAGCACACTGGGTGTGTGTCTTGGTGCAGAGGAGGTTCCTGACTCTCTAGGCAGAAGAGGGCCCAGGCTGACCGCCCCTGGGTGATCCTGAATGGAGGTCCTCGCGCAGCCTTTCCCAGCACTCAGTTTCTGAAGCAGGCAGACAGGGGTGCAGTGGGGAGAAACTAAAACATGATGGAGAGAGAGGGGCCGCTCACAGGGCACAGAGCCAGGATGCTCTCGGGGCTCATTCTGTGTGAGTGCCTGACCCCCAGCCTACCTCACCCCTAACTCTCAAAGGGCTGGGAACTAGGAGGTCCAGTTAACGACCCCCAGGGGTCCTCCCTGCAGGCCCAGGCCCAACCTGGCATGAGGGTAGCTCAGCTCACCTTTGAGAGCCTTGCCTCAAAGTTCCCACTAGGCTGTGCACGAAGAGGCATGGCTCACCCCAACTGTTCCCCGTGGCTCTCCCCAAGCTGGGCCTCCCCGGCCTCCTCTTTCCTGAGGAGTGAGTCTCCTCAACACTCGGGCCCCTCCTGTGCCCACAGCCCTGGCCCTGCCGACCACCTCACTCCTCTGAAGGTCTTGTGTCATGTCCTTCTCCCACGGAAGGCAGCCCAGCCCCCCAGAGCCCCTGTGAGGGACCCTGGGCAGCAGGAATCAGGGCCCTTGAAGATGGACAGAGGACTAGCACCTTCCATCCTTTAGACTAAGGTATATTTTTAAAATGAAAAATGGCAAATAGAGTTACAAAAACTGCAGATTATTTTAAATGTCTATAATGACAAATTAATACTTTTCACTTATAAAACATGACAATGACTCTTAAAACTTCTTTGATGATGAGATCTACAGTCTATTTGGGGTTCTTCATGGAAGTGAGGCCCAGAAGCAAAGGGGCCACCTTCCCCTCTCCTCCCATAGATCAAGACCCAGACATGGCAGCAAGGATGGGTGGGTGGGGGCAGGCGGAGACCCGGCAGGGAGCACGGGGCTGCCTGCTCCTTCTCTACCCCTGAGGTTCTGGAACCCAGAAAGGGCCTTGGTCATCAGCATCCCCAAAGTGTCCTCTCACAGATAGGGAAACTGAGGACCAAGGAGGGGAAGCTGCTTGCCCAAAATGCTGAGCAAGTGAAAGACAGATTCAGGTCCTGGAACCAGGTCTCCTGATCCCAGACTGGCATTCTTCCGGTGGGCACGTTAGTACAAATGGAAAAACTAAAGCACCCAGGAAAGATTAGGCCAAAACATCCTCTTGTTTTCCTCTCCCAGCCTGGGACACCTTGGCCCCCATCTCTTCTGATGCTTCATCCATGACCCTTGCCCACCACAGTGACAAAAGGACCTCCGTTCATCTGCTTAGCCTTGGTATTTGGACACAGAGGAAATCTGGTTCCATCTAAACACTGGTGCAATCTAGAAAGGGCATAAAACTCCCAAGGGGCAGCTATGGCCATAGGAGGAAGAGGGGGCAGGGCCTTGTTGCTGGGTAACCAGCTTTATCTGTTGCCTCGGTGACAACCCCATCAGAGGGAGTCTGTGTGCAGAGTGTGTGCCTACGAGTCTCCAGTCTTTTTAGCACCAGCTGGCTAGAGCCACATCCTCCCCCATTGCAGACTGCCTCCTGCACACATTGGAAGCCCCTATACCATGATGAAGCCCTTTCCTCCCTCTTTCCCTGCCTTCTCCGTCACTCCTCATCATAGAATCGCATGCTTCCTTCAGCTACCCCAAATCATCAGCCCCTCTGATCTCAACATCATTGATCTTGCCACGAGACCTTTCCTCAGGAAGTTCTCCCAACCTATTGGATTGCTGGGGTCACTACCTCCCAGGTGCAGACAGGAAGGAAACAGGGAGCCTGACCAGGACATGTAGTGGTTGCAGAGGCTGCCTTGGAGCTGCATTTCCTGCTGTCAGTCTTTATGTGGCTGAAGAAACCAGAGAGACAGACATGTGTTCATCCAACAAACATTCAGCCCATGGTGCTTATATTCCAGGCACCACGCCAGGCCCCGGGAACATGGGGCACATAGGACAGCTCAGTCCCTGCAGCTGGGACTAGCAGGGGAGTGAGACGAGTCAAAGCACAGTCACATACTTGGATGTGGATGTGGATGTGTACAACAAAGAGGAAATCTCAGGGGCCACGTAAGCACAGAAGAAAAGCACCACATCCGTGCTTAGGAGAAAGAGGGGTGGTCGGCTGAATGATGCTCTCAGCAAAGGTGTCCTTGTCCTGATCCCCAGAACCTGCACACGTTACCTGATGTGGCAAAAGGAACTCTACCACTGTGATTAAGTTAAGGATCCTGAGATAGAGAGATTATCCCAGATTATCTGGGTAGTCCTAAATGTAATCACAAGATCTTTATAACAGGGAGGCAGGAGGGTCAGAGAAAGAGGAGATGTGATGATGGAAGCAAGGGGCTGGAGTGATACAAGGAAGGGCCCAGAGCAAGGAATGCAGGCAGCCTTAGAAGCCAAAAAAGGCAAGGGTGAGATTCTCCCCGAACCGCCCAGGAGGAATGCAGCCCGCCGATGCCTTGGTGTCAGCCCCGTAACACTCCTCTTAGTCTTCTGGCCTCCAGAACTGTAGGAGAGTAAGTTTGTGTTGTTTTAAACCACCAGGTATGTGGCCATTTGTTACAAGTGGAAGGCTTCTTGGAGGAGGTGATGTCTAGAAGAGTTTTAAAGAACTCAGAGTGAGTCCAGCAAAGGAGCAGAGGCATCAGCCTGGGCAAAGGCCAGAAGCAGGACTGCCCCTGGTGCGTTTGTGACCCGCAAGCAGCCCAGTGAAGATTTCGCTGGGAAGAGGAGATGAAGCTATCAGAGAAGAGGAAGGAGGCAAGGGCAGGGCTCAGATCATGCAGGGCCTTACAAGCCGTGATGAAGAGTTTGGATGTGTCCCTGAGAGCAATGGGGAGCCACTGAGGGTTATGAGCGGGGGTGGCTGAACCAATCTTATTGGAATCTTAGAAGGGTCGCTAGTTTTGAAAGGAGAAAGGATTACAGGGGCAAGAATGGATGGGGGAGACCATGTTGGAGGCTGAGCAGTAGCCCAGGAGGAAAATGAGCACAGCACAGCAGAGACAGGCTGGAGAAGCGGTGACAGAGCCCCCGTGGGGAGGGCTCGGCAGGTGGGCTTGTCGGGCCCTTGTACCACCTGAGTATGGGGATACAGAGAGGAGCCAAGTAATACAGATTTTGGCTTTGCCAGTAGGGGGCGCCATTGGTCATATTTGGGGGAGGTGAGCCGCTGAAATTGAGGGCACTGGACTCACAGGTGCCCATTGTGGAAGGACCCTCCAAGGATCCCAGCCGCGGGACGTGGGGCAGGTGGACGTAATACTGAGCAGATTTCCTACCCAAGCTCTGCTGAGGGCCCCAAGCAAACACCAAAGAGGCTAGGATATGTTTACCTGGAAAGCAGGGAATCCCACCTGGAGAACCTCCAGCTGCCAGAGTCTAAGCTGATCTTTACCTCCTCCCCCAGGCAGCCCTCCAGCCCAGGCACCTTCCTTTTGCAGACCTAGCCAGAAGATGGGCACCTGAAATGCACCCATGTGAGGTCCTATGACTGCTGAATCTCGGTCTCGCCCCGCCCCCCCACCCACCATCTGTTGCCCACTCCCCACATGCCAGGCCGGCACCGGGGACTTCACCCACATCATTGGTTTAATCTTCTCATTCACTCTGAAAAAGATGCTGTTCTCACTTCTTTATACATGAGGAAACTGAGGCTCACAGTGGCTGAGTGAGCTGTGAGGTCAGTCACTCAAAGTCTCATGACTAGGAAGGGACAGAGCCAGGGCTCCTTCCCAGACAGTCAAACTCCAGGGCTGCAGGAAGAGGCCCCCAGGGTGTGGGGCCAGAGTCAGAAAAGGCCACCCTCAACAGCCAGTACAAGGCGGCTCTGGGATTTGAAGCCAGGCCTGTCTGACTCCAAAACTTATGACTCCAACCCCAGGGGTGTGTGAGCACAGAAAGGAATGGATTGCACAGCGGTGGCTCTACCAGGCCCACCCTACCACATGGCTGGAGCTGGGGTAGGTGGCCCCTTTCCCACACTGCCCAGCATCTAGGCAGGCCAACTTGTAGCTCACTCTTCAGGGGCACCAACCCTCTCCTGGGGTCCCGCACTCATGGCCGTTGAAGACGGTCTCATAAGGCCTGTGTGGGGGAATACTGTGTCGGGGAAGCAGACAGAATTGCTGGCCAATGGGTGAGTCGGCCGGCTGTGCGCGCTGAGCCACAGCTTCTACCTCCCGGGCTGGCGCCCCCGCAGCCTCAACTCCCAGGTGAAGTCCCCACCTAGACCCTGCTCCCGGGCTTCCTGCTCCCCATCCTAGGCCAGTCGCCTGGTTCCCAAGCTTCAGTCCCCTGTCTGTGACCCAGGGTTCTGTGGCCAGCCCTGTTTCCTGTTGGGTTGTTGGGAGGGTCTGAGGGTGCCTTGCAAAAGGAAGCTGCCTGCAAAACAGACTCTGTTCAGCTTGGCAGAGGACTGGCTGAGAGGCAGCAAGGAAGTGGGTACTGGACAGACAGGTTCAGGGTTCCATCCCAGTTGCATGAATAGTTGCATGATCCCCACGCCGGATGACGTCAGATCCTCAGTTTCCTCCCTGCACTGAGTGAGGAGTGATGCTGTGGTTAAACCTCCTGCCCAGGTGACTGGGAAAAGTGAGTCCTGATGGAGGCACGGCCCTGCCATCTTGTCCCCAACCATGTGTGTTCTCCACACACAAACCCTCACTCCCTTCCTCCATGGTTCCCCTCCCACCAAGGCTGGAGTGGGCTCCAGTCCAGGTCTCTTCTTTTGCAAATGAGTAAATAGAGGGACTGAAAGAATAAGCTCCCCACTCAAGGGGACCCAAACCACTTATGTCAAAGCCACGGTCAGAGCTCACAGCCCTTGACTTGCAAACCACTGCTTACCCACCCCGAGGCTGGGGTCTAGGCAGGGGGGAGGGAAGGCTGCCTGCTCCACGGGCTACGGCAGCCCATGGCTGGGATTCACCCCTTACTCTGTGTTGCTGCCAGCAGGTGTCTGTGGGTGCCAGATGCTGGGAGAGGGGCCCGGGTTACTTGATGTGGTGGTAGGAGATTTCCGTTTCTGCGTCTTGATGAACCATGTATGATGTTAAGTTGTCACAGAAGAAAACGGGAAAATGACTTTGCTTTGCAGTTGATGTGGTCACATTCTCCACGGAGAACTCGGAGAAGTCTGGGGGAAGCAGCCTCTCTCTCTGATGCTGCTTTGATTCCAGGTGGCAGAGCCAGGGAGGAGGGGGACAGGCTCAGGGGTCCCACAGGAGGGTCCACGCTGAGGGCCATACTTCAAGATGAGCAGGGCCAGCCTCAAGGGCCACAGAAGGCCATCTGACTCCTCCCTCTGTGTGACCTAGGAGTCTGTGGGAGATGGTCTGGAACTGCCAGAACTGGAAAGGTTAATCGTGGGCCCACAGAGGAGCTGCGTTCAGAGAAGGAAGCAAGAAAATCCACTGTCTCCACCCTTCGTGCAGTGCCTGGCTCAGGACAAGGTGGGGTGAGAACAGGCCCAGAGACAGGACGGGGAGAGGGCTGGGCAGAGAAAGGAGGGAAGAGCAGAAGAAGGGAGAGCCACTCATCTCACCACCTTCCCACAATGCCTCATAATCACAGGATGACAGGGACGTGTGGCAGGAAGAAAGATGGGGTGACGAGCGCTGAGGCCACCCCGGAAGAGCAGAGCCCACGCCTGTTGGAGCGCCAGCCAGTGGCAGGGAGTGAGTGGGACAGGGCTCCCCCAGGCTTCCAAAGAACAGCCGGGCGACATCATTGCTGGAGGCAAACCTCCCCATTCCCAAGCCAGGCACAGGTCCCTCCAACTCCTCACCCACCTTCCCTTCGTTGACATAAATGTGAGTCTGTGGAGGAGTCCCCCTTCCCAGCTAGAGAGACTGCCACACTCACAAGGTCCTTCAGTGCAAGGCTGATAACACCAGGACCTACAGCACTCAGGCCAGAGACATGAGGGTCGAAAGGACCCGCAAGGGCAGCCCCACAGAGCACAAGGGCTTGGTGTGTGGAGTAGCTGAAGCCCAGTCCGCAAACTCAGGTGTGGTTGAGTCCCACTTTATTTCCACTAAATCTTCTTTACTCCGCAGAGAGTTCATCCTGCCCTGGCAAGAAAGTCCACTTTGCTGTTTAGGGTCTTCTTCCCCTCCCAGATCTCACCAGGGCCTGACTTGTGACCGTGGCTGCCGAGGGACTCACTGCCCAAGCCCATGTGACCTTGTCATGGAGCCACCTCTGCAGAGCCCTGGCCACCTCCTAGAGTTCTCCTTGTGGGATCCCTGGGCCTCTTTTCCCTTCCTAGTGAGAAGGGGACTCATGAGAATCTTCCTCCCCCACCCCAGTCTGTCTCCCTTCCTGTCATAATCAGTCCCCTTCCGGCCTCACTCAAGGACTCAGCATCACCGCTCCCTTTCGCAGGCTTCCAGCTTTGAGAAAAGGAAAGTCAAAAGGTAGAGATGGCTATTGATGGCAACTTCTGCTTTGGTTTGGCCATAAATGTCCCCTCGGGTAAGAAAATGCAAAGCCTACTTGCCTCTGCCAGGAGGCCATGGGAATATACAGCTCAACAAATGACCCTGCCCTGCCTGCACTTTCCCCCAACAGAGGAAAGGGATTCATAGAGGATTACATTACAGAGCTGAATCCTGAACAGAACCTTGGAAGGGTCAAGGTTCAGGGGCCAATCTATCCAAGGTCATAACAGAGCTAAGCTTGAGGGGCCAATCTATCCAAAGTCATAACAAGGTCAAGGTTCAGAGGCCAGTCTATCTAAGGTCATAGCAGAGCTGAGGTTCAGGGGCCAATCTATCCAAGGTCATATTGAAGCTGAGCTTTAGGGGTCAATGTCTCCAAGGTCACAGCAGAGCTGAGGTTCAGGGGCCAATCTATCCAAGGTCATACATCTGGAAAATGGCAGTGCAGAGATGGAAACCTAGGTATGCCTTGGGTATATCCGGCTTCATAAAGGGAAGACAGCATCCTAACCAGAGCAGTAGTGAGGCCTCACTACAGGCCAGACACTGTGCTAAGCGCTTTATATGTAACCATTCCATTCATTATCACTTTGAAGCACAGAGAGGTTAAGTAAATGCCCAAGGTCACAGAGCTGCAAGGTGGCAACGCCAGGACGTAAACCCAGGCAACCTGACATCAGTTTGCACCATGCTAACTGGGACCCCACGGCCTTAGTCATGGTCCTTTAGGAGTTAGGTAAGAGGGGGTGCAGCAAATGACAGGTGTGAGAGTTGCCAGCATTACACAGCATGAGGCCCCGGTCATAGTCCACACCTCCCAGGTAATATATTATGTCTGTCCAGTTAGACTTCGGAAGCCCCAGCACACACCTTAAGGTAACTGCGATAGGCCTTTGGGGCACAGTTAGGGGATCCCTTAACCCAATGGCAGGCAGGGCAGCCTGGCAGTGGAATGGCAGGGGGGGGGCACGGGCACAGAGGCTTCAGCAGGGCTGAGTCAGTGAGCTGGGCCAGGCTGGGGGAGGGCAGATAAGAAGCTGACAGGTGAAGCTGGTGTTCTGACCCGCTGCAGGACTACACAGCAGGGCTGGTGAGCCCCCCCAGGCATCAAACATCTCTACATCCATGCCCAGCTTCTCAGGAAGCTGTCTGCTGCTGCCCCTGCCTGGCAGGCCCAGGAGTCCTGCTGGAACCCCGAATGGCTGGGAAGGCGGGGTTGGAGAGGAGAGCAAATACTCCCTTCCCCCTCACCTTTTTTTTTTTTTTAAGACAGGGTCTCACTTTGTTAACCAGGCTGGAGTGCAGTTGCCCAGTCACAGCTCACTGCAACCTCAATGACCTCCCATGCTTAAGAAATCCTCCTTCCTGCCTCAGCCTCCTGAGTAGCTGGGCCCACAGGCGTGCATCACCACTGTCCCAGGTAACTTATTATTTTTTGTAGAAATGAGATCTTACTTTGTTGCTCTGGCTGGTCTCAAATTCCTAGGCTCAAGCAATTCTCTCACCCCAGCCTCTCAAAGTGCTGGGATTACAAGTGTGAGCCAACGTGCTCCCCTCTCTCCCTCTTGACTCCGGACAGATGGGGTCTGCGATATAATAGGGGAGTGTGGACACGGGGCTACTGCCTCCTTCCTAGACCTTTGTGGAGGCTGCAGGAGAAATGCAAGGAGCCAGGTGGATCTCAGGGCAAGTCAAAGCCCTGCCTTGACTGGCTGTGTAACATTGGCCAAGTTACTTCCCCTCTCTGGCCTCAGTTCCTTCATCTCCAGGTCCTAGTATACACCACGGGAAGGTGTGGTGAGAAATAAAATGAGATAGTGGGTGAAGAGGTGACCCACGCCGGCCACGCAGGAATGAGCGTGTTTCTCTTTGCCTACTTTACCATCTTCAGTTTTAGTCAGTAAATGTGTACGGAGCACCTACCACGGGCTAGGCGCCATTCTTCCTGCTTGGGAGGGGTGAATGCGTAGAAATGTGCGGATGTGCGAGGCGTGGCTGGGCATTGCCAGGAGAGCGGCCGGCACCCAAGAGGGGCAGGGAGCAGGCCTGACTCAGTGGCGTCAGTGCTATTTCAAAGTGGCAGCGCATTTCATTAAAAATCTGATGTAGAAATTACCCTGGGCTTTGTTTTGCAAAAAGTATTTGCATAAGAAAAAATAATCAGCCCGTTAATGCCCCTGTCCACTAGCAGGAAGAGAGACAGCTTTCAGAGAGTTTGGGACTCTGTCGTCCCCGGAGAATTAAAAGCCTCCGAGGCATCCATTTTAGAAGTTCTGGTCAATCTTTCTAAAAGTGCGGTCAGAAGACCCCTCGCATCTGAATGGTTTGGAGCACTCATACAAGCAGAATCCCTGCCCCAGTCTTGGGTCTGGGAATGGAGAAGGGAGCGTCGGGAGAGTGGTGAGGGGGTGGCGGGGAGGGCAAAGTTGACCGTGCCAAGTCGGCCCGCTGGAAGAGCTGCAGGGACCAGACGGGGAGCAGCGGGAACAAGCGTGCTGATGGTAAGATGACCCCAGACTTCTTTCCTTAACCCTTTCCCTGTCTGGGCCTCCGTTTCCCGTTTTCCGGTTGGTGCAGTGCTCTCTGGGGTTCACGTGCAGCTCCACGAGGTGCCCACCAGGGGGCGCGGCCCGCATCCTTCCGCGGAGCTGCGGCGCTCCAAGACCAGCAGGTCTCCCGCAAACGCACGCGCACGAAGAGCACAAGGCGTGTGGCTCTTGGCATCTGTGCCGGTTGGGGTCCTCTGGTAAGCAGACGCTGAGATGGGGTTAGGAGTGCAAGAGGTTTGTTGGGGATTTAAACCTCTGTAAGGACGATTGTCGAGGAGATACTCAGACGGCGACGCAGATTTTACCAAGTCTCTGCCAGCCCAGCAGGGAGATCCCGGTGGAGACTGCCGGTTTGAAGAGTTCCGCGATGGGATGACGTGGCCGGGCATTTGCACCCTTACAGTGCTCCGGCATTGGCTCGGGGGCTGCCTGGGAAGATCCGGACATTGAATGTGAAAGACAGTAGGTGCTGGAGGCTGCTAACTGTGCTCCCTACTGCTGGTCTGCAAGTTCATTCATTGTTTTCTTCCTTTCTTTCTCTTTTTTCTTTTTCTTTCTTCTTTTATTTTTTCTGAGACAGGATCTCGCTCTGTCACCCAACAGTGGTGCAATCATGGCTCACTGCAGCCTCAAACTCCTGGCTCAAGCAATCCTCCCACCTCAGCCTCTGTAGTAGCTGGGACTACAGGTGCATGCCACCATGCCCAGCTAACTTAAAAAAAAATTTTTTTTTTTTTTAGAAACAGGGTCTCACTATATTGCCCAGTCTGGTCCTGAACTCCTGGCATCAAGTGATCCTCCTGCCTCCGTTTCCCAAAGTGTTGGGATTACAGGCCTGAGCCACCGCGCCCAGCCTGCAGGTTCTTTCTTGAAGGGAAGCACCAGCAACTGGCAGTGTGCAGCCTCCTGTCTCTCTAAGCACTGTCCTCCGCACACAACCCATCTTCCTCCTCTCTGTTCCTTGCTGGTCAGGGCCCCTCTCCAGCTGTCCTCCCTAGACTCCTGCCTTTCAGGACCAACTTTCAGGACCTTGAGGGCAGGGTGCTAGGCATAAGCCAGTCATCTAACTAGTGGATTCTATATGAGGGAAAAGCCTGCACAACCTGAGGGGACCAGAGGAAGCAGAGCCCCAGCTCCCCTCACGATCTTGTGGGGACTTGTGCAAGTTAGTACCACTCTTGGTTTCCCATGGCACAGCCAGGGTAATTTTCCCTAGCAGCCTCCAGGAATAGGATCCAAAATGGGAATTTAGGAGGCGCCACATTTTCCCCAAGGGATTGGCACCCAGAGAGCACAGAGCTCTGGTGGTTGTTAAGGGGTTTGTGTCGCCCCACCCCGCGTCCCTCAGGCTCCCAACACAACTTTACCTGTCAATACTGGTTGGGTCCTAGGAAAGGGAGCTTGAAGAGGGTTTTTTCCAGAATCAGTCAGGCCTGAGGGTGCTCAGGAGATAAGGGGAGGGGCGGGGAGAGGGCTGGGCTGGGGCAGTGGAAGAGCTCCTGCATATGCCACGCTGGGCGGCCCCCTCCCAGCTCCTCCCAGGCACGGTGATGCCCATCTGCCATTTTGGAGCACTTGGGCAGTGCCTGCAGCTCACTCTCCCCAGTCCAGATGGTCACCCATCCCTCCCTCCCCCACTCTCCCCCTGCCCTCACCCCCAGCCCCACTCAGAGCAAGCACCTGGACAAGCCAACACTGCCTCCCAGCGCCTTCCCCTTCCAGCTAACTGGGGCCCAGCGGGACAGGTAGAGGGTCCCCGGTTGTCAAGGAAACCAGGCCTGCCCCTCTTCCCTCAATCTTGCTGCAGGGAGGGAGGCAGACAGCTGGGTGGGAGGGTGGAGGATGGACAGAGATGCAGACACAAACAGGAGGAAAACATGCAGAGAAACACGCACACACCCAGAGCCTGAGAGAGGGTGGGCAGAGTGTACAGGATTTGTTGTGACTGTGATCTGTCTGTCATCATGTACAGGACTGAAAGAGTGTAGACAAGTATGCAAATATGTGCAGGGCCATGTGCCTGTGTGAGCGGAGCATGTTTCCATGGGTCTGAGAGTATGAGGCCATGGTTATCCTGCTAGTGTGCTTGGTGAGCCTGTGTGCATAGTCGTCCATGGGAATGTGAATGCAGTAAAGGGGTGCCTGTGAGCATGACCGTGAGTGTGTGTTGTGAGTGTGTGCACATGCATATGAAAGTGGATGAGTTGGGGGATGGCTGTAAGTGCCCTGTCCCCGCAATGGCCTTGTCCCTTCTCTACCCTAAAGGCAGGCCAACTGGGACAAGCTCCTACCTAATGGGTACTGGGGCCCAGGGACTGAGGAGAAAGGCCTTAATGATGTTGTCCTCCAGCCACCCCTTCCCATGCCTCCATGGCGTCTGTCAGGGCAGTCCAGTCTGGAAGAAGTGGGCCGGTGGGTCCCCAGGACTACACAGAGGGGTCTTTGGGTGCTGAGCACTGGGTGGACCATGGGGTACAGGTGGGGAAGCCTTGAAGGAAGGAGCAAAGGCCCTGGTGCAAAGGCCTGGCTACCCCAGCAATCTCGACCTCACCTTCCAGGCAAGATTGTGCTGCTCCTTCCCTTCCTCTTCTCCTGAGACTGTAGCTCCCTGCACAACAGTTACATTTTTCCCTTGAACTGGGAGCCTCCCTAGGATGGTTCTGATTTTCCTCCCTTACATCAGATATTCCCAGAGTATAAGGCTCGTGTCTTTACATTCTTATTGGAATAGGGTTCTCAGATAAAATACAGGTGGCTCAGTTACATGTGAATTTCAGATTAAAAAAAAAAATTTTTAGTACAAAGGAACCCCAAATATTGCCATGGGAAATACATATACTAAAAAATTTCTCACTGTTTCTTGAAATTCAAATATAACTGGATCAAAGAAAAATCACAAGAGAAATGAGAAAATTATAAAATACTTTGAGACAATGAAAACAGGCCGGGCACAGTGGTTCACGCCTGTAATCCCAGCACTTTGGGAGGCCGAGGCGAGTGGATCACAAGGAGTCAGGAGATCGAGACCATCCTGGCCAACATGGTAAAACCCCGTCTCTACTAAAAAATACAAAAAATTAGCCAGGCGTGATGGCAGGCACCTGTAGTCCCAGCTACTCGGGAGGCTGAGGCAGGAGAATTGCTTGAACCTGGGAGGCGGAGCTTGCAGTGAGCCGAGATTTTGCCACTGCACTCCAGCCTGGGTGACAGAGCGAGACTCTGTCTCAAAAAAAAAAAAGAAAAGAAAAGAAAACAAAAACATAATATACTAAAATGTCTAGGATTCATTGAAAACAGTGGTTAGAGGGAAATATAAAGCTATAATATCATAAAAGAAGAAAGATCTCAAATCAATTACCTAACTCCACACATTAAGGAACTAGAAAAAGAAGAGCAAACTAAACCCAAAGCAAGCAGAGGAAAGAAATAATGAAGATTAGAGATTGGCCAAGCACCATGGCTTACACCTGTAATCCCAGCACTTTGGGAGGCCAAGACAGGAGGATCACTTGAGCCCAGAGGTTTGAGACCAGCCTGGGTAACAGAGAGAGACTATGTCCCTACCAAAAAAAAAAACACACACACACACAAAAATTAGCTGGCCATGTTGGCATGTGCCTGTAGTCCCAGCTACTCGAGAGACTGAGAATTGATCTCTTGAGCCTAGGAGGTTGAGGCTGTGGTGAGCCTTGATCATGCCACTGCAGTCTAGCCTGGGCAACAGAGCGAAATTCTGTTAAAAAAAAAAAAAAAAAAAAAAGAAAGAAAGAAAGAAAGGAAGGAAGGAAGGAAGGAAGGAAGGAAGGAAGGAAGGAAGGAAGGAAGAAAGAAAGAAAGAAAGAAAGAAAGAAAGAAAGAAAGAAAGAAAGAAAGAAAGAAAGAAAGAAAGAAAGAAAGAAAGAAAGAAAGAAAGAAACCGGACATAAATAGAGAACAGAATAATAATAGAGAAAATCAATGAAAATAAAAGCTGGTTATTTGAAAAGATCAACAAAAGCGACACACCTTTAGCTAGATTGATTAAGAAAAAGGAGATAAGACTCATATCACTAATGTCAGAAATGAAATTGGGGACAATACTACCAACCTTACAGAAAGAAAAAAGATTACAAATGAATATGAACAATTGTATGCCAAAAAACTAGATGAAATCCACAAATTCCTAGAAAGAACTACTAAAACTGAGGAAGAAACAGGAAACCTAAACAGCTATAATAAAGAGATTCAGTAAATAATCAAGAATTCCCAACAAAGAAAGGTCCAGGACCAGAAGGCTTCACTGGTGAATTCTACCAAACATTTAAAGAAGAATCAAAACCAATTCTTCTCAGATGCTTCCAAAAAATAGAAGACGAGGGATCTTCCTGGCTCATTCTATAAACCCAGCACTACCCTGATATGACATCCAAACAGACATCACAAGAAAAGGAAACTGTATGCCAATATCTTTTTACAAACATTATATGGTCTAAGTTCTAAATAATTGCTGTGCTTATTGTCTAATGTGTAGAGGGAGATAGCAGAACACTGCAAATTAGCACTTTTTATTACTTTAATAAATATTGTTTTCAGCATGTGAGTCCATTCCAATTACGCAGTGGACTCTGACACACCTAGACTCTGCTGTTATATGCGATTGCTTGGAGAATAATTTCATAGCAGTGAAATCTTTTTTTTTTTTTTTTTTGGAAAGAGGGTCTCACTCTATTGCCCAGGCTACAGTGTAGTGGAGTAATCTTGGCTAACTACAACCTCTGACTCTTGGGCTAAAGCGATCCTCCCCCATCAGCCTCCCAAGTAGCTGGGACTACAGGCGTGCACCACTACACCGGGCTAATTTATTTTATTTTATTTTTTATATTTTTAGTAGGTTTTGCCATGTTGCCAGGCTGATCTCAAACTCCTAGACTCAAGCAATCGGCCTGCCTTGGCCTCCCACAGTGCCGGGATTACAAGCATGAGCCACAGTGCTTGGCCCAAAGCAGTGAAATCTTTCAAGCTTTCTTCTGGTGTAGTTTGTATCTTAGTGGATTCAAAATTATCACTGATGATAGAGTTGTTGTAAAGATGAAGAAATAGAACCTGAATTACTCAGTTTGGTTGCTCCTTCTAAAGCAAACAGTCAAATCATATCAATGTTCTCCATCTTTCAGTCATTTTCTCTGATTTTTGCAGAAGAAAAACTTCAGAAGATGCTTCCCTAACAGAATGAACAAATTTTCTGTTGAAAATACTTTATTAGAAATGTTTGGCTACAGAAACGTGTGAAAACCACTATGATCGATCCTGAAGAAACAAAGATATAAACAGTATGGAAATTTCCGGAATTTTTTTGTGAAATGGAATTTTCAGAATCTCTATAAAACCTATCCTTATAGTTAAGATTTTCCTAATTTACATATTTGTTCCTTCATGTGAAAGTAACTTTTCAAAGTTACCATTAATTAAAAAGTATTCTTTAATTAATTATGAGCAAAGATAGACAAATATTGCTTTACTGTCTACTGAACATGAATTTAAGAAGATTAATTTTTATGTTGTCATCTACAGATTTGCACAAGCTGTAATGTTTTTAATTGCTGCTGTGACAGATTAATATATTGATATGTTTTCTCCTGTTTCAAAAACCACTACTATAATTAGAAAGTACTAATCCATTACTATTTTCCTTATTTTTATTTTTATTTTATTTTTGAGACGGAGTCTCGCTCTGTCGCCCAGGCTGGAGTGCAGTGGTGCCATCTCGGCTCACTGCAAGCTCCACCTCCCGGGTTCATGCCATTCTCCTGCCTCAGCCTCCCGAGTAGCTGGAACTAGAGGTGCGCAACTCCATGCCCAGCTAATTTTTTGTATTTTCAATAGAGATGGGGTTTCACTGTGTTAGCCAGGCTTGCCTCGAACTCCTGACCTCAGGTGATCCACCCGCCTCGGCCTCCCAAAGTGCTGGGATTACAGGCGTGAGCCACTGTGCCCAGCTTTTATTTTTATTTTAAAAAATTTTTATTGGCATGCACATGAATATATATATGTGTGTGTGTATATATATCCATGTGCATGTATGTTGCCTGCCGCCTCACCTAACTCTGACCCATTCCTGCTCCACAGGCCTCCTCTGTGGTTAAGGAGCAAATATATATATTCATGTGTATGCCAATAAAATTTTTTCAAATAAAAATAAATATATATATATTTGTAAAGCTCAACAAAACATTTTCTCTGTCTGCATTTCTTTTCCAACATTTGTTTTCTTTCTTTTATTGCCAGATTCTGACTGAAAGTTAGTTCGTTGTATAGTGGACAGGATGACCCTCACTCCACGTATCTGATGCTCCGGGAGGGCCACTGGCTGGGAGAGGTATTTGTCTACAGCCCTAAGGACCCAGGCCTGCCCCATGCTCATGCCTCTCATTCCTTTTTGGAGCCTTCCTTTCCGGGTAGAAATAATACGTGCTTGGGCTTCGCTGGAGCACCTCAGCTTTTGCTGGTGGTTCCCCATTTTCCTCCTCTCCCCTGGAGTCTGGCTGCTTCCTCTGCCATGTGGTTCCAGGCCCACAGCCAACAGGGAAGCAGACCAGGGTGAGAGCAGAAGGGAGTCTCGGGGTGTTAATTGGTGCTAACGAATTCCCACAGCCCCATCTTTCCTCCACCTCTGTGGGGAGGCAGCTGACAATGCCATCTTTGCATTTTGCACACTGAAGTCAAGCAGTCCCCTTCCCCACGCCTGAGTGCCCTGCCTGGATGAGGAGACGGGGCTGGGGAGAAAGAGGATCCTTTCTAAGCACTTTCCATATATTTTGCTCATTTAACCCTCATAACATGGTAGGGTCCTATTAGAAACCCTGTTTAACAGCGGAGATGCAGCTGTGTTTTGAGTCCTTACTCCTTGCCAGTTCCCCTGTGAGGTGGCTGCTGTCATTATCCCCATTTGGTAGGAGAGGAAACAGGCCCAGGGAGGCTAAGTAATTCAACCAAATCCACACAGCTAGAGAGTAGGAGAAGCAGAATTTGGACTCGGGCTGGCTGGTTCTAAAGCCTTATCTTCCCGATCACCACCCCAAATATCCTCTCTGAAGGAACTCCACTTAAAATCGGGTCTCTGGGCCTGTGGGTACCAAATGAGAGGTGCCTGCAGGGATGCTGGTTCCTCCCCTCCCCTCCAGCCTCGGGTCATGCCTGCTGGGAGTCAGGATACCCGGCGGACTCTTCACGGTGCCAGATGCTTTGCTTCCCTGGGCTGTTGCCTGCCCCCACATCCCTCACTCTGTCCCATTCCTGCTCCACAGGCCTCCCCTGTGGTTAAGGAGAAAATAAGTCTCCATGCTCCTGACTTCCCTTCCCTGGCCTGGAATTTGGAGACCAAACGTCATCCTGGGTGGGGAGGGAGCCTGTACAGCCAGGCACCCTTGGGGTGAACTCAACATGAGACAGGGTTCTGGAGGCCCAGGGATGGCCTCCCTTGGCATTGATTTAGTAGCTCCCAAAGCTACCAAACACAGCTTCATGTGCAACACACACATATACTCAGCTTGTTGGGGTTTGCCTTACAGCAGCTCAAGCACCTGAGCTTGCCAGCGAAGAGGCAGCATGTCCAATAAATGACTCAGACTGGCTGATCCCCACTCTCCCGCTTGGGTCTGAGGTTCTCTGTTCTCTGGGTTCTGTGCTTCAGTTTTCTCATCTGTGAAGTGGGTATCATAAGAAGACCTATATCACAGAGGTACTGTAAGAATGAAATGAAACAGTGCATACCATGTGCTTAGAAACAGTCCTGTCTTCCAGCAAGTTGTTAGGGAGCCAAAGACCACCTCCAACCCCCCTTCGGCTCTTAGCGGGCTCTTTGGATCTAGAAACCCTGCTGACAACAGGCAGAGAAAAGCACATAAATTGTATTAGTTTTACACGTACACGGGGATCTTCATAAGAGAGTGAGGTTCAAAGTGGCCAAAGCAAAAGATGCTTTTATACCTAGACAAAGAAGGATAAGTATGAGAGGAAATGACAGGACAAAGGGTGTCTGGCTAAGGGCAGTAAATTTCTAGGGAAGTCATCAGGAGATACATGGAGATGTAGAGCGAGTGGAAGATAAGGGTTACTTTGGGGAGTATTTTTATGCAGGTCCATTGCAGCTCCCAATTCTCAGTATCTGGTGATAAGGGCTATTTTCTCACCCTGGTATGGAGAGGGACCCCCTCCCAGAAGAATGTTTAGGGCTTGCTGCATGCAGGAAGAGACGGGTCAGCTCACCCTTCCTGAAACTACAATTTCTCCAATGTTTTCAACTCAAAATAATTAATACACCAATGTGGCGTATTTTGGGACAGCACATCCTTCACTCCTTCAAAGTCCTGTAGAAATATTGGCTATGAAAGGCTGGACGCAGTGGCTCACTCCTGTAATCCCAGCACTTTGGGAGCCAAGACAGGTGGATCACGAGGTCAGGAGTTCAAGACCAGCCTGACCAAGATGGTGAAACCCCGTCTCTACTAAAAATATAAAAATTAGCTGGGTTTGGTGGTGGGCGCCTGTAACCCTAGCTACTGAGGAGCCTGAGGCAGAGTATTCCTTGAGCCTGGGAGGTGGAGGTTGCAGTGAGCTGTGATCACTCCATTGCACTCCAGCCTGGGCGACAGAGTGAGACTCCATCTCAAAAAAAAAAAAGAAAAAAGAAAAAAGAAATATTGGCTATGATCATCATTTGTTATTGTGAGGCCAATCCCCAGTGACCAGGCAATGGGGCCACCTCCTGGGGTTCCTTGTAGGGTCAACCTGGGAGACACAGGGATAACGCTGGAGGTTGAATACAGGCCATTGAGTCTTCCGGAACCTGCTTTACCACTGACCAGCGGTATCACCCAGGACAAGTTACTTCTCCTCTCTCCCTTCCCTGCGCTGCCCCCACCCCACCCCCAGCCCCACAACCATGCTTCATTCTCTCATCTGTAAAGTCAGGGCGGTTATAAGGATTAAGTGAGATAATGTGTATAGAGTGCCTAACACAGTGCCTGGGGACACAAGTGTTGGCTACCATTGTCATCATCATTTCCATCATCATCACTATTGCCCTTTACCCTCTGAGAGGTTGTCAGAGGGTAGGGGAGGGAAACAAAGAACAAGTAATATTATCTTGGTTTGTAACTGAGGACACAGGGACCCTGAAAGTCAGTGATTGACCTGAACTCCCACTGTAGATTTCTGGGACATCCAGGATTTAAAAACATAATAGTACCAATCCCTTATGTCAATAAACCATCTTGCCGTTTGCAACTTGTTTTTACAGACATTAGCTCATTTACCCCAGCCTGAGACCTGAGTGATTTTGCCCGCATTTTTTTTAATAGATTTTATTTTTTAGAGCGGTTTTAGGTTCACAACAAAATTGAGCAGAAAATACAGCAATTTGGGGGCTGAACAATGGGAACACATGGACACAGGGAGGGGAACAACACACACTGGGGCCTGTCAGGGGGGTGAGGGAGGGAGAGCATCAGGAAGACTAGCTAATGCATATGGGGCTTAATACTTAGGTGATGGGTTGATAGGTGCAGCAAACCAACATGGTACACGTTCACCTATGTAACAAACCTGCACGTTCTGCACATGTATCCCAGAACCTAAAAGAAAATTTTTTAAAAGCACATAAAAAAAGAAAAAAAAATACACTAAGCTCCCATATGCCCCCTGCTTCCACACACGCACAATCTCCCCCACTGTCAACATCCCCCACCAAAGTGGTACATTTGTTACAATCAATGAATCTACATTAACATGTCATTATCACCCAGAGTCCAGAGTTTACATTAGGGCTCACTCTTGGTATTGTATATCCTATGGGTTTTGACACATGTATAATAACATGCATCCACCATCACAGTATCACACAGAGTAGTTTCACTGCCCTAAAAATCCTCTGCACTTCACCTGGTCATCCCTCCCCACGAACCCCTGGCCACCACTGATCTTTTCACTGTCTCCATAGTTCTGCCTTTTCCACAATGTCATCTAATTGGAATTGTGCAGTCTGTAGCCTTTGGAGACTGGCTTCTCTTACTTAGTGATATGCATTTAAGGTTCCTCTCTGTGTTTTCATGACTTGATAGCTCATTTCTTTTTGACACTGAATAATATTGCATTGTCTGGATGTACCACAGTTTATTTATCTGTTCACCTACTGAAGGATATCTTGGTTGTGCCCAAGTTTTGACAATTCTGAACAAAGCTACTGAAAACATCCATGTGCCGGTTTTTGTGTGGACATAAGATTTCAACTCCTTTGGGTAAACTCCAGGGAGAACGATTGCTAGATCATATGGTAAGAGTAGGTTTCATTTTCTAAGAAACTGCCACATGGTCTTCCAAAGCGACTATACCATTGCATTCCTACCAACAATGAATGAGAGTTCCTGTGGCTCCACATCTTCACCAGCATTTGGTGTTGTCAGTGTTTAGAGCTTTGCCCCCAATTTGCAGATGAGGAGACTGAGGTGCAGAGTTAAAGTCTTGCCCAAGGAGTGGCAGAATCAGAATTGCCCTCCCACTCCACCTCCTTCTCATACACATAACCCTTACAGTGCACGGCCTGATGCGTGATCTTCGGCTGAGGAGTCATTGGTCAGTGGGGTCTGTGGCCTTGGGAAAGTTCTCACCTGCAGAGAGAGGCTACTCTGGTGGGTCAACTGGGCAAGAGGCCTTACAGAGGTGATAAGAACAACAGTGCAAACTTGCAGGGTCCACTGTTTCTCTTGCCATATGTAGATGACTAGGTGGTGTGGTAGGAAGAGCTGGGCTTGGAGTTGGATACGGGGTTGAATCATAGGTCTGCCAGTTACTAGCTATGTGACTGCATGTAAGTCAGGTAGCCTCTTCCAGCCTAAATGAGTGCAACTTCATGGGATCCTTGGAAGGAGCAAGGGAGGCTCCGCATATAGAATACTTGCGTGTAAACACAGCAGTTGTTTAGAGCTTACACATCTATCTGCATAAGGAATATTGATCTGTGGTTTTCTTTTCTTGTGACTTCTTCATTTGGATTTGGTAATGCTGGCCCCACAGAATGAGTTAGGGGCTATTGTGGGTCTTGATCATGAAGTCGTAAGATATGGAAGGAAACTTCTGGGTGGTGACTCATAAGCTGGTGCTCTTACACTGAGGCAAGACCAGAGGCTAAGGTTTTCAGAAAAGCAGTGTGCCCACAAAGTGAGCTGATCAGAGGAACCCCAAATAAGAAAGTTGAAGTGCTTACAAGTTGTCCTTTTGTTCTCTTGTGAAATACAATGAAGGCTTTGGAAGCTGTGGTCTGTCCCAGTTACACTGAGGGGAATAGTCAGTGTATTTCCCTTAGGGAAGGAAAGGGTCTGTGTTCAAACAGTCAGAAGACTCCCATGGTGCAGCAGAAAGAGCCGAGGATGGACCCAGGCCCACTACACATAGCTTTTATTTGTTTGTTTTGCTTTTTTGTAGAGACTGGGTCTCACTATATTGCCCAGGTTGGTCTCCAACTCCTGGACTCTATCATCCAGCCTCAGCTGCCCATAGTGCTGGGATTGCAGGCATGAGCCACTGTGCCCAGCTATGTTATTATTCTTAATCTTGAGTTCCTATTTTTGATGATGGCAGAAAGCACTTAATCAGGATTTTGTTCTTTTGGGAGAAAGTACGAAGGAAGCAGAGAGGAGGGAATGGATGATTGACATCTAAAAGCCATGCCCCAGGCTGTGGAAGAATTTGGGATAGTGATCTGGATGGTAAATATCTCTTTAAAGAGCTGCCCAAGAACATTTAAATGAGTTTCTTTGTTAGTTTCTGACGAATTTCCCTGTAACCTTCCTTTCCCATTCTGCCCCAGCCACTTGGGCTGTATTCAGTACTCAGTACATGTGAACACTGATGCAACCAGTATTAAATGCACAGTAGTAGGTGTCATAGGGAACTGCGGAGGCAAGAAGATTCATATTATTTTAATACAAATAGATCCCTAAGAGCCATGGCATTGTGAATAACAACAGCATTGTCACCTTTTTATTATGGTGGGAGATAAGAAATTAGCCAGGAATGACGTTTGACAATAAAGAACACAAAGAGATCCTTCCTGGACCTGAACAGGAAAAGATCATTCTTGGTCCCTGGCAAAGAATCTTCGCATGCACAGATTGGAAAATAAACAAATATGTTACTACCTCTTTTCTCCCCATTATTCTAAACCTTCATCAATACATAACAATACCTCATATGGGCCAAGAATTTTTAATTACATTTTAAAAATCAAATTGTTTATATAGACACAGGTCCCACACACAAAAAAACATTCGCTCAAGGCCTGCACAAGCTGAGTACAGCTGTAACCGGTAACCCGGGAGATAAGCCTTGTTCTTGGGAACAGGAGTTTGAAACGTCTTTGATCAAGAAGAGACCTTGGCAACCAAAGCCTGCTCTTTACAAATATAAGGGACTGAAATGCAGTGATGGCAATGCCTGGAGGTATTTAGCCCCAAGGAGGTGGTAAGTGCTGGGAGCTCAGTGCAGGGAATGAAATGATATAACCGGGGTGGTGGTGGTGGGGTCCCCACTGTAATGAGAAGGCTCTCTGCTGATGTCTGGAGGAGAGAACTCCTGAGGGGGGCAGACACAGAGGAACAGGAATAAGCAGGACCTGGGGGGCACTGCCCAGGACTGGTCTGGCCCAGGGGCAACTGGGAAGGGGCTGTGGGCTGTCAGTGGATCTCTAACGCCTTCCTCCCAGTCCCAGAGGCCCCACGCTTGCTCTTCAAATTGAGGAACAGCTGTTCCAGGAGGCAATCAGGGACTTGCCCTTCCAGTCACTGGAGGCAGCTACAGGTTCGGCCTTGGAGGGTAGAGTGTGGGAAGTCCCGGATGGTCTCAGGAGCCACTAAATCTGCAGAGGATTTTAAACCAAAGCGTGAAATGTCAACGCTACTGTCCCTTGCTGGAGCTGTTTCATGTTACCTGCCCCTTGCCTTGCTTTTGCTCCCTGCCATGCTTGTAACCTCCTTGTCTTCGGTGAAAAGATCTAAAAAGCCTCTGGCTCAGGCTGAAAATTCGGTTATGTTGTTCAGCTATGTTGCCTGAGAGATGGAAGGTGAAAACAACTCCTTCATATCTGTTTTGCATGATTTATCTGACAGGGCACTCACCACACCTTACGATGTAAATCAGTGGTTCTCAAACTGGGGCAGAAGGGGTGTCAGAATACCTCCCTGCTGCTCACCGCCCCTCAACTCCAGGGTTTCTGAATCAATCAGCCTGGTATGGAGCCCCATAATTTGCATTTCGAAAAAGCTCCCAGGTGAAACTGAGGCTGGTTGGGGCCCACACTTTGAGAACTGCTGATTAGGTGTTACCAAAATTTAGATGCAAAACGACCTAAAGGGTGGAAATCCAAGTCCCAGCTGGCTCTATAAAGGGACCGGGTTTCTTTGCCATCATGGCCCTAAGGAGATCTAGGGGAGCAGCCCTCTGGGGAGAGGCTGCCTTGGGGTTCCCTCACTGTGCCCCGGTCTGCGGCTCCTTCCCCCTGGCTCATTTCCACACATGCACACACATGTACAGATACACACAGTCCCACACACTCATTCTCACATTCAGACACACACAAACACTTGCAGAGGGGTCGGGACCAAGAGGCAGCTGCTCAGGTGAGGGCCTCCCCGTCAAGGATGCAACCCGTAGAGGCCCCAGACCAGCCCGTGTTCAGGTGGCTCCCTCAGTCATCACCCCTCAGAGGTGAGAGACGACACCCCAGGGCAGGGCCTCCACCCATCCCAGCATCCCCCATGCCAAAGTCAGCATATGTGCATTGAACAGAGGCCATGGAGAAAGGGCAAGAGAGACAAAGAGAGAAAGAGACTAAGAGTGGGACAAAGAGGAGAGAGAGACATCCACAGAGACAGGGAGATGGAGACAAACGCACAGAGAGGTGAGAAGGGCAGGAGGGTGGAAATAAGCAGATCTGGTGGGGGCAGAGCTGGAGGAGAGACAGGAGGAAGAGTAAAACCATGAAGGTCAAGGGGAGGGCAGCAGAGAGGTGCGCCTCTGCCAGGCCGGAGAGCAGGGAGAGGTTGCGGTGGGCAGAGGGCAGTAAGGGGAAACAGGCATCCCTGAGGAAGTGTGGGGAAGACATGGCCAGGGAGGTGCAAAGCGTGGAAAGGTGAATGCAGCAGAGAAGCAGGGCAGGGTGGGAGCTGAGGCATGTGGTGGGGGACAGCGGCTGGGGGACAAAACAGACAGAAAGGGAGAAATGGGAGACCCACATACAGAGAAGGAGAGACCCGAAGCTGACAGAGCACAGCACTATGCGCTGGAATTACTAAGTGAAAGAGCCAGTCCCCGTCCTCAAGCCGGGGACACAGAGGCTGTGCAGCTAGACCATTCCAGTCGCTGTCTAGGAAGGTTTCCTGGAGGAGGCAACACGTAAGGAAAGACTAAAGAAGAGTCAGCTAGGTGCTGCGCGGGAGAGAAGGGCCAGGTTATGGTGAGACGGGAAGCCTGGAGATGCAGGGGGTGGGGGCAGGTCTTGGAGGACCCTGTTGGACTTCATCCTGAGGACAGCAGGGAGCCCCTGATGGGGTTCAAGCAGCCAGATCTGTGTGTGCAAGAGCTGCTGGGGGAGAACGGACTGAGTTGCACAAGAGGGCAGGCAACAGGGCAAGTCCGAGTGGCCCAGCAAGGGAAAATGCTGAGCTAGGGCAGTCACCGTGCAGACAGAGAGGAGGGAGGGAACTTGAGAGCTGCAGGGGCTTGGAAGCCTGAGGAGCCGAGGCGGCCAGCATGTGGGCATGCCGCCTGGGGTGGCATGAGCAAGGCAGGCAGCAAGGGCTGGAGGAGCATCTCCCTCTTTGGGGCTCTACAGCTTTGGGAATCTCCCTGTGGCCTCTGCCACAATGCAGCACCCACTCACCCATGGTCTGGGATGGGTGCCCACAGCTGCAGGTAATTCTAAGAGACTGCAAGCTTCTTGGGGGCAAGGCCCAAGCCCTCCTCACTCTGTAGAGTAGCACTCGGTACAGGGCCTGGGCAGATGCTGGGCAAAGAAGCACACTAGGCAGGGCAGAGCCTCACACCGAGAGGCCCTCATTCCTTGCTATAGGGACCTGGACTTGAATAGGAGGTTATTAAGGTTGAAGATAAAGGTGCCATCACAGCCTTATTGATCAGCAAGGCAGTTATCCAGCGTCTCCCATGTGTCAGCCTTGTGATTTTAAAAAAGAGAACAAACACATGGTTAGAGCCCATAAAGAGATAGGAGCAAATATATTTCATTATAATACAGGGTGAATCAGGCCACCATGGATACAGTGCCAGGAGACCTACATGCAGAGCTGACACTTGAGCTGGACTTTGAAAGATGAATAGGAGTTTGCCATGCTGAGAAAGAGGGTTAGGGCCCCAGAGGCCCAGGAAAGACTATGGCCTAAAGCATTGAGGCATGAGAGTCTCTAGAAGAGACCAGAACTAATACAGCAAACTCTTATGTACCCCACAGTGTGTACCGTATCCCCTCAGGCTACTCCACTTCTAATCTCACCTGCAGTTTAGCACATCTGAGAAAGCCCAGACTTGAACTGACAGCATCCCACCTCCATAAGAACCAGGGATTCTTCACTTTCTGCCCCAGGACATTCTCTGAAGCTGAGAGGCCTGCTCTGCCCTCCCAAAAGCACAGCCCTGAAGTGCAAGGAGGTAATGCCCTCGGGGCAGCTCTCAAACAATGCGGAAGAGGAACGTGGGTAAACACCCCGCTCATCTGACAGGCAATTCTGTATCCGGTCCAGGGGTCTCTGGGGAACTGAGCCTCCCTCCCCTGGATGCCTCCTGCAGTCACACTGAGAATACACTTTTTTCTTCTTTTTTCTGATACTTGCTCTGTTACCCAGGCTGGAGTGCAGTAGCGCAATCTTGGCTCACTGCAACCTCTGCCTCCCGGGTTCAAGCAATTCTCCTGCCTCAGCCTCCTGAGTAGCTGGGATTACAGGTGCCCACCACTGTGCCTGGCTAATTTTTGTATTTTTAGTAGAGATGGGGTTTCACCATCTTGGCCAGGCTGGTCTCAAACTCCTGACCTTGTGATCTGTCCCCCTTGGCCTCCCAAAGTGCTGGGATTACAGGTGTGAGCCAACGTGCCCGGCGAGAATACACCTTTATACTGGCGTATTCACCTTTGCTCCTTCTCAACCACACTACTCCCCACCTCCACTGCCCCACTCTTCCACTCCTGTGATCACCTTCCAGTTAAATCACTTGCATCCAACACCTTTCTCAGGCTTTGCTTTGGAGGAAACCCAAACTAAGGGCTATGTTACCGGAGACCCAGGATGAGTAGTGTTGTGGTGTTAACAATCGTACCATACAAAATGCATGCATTGGCTGGGTGCGGTGGCTCACGCTTGTAATCCCAACACTTTGGGAGGCCGAAGCAGGTGGATCACGAGGTCAGGAGTTCGAGACCAGCCTGGCCAACATAGTGAAACCCTGTCTGTACTAAAAATACAAAAATTAGTCACATAGGGTGGCAGGCACCTGTAGTCCCAGCTATTCAGGAGGCTGAGGCGGGAGAATCGCCTGAACCCGAGAGGCAGAGGTTGCAGTGAGCCAAGACCACACCATTGCACTCCAGCCTGGGTGACAGAGTGAGACTACGTCACAAAAAAAAAAAAAAAAAAAGAAAGAAAGAAAGAAAAGAAAAGAAAATGCATGTATTTCTCAGTATCTCCTACACGCAGAGGCCATGACTGGGCACAAGGGGATGTGGCATTGTCTGAGTTTGCCCTTGCTCTTCTAGACCTCCCTTCTGCCTGGGGAGATGTGACAGAGGGGGTGAGCCAGCAGCACAGGAGGGATCAGAAACATTTTCCTTCTGCCTTTGGAGAACGTCACATGGGTTAGGGGCAGCAGATTGATGTTCCTAATTACATTTGGCTCAAGCTGATATTAAGTACTTGTCTCATTCCCAGAGCCCACAGCAACGGCGGATGGTAGGAAAGGTGCCAAGAGGCATGCTGGGTAGCTCAGGATGACAATCTGGGATTTGAAATCTCTGTAAGATATAAAAGTGGACAGACAAGTCACAGCCATGGGTGCAGGGTGACTGGTGTCCTTGAGTTGCCCTTTAAAGGCTTCTGATGGGGTCCTAGGGCTGCAAGGGCCCTGTAAAGGTCTTGAGTTCCATCCTCCTGGCTAGAGGCTAACCTGCCCAAGACAGCTGAGACAGGGAATCTGACTCTTCCAGTGCTGGACAGCTCGCTGGTGGGAAATGCTTTCGTGGGCCCAATTTAAATTTCCTCTGCTACAGGTTAAATGTGTATTTTGCTTGATTTGTTCTCGGTGGCATTAAATATTTGCTAAGCTCCTACTAGGTGCCCAGGGGTACACAGTGAGAGAAGGCATGCCTCTGTGCTCAGAGGCTCATGAAAATGAGACCAGACACTCAGAACTAAATGCAACAGGGAGAGCCATTGGGCTGGAGTTGTCAGGAGAGGTGGCAAGGAGGTGGTGCCGTGAGAGGTGGGATGCATTTGAGTTACTGCAGAAGAATAAGAGAGCATTCCTGGCAGGCAAGCAACGTGGGAAGATGCCTTAGGAAGGGTTTGGCACAGAGGAGATGCCTGAGGTCTGCAGCACATCTGCTACCCAAGAGATTTAGTAAGTCCCTGGAACTCCTCTAGGGAACGAATAGCTGCCTACCTATAACCTAAGACACCTGTGAAACTCAAATAAGGCAGTAGGTAGGAATGGACCCTGGAGTTTACGGATTCAAAGCACAATGCTGAGCTTGATTTAAGACTTTCATTCAAGTCCTCGCTCTGTCACTGTGTCTTCTTGGGCAAGTCCCCTCCCTTCTCTAAATCTGTTTACTCATCAGCAAAATGGGGATGGTAGTTCTTTCCTTACACTGTTGCATTTAGGGTTCCCAAGAAAATGTAGTTAAAAATGGCAGGCCCAGGTGCGGTGGCTCATGCCTGTAATCCCAGCACTTTGGGAGGCTGAGGCAGGTGGATCACGAGGTCAGGAGTTCAAGACCAACCTGGCCAATACGGTGAAACCCCATCTCTACTAAAAATAAAAAATTAGCCCAGCGTGGTAGCTGCGTGCCTGTAGTCCCAGCTATTTGAGGGGCTGAGGCAGAAGAATCACTTGAATCCTGGAGGCGGAGGTTGCAGTGAGTCCAGATTGCACCACTGCACTCCAGCCTGGGCGACAGAGAGACTACTCCCGTCTCAAAAAACAAAACAAAACAAAACAAAAATTGCACGATGACCCACAAAGCACTTCCTGGAGGCTGGTTACTCTTATTACTGCTCCAATCTAGACACTGGTCTCCTGGAAGGCAGGCATTCCATCTCCTCTCTGTTCCCCCAGCACTTTCCACAGAGCAGGTGCTCATATATGACGTTGCCATCGCTGTCCTGGTGAATTGCACTGGTAATTACCACGGAGCAGGAAACCAGCACTTCCGGGCTTGCCAGGCTGTCCTGCCTGGAGGACTCCTCTGCCTCCATCTCTGCTAACCCCTCCCCTCCACCCTCTTCACGGTTCTGTATCTGCGGAAACCGGTTCTGCCCAGGTGCTTGGGAGGGAGACTCCTTTCTCAAGACTTGCGAGGTCACCTCCAGGTGACTGTCCCTCAAATCCCCACAGCAGCTCCAGGACACAGTGTGCCCCAAGTCAGGATTGGATCAGCACACGGGACGCACCTGTGTTGTCCCTCCACGAGAAGAGCGGCATTCAGGGGTAGTGTAGACGGTCCTAGGGCAGGGCAGCTTCTATAACAAGAGGTTCCCTTAGGGAGCTAGCAGCGGAGTGGAAAGAGCGGGAGGAACGACTCGGGCAGGCAGGTCTTGTGCTGTGGTCTAAGTCACTTCCCACGTCCGTCCCACTTTGATCATCAGTTTCCTCCTCTGCAAAACTCACTAAGGCGGCCTTCGGGCAAGTAATCGCGGCGGGAATTAGATTCGAAAGAGTGCTTACACAAATCCGTCTGGCCACCCTGTGCCCCAGGCCAGCGCGAGGTGGGGTGCGGGCAGGGCTCCCGGGCTTGCGGCTGCCACGCCCCTCCCAGCCCGCCGCGCCACACTCACGGCCCACGGGCCGACTTTGCGAGCCTCCAGGGGGCGAGCCCGACAGCCTTCTTTGCCCGCGCAGTGCTTCGGCCGTCCAGTCTGTGACTTCACCAGCGTCCCCGGGCCAGCGGGGCACCGGAGAGCCCGGGGCGCCGCCCGCTCCTCTAGCCGGCAGGTGCCGGGAGCCAGCCTCGCCCAGCCGAGTGGCGTCCGCAGGCCCGAAGGAGTTAAGGCCGCGGACCCGGGCGCCCGTCCCGGCTCCGGGAGCGGCAGTGCCCGGCGGCCGGCGATCGAGCGGGAGGCGCGGGGCACGGCCGCAGGCGGGCTGCGCTTCCTCCTCCTCCTCCCTCCGCCTCCTCTTTTGTAGCGAGTTCCCGGCCCCTCTTCCTCCCCCCGCCCCCCCAGCCCGGGCCCTCTCCCTCTCTCCCTTTCTTCCTGCCTCGCCTTCCTGCGGCGAAGGAGGCTCATCTATTATAAATGCACATTCGGGGCTGACATCAGCGACGAGCGGCGGGCGAGCGCCAACGAGCGGTCCCTGCGCGCTGCCCGCCCGGAGCGCAACCCCCAGGCTCGGCCGAACCGCCGGCGGGGCGCGGGGAGCGCGCCGGGAGCTGCCGGACCCCCTTCCCGCCGCCTCCCCGGGCCGCCGCCGCCCCCGCACGCCGCGCCCGCGCCCCCGCTCCGCCGCGGAGTTTCTGCATGACTGTCACAAAGGTAAGCGCAGCTCGCCCGCCGCGCCCGGGACCCGCCGGCGCCTGCAGCCCCCGGGCTGGGCAGCGGGGGGCGCGGGGGTGTGGGTATGGGGAGGGGGCGCCGGTGCTGAGAAGGTGCGGCGCGCGCCTCTCTTGCTGCGGGATCCGCTCGAGTCACTCTGGCCCCCAAAGACTGCGGAGGCCAGAGGGAGATTGCCGCTCTGGCAGCCCCGGCGGTTTGGCCAACATCCCTCCGCGCCCGGCCCAACCCCGGGACTGCATTTTTAACCCTTGTTTGGGATGCTGCATTTTTAACCCCTGGAGAGCTGGGCTGGGCGGCTGGCGGTGTCCCTCCGGGGAGTGCGCGGCGGGGAGCGTCGCTGGCAGGGGCTGGTGCTGAGCAGTGGGTGTGGGGATGGGCCTGCCGCCCCGAGGAGGCCAGCGGAGGGGAAACCCCACCCCACCTGCCAGCCTCCGCTGCCCATGCCGGGAGCGCTGGCTCCACTCCAAAGCCACTCTGTGCAGAAGGCGCTGCCCAGTCCCGGGGAGCCGCTACCAGAGACAGGGCAGGTCCAGGTGGTTGACTTGAAAATGTGGGGAGGGAATGTGACAGGGGAAGCAAAGGTGGGCATCTTGGCAGCCCCCATATTGGAGGACGATTGTTGGGCCTTGTCATAGGGGCCCACGTTTATTGGAGAGACTTTAGGGGCTTCCTAGTTGTAGGGAGGAAAGAGTTAAGAGGAAAGATGATGGGGCAGTGGAAAGTGTCAGGGTCAAGGGACCAGGGATACCTGAGTTCAATCCCCAGCTCTATCCCAAATCCCCTGGATGACCTTGGTCGGGGAGGGGTCCACTTTGGGCCTCAGTTTCTTCTTGTGTGCTGTAAGGGTGATAATATGGGTCCTGGGTGGTAACAGGCTGTTAAAGAACCAGTAAAATCAAGGGTGTGAACCCACACTCTTCAGAGAGATCTGTTTGGGTACTGAGCTCACAGTCTGGCCGTGGCCTTGGGCTTGGCCGTCCATTCAAGGGCCAGACTCCACCTTTTCCAGCTGCCCAGCTGGGTCCCAGAATTGGGGAGCTGGAGGCCAAAGTGGGACCGGAGGCCCACTTGTGGTCAGAGCAGTGGGGCCAGATGGAGGGTTGGGGTGCAAGTGATGGAGGTGGGGTGGTTTTGGCCCCTTCTGCTAAGCCAGGGCCTGCCCATGCCCTCCTCAAGTGTGCCCCAAGACTGAATGTTTGTGCGGATTCTTGGGCCCAACTCCAAACTTTGCCATTGGCCCTGGTTCTGGGACTTGGGAGCACTGCGAGAAGATGAACTTGACGGTGCAGGGCCTTCCTCAGCTCTGGCTACTTCTGGCAGGGCTGTTGTGACCCACCGCGGGTAGGATGCTTAGGGTTTTGAAATGATGCACATGCTGTTCAGCTGGGAGGGATATTAAGGTTATTAATGTCAAAGATGCAAGTGGGCTGAGACAGAGGAGTAATGGATGGACCCGGCTAGAGAGAGAAAGGATGTGAGGTTTGAATAATAGCGCTGAGGATTAACTCGGCGCCTCCCCTGTGTCTCTTTATGTGCGTGAACTCATGCAGCCTTCCTTCCCCGGAGGCCTGCAAGGAAGGTGTGTTCGGTTCGCTTTAACAGTGGAAGGAGCTGAGGCTCAGAGACGTGAAATGACTTGCCTGAGATCACACAGCATGTATGTTGCAGAGCTGGGGTTTGTCCTCAAGTCTATCTCAATCTATGGCCAGTGATCTTTGCACTGCTCTGCTCTGTTGGGCATCCTGGCTACTGGGGGACTTCCATGGCAGAGGAGCACTGCTTGGAGGCCTGAACCTTGAAGCAGGGATGGGACAGGGAGTCCATGAAAGTGGGTGCTTACCTGTTAAGCCCGCTGGCAGGCCTAGCTTCTTGGTATCCAATGACTATTCAACACTCCTCCACCCTGGTACCCAGCCCCCAACAAACCCTCCATGTCGCTCACCTCCTGCTCTAACCAATGTGGCTTTGGCTTAAGCCAGCTCAGAGGATTAAATAAAATCCCCACCTTAACCCTATCTTCTCTCCCCTTGCTGGCCCTTCACAGACCGGCGTGTTCTTGTGGGGAACAGATAGCAGGAGGGGTGCAGGAGAGGTCCTGGGGACTGTCTTGCTGTCTACAAGCCTGCTGGTGGTAGCTCCTCCAGTACTATAGGGAAAGCCACCATGCTCTGAAAGTGTGAAGGCCTGGCCTCTAGTCCTAAATCAGCCACCAACAGGCTGTGTGACCTTGGACAGTCACTTCCATCCTTGGGCCTCTGTTTTTCTGTCTGTCAAATGTAAGACTTGATTCCAGTGATCTCTAGGGCCTCTTCTGCTGAGCCTTGGTGCAGCTTCAGTGCTGGCAAGAAAGTCACCTCTGATGGAGATTGGGAGACTCTTTGTTATCTGGGGGGTGGTCTGTTTACAAGACAGATGTGAAGGAGAACCCTAAAGAGAGTGTGAGAGGTAAGATCGCTGCTGACACACTGGGAGCGGTAGGTAGGGGAGGGAATGGGTTCGAGAGTGAGCTTCCAGGGCAGTGTCTAGGGCTCTAGACTTCTCTGCTGTTGCTTCTCCAGGCAGAGGGTCATGGCTGGGTCCCAACTTCCTGCCCCTTGGACGAATGCCTTAGTCCTTGTACCAGGTCCCCTGAGGGCAGAGTCCTCTGGTTCAGGGTTAGGTATGGACTGCAGGAGCTCTGAGCTCAGAGAGGCCTGGCAAGTGGAGAAGAGGAAACCAGATGGCAAGTTGCTAGATCCTCAGTAGCACTTCCACAGAGGAGGTCAGCCTGTTTTCCGTTTTCTGCCTCTCTCATACATCCCCTTGCCCCCTTAACCATGAGGTACACTGCTGAAGCTGCAGGCAAACCCTGTGGGTTTCTGAAGGACTCCTGCCCTAACTAGCCTTAGGAACACAGAGCCCCGGAAACCTTCTAGCCCCATGACATTTCTCCTGGTTATGTTTTAAAGTCTATTTGATTGTATATAATTTAGTAAGTTACCTTAATTTCTTTTGGGATGAGAAAGAGAAGAAAGCCAGCAAAAGGGAAGAAAGAGCGGAGGGAAGGAAGGCTCTGATGCAGAGCCCTGAGCATGCACTGGAGGTCAAGGTGCTGCCTTCTCTCAGTCTTAGTCCAACGTGCTTCCTAGGGCAGCTCGGGGTGAGGGAGCCAAGGCTTTCCCTGAGACAAGTAGCTCCAGCTGATTTTATTCTTCATGTTCTTCTAACTGCTTTGCACAGTTTTTCTCTTTGTGTTCCATCTCAGTCATATACCAGACTAGCAGTGCTTCTCCAGTTCTAAATATCTGTTTCTACATTGCTATCAACTGGAAAAGCAGAGGACAAAGTACATTAATAGAGTTGTGTGTAAAGTACAAGTTGATGGGCTATAAGAAAACCTGTGAGCTGAAGTGTAGGCCCTTGCAACCCGCTTTGTCCTGCTCAAAGGCCCTTTGAGGGATTTCCTGGCTGCTGGCTGTGATGTGACCAGAGGTAGGTCTTCCAGGTAAGGGAGGAGGTGGCTTACAGCGATCAGGCTCCCCTGTTTTCAGGTGTGCCGTGTTAAGTTAGATGCTATGAGCTGAATGCTTTTTACCTTCCTGAGCCTGGTTCAAGGGGTCAGTGGTCCAGGAACCAAGTGCCCTGAGCAGCAGAATTGCCTGCTGCACCCCAGAAGGCCTCAGGAGAAGGAGTGTGGGAAAAGAGAAGACCTTGGTTGCCAACATGCTCCTCCCTGCTAAGCAGATAGATTGTAGGTCCGTGAGCAGCACAGTCAGCGGTACCTTGGCCCCTCTTTCTGTGGGCAACCTTCTCTCTGCTGCCCCAGCTGCAGCAGGGCACAGACTGCTGATAGGAGCCAGTGGCTCCTGCTGAATGTGAAAGGACTGAGGATGATGTTATCCTGCCCAGGTAATAGCAGGTCTGCATTTGCCAAAGATCGTGTGTCTCTAGGGCCCCTACAGAGTCACCCACAGGAAAATAAAATTTTGGAGCAGGCACATCCCCCAACCCTTTCCTTGAGAAATGAGGGAGCTGAGACCCTGGAAGCAGAAGTTGTGACGTTGTGACTTGCCCAAAGTCATTCAACAAGTTTGAGGCTGGAGGGGCTGGCACGTCAATCCTCTTGACTGGTGGTCAGTGCTCTTTCCACCTGGCTGCTCTGGGAAGGGGTCCTGGGGCAGCCTGAGCAGGCACAGGTGTTTTGGCCCCACTCCAGTTACCCCACTGCATCGCCCCTGCCTGTCCTGCTGGTGCCTGGATTTCCCTCTGTGGGATACCCTCTGCCCTAGATGGAAAAAGCATTGCGGGGATGGGAGGAGGGACAGGATGTGGGGCAGGGGAGCCAAGTCCATGGGAGCCTTGCTATACCTACAGTCAGATGGCGAGGGGGATTATAAGGCCTCTCTGCCTCCGGTTCCCTGACGCAGAATCTAGGTATCTGGGAGATACCTGAACCTCCTGGCATTCTACATCCCAGCACCTTGTTCCTATCTGGGTCTCCCTGGGAGAGGAAGTGAGAGAGCCAGCACCTCAGGAAGCCTTGGTGAAGAGGAAGCGGGGGAACCAGCACGGAGCCAGCTCCCGGGTGGGAGCCCACTTGCGGGTGGGCAGGAGCTCTGCCTGCTCTGCCCACACACCCTTTATGCCTCCTCTCCCTTCCCGGGCTTCTTCCAGATATCCAGCATTCTCATGCTGGGAGGTGTGCGGCTAGGAGTCATTCGTTCCTTTAGCCAGCACCCTCTGAGCACCTACCCTGGGCCAGACCCTGTGTGAGGCATTAGGAACACAGTGGCATTAGCCACAGTCCCTGGGATCCAGGGCCTTAGAGGAGAAGGACATGGAAAGGCCAAAGCCCTGAGTTCAGAGTCTCGAGGTCCAGTGGGCACAAGCTGGGAGATCTCTTGTCTTGCCTGCATACTGTAAGTGCCTAATGAATGCAGGCTCTTTCCTTCCTTACTGTCTCTCCCTCTAGGCAATGAAGCTCACTCTCCAGAAAAGCACTGTCAGATGCTTTCTTCCTGACTGTGCCCAGAGGCCCTGTGTTCCCCTCCCCCCAGGCACTGCCACCTTGACACCTATGGCAGCTCTTAGAGGAAGCTGGGCAGGGTGTGAGGCTCTCCAGGGCTCCCAGAATCACCCCACACTGGCCAGCCCTGTGAGGTTGGCACACACGAGTTTGGCTGGTTGGGAGTGTGGACGCTGGCTGGGCCAATGTCCTGGCAGCTCAGGGATGGAGTGAGTTTTTCCACTGCTCTCCCAGGCCAACTAGCTGGAGCAGACACAGCCTCCGCCAGGGCCAGTACTGGTGGAGTCTCGGCTACTGGCACCCGGGCAGCCCTGATTCTGATTTGGATATGCCTGGCCACAGAGATTATCTTGTGTCCAGGAGATGAAAATGTGTGCAAATTCTCTCTGCGCCCAGCCCGGTCTCCTTCCCTCTTTTCCTGATCAGCCCCATTGGGTTCCCATTCCTCCCCCTTTTGGCCCCGCAGGCTCAGGCCCAGGGTCCTGAAGCACCCTGCAGCCTGGGGAGCTTGGAGCAGCTGGCATGGGGCAGGCCCTGCCAGGGAAGGACAGATGCAAATCCAGTGGCTTCCACATGAAAAGAAGCTGTTTAGAATGAGCCTCTCCTTTGTGGGCCTGGAGTGCAGGACCAGCTGCTAAGGAGGCACAAGTGGGGTGGGGGTGGGGAATGGGGAGAAGCCACCACCGCCCTTCCTCACCCCTCCTTTTTGCCCCCGCAGAGGCCCCTGGAGGGATTTTGTAATTGGTTTCTGGCTGGCACCCTCCTTCCAATTAATTAATGTAGCGATGGGAGGCTCCCAGGTTTGCTCAGGCTGTCCTTCGTACAGAATACATCCATGGGTTACTGCCCTGAATCCCATCAGCTTTCTCATGGTGGGGAGGGTCCCCTCTATTTAGGGATGGATAAACAATGTCTGAGTGGAGAGATGACCACACCCTGGTCCCAGAGCTAATGTGGGTCAGAGGCGGGATGCATGCCCAGATCTTCTGGCTTTGAGCCAGAACCTTTTCAATCCGATCACATAATGGTCCACAACCCGTGAAGATTAATCACCATCATCACGATAATGACAGTTATCAAGCAGGCGTTGGGCATGCATGATCGCATTTACTCGGCACAACCATGGGGTAGATTCTATTATCCATCCCATTTTCCAGAGGAGGAGAGTGAGGCTTAGTGAGAGTAGGTGAACTGCTCAAGGTCACAGGTTGAATGAATGGGGGGGGAGCAGGGATTTGTACCTGGGCTGTCTGACTCCAGAGAACACTTTCATCTCACTTCTAGGCCTTTGGTCCTGGGACATGATCCTACTCTGCTTCCACTCCCCACCAGCCCCCCACCTACAACACAGTGGGCTATTATCTGTTGTGTCTGTGGTCCAGCCACTGAGGATGTGCAGGACAAATGCTGGTTGCCTTGAGGGTGATGCCTATGGTTGTGTCCTGCTTAGATTTGCCTGTGGTCTTTACTGGAGCTGGGAGTCATGTAAATAATTCGGGGAAGGGTGCTGGGGGAGGAGGGTGTCCTATGCATGGTGTTTGACATCAGGTCGGGCTGCTTGGGCAGGGCATTCAGCCCAGGGCAGAACAAAGTATGACAGAGGCAGAGCCGCCTTCTCCATTTCCATGAGGGTAGCTTGGTTCAGAGAACGCAGGTCCCTGGTCCAGGCCTGCAGCCCTTACAAGAAGCAGCCTTTTCTCGAGATAGCCCCTGATGATTTGGGGTGCCACTGGCTAGGAATGCTGGCTTTGAAGTCAAACACATGGCAGTCTGTCATTTACTTTCTGTGTATTCTTGGGCAAGTTGCCTCACCTCTCTGAACATCTGTTTCCTCATCCATTCATTGGGATGGATAATAGTAGCACTTAAGAGGATTGTTATTAAGATAAAGTGAGCTGGTCCATGTGAGGCACTTACCATATGCCTGACATGTAGTGTTAGCTGTTATTCTCAGGAAGACAGAAAATTAATGAGTGTCCTGGGGCTTATGAAATGAGCAATACAGGGAACTCTGGGAATAGCAGGGGGCCTGATGTAGTCAGAGGGATCAGGAAGTGACTTTAAGTTGAGTCATGAAGGATGAGTGGGAGGTAGCAGGTGAAAGGAGGGGAGCTGAGGAGGGAGCAATAGGCCAGGGATGAATGGGCAAACGTCAGGAGTCAAAAACCATGGACCTTGATCGCTTCCTGCATGCCAGGCATTGATGAGAGCGTGGTACAAGTATCCACTCATTTAATCCTCAGAGCAACATCATGGTATAGGTTACTGTTATCATCCCTGCTTTACAGATAAGGACGCAGGCACAGAGAGGCTAAGTCACCTGTAAAAGGTGGCCCAGTGAGGTAGGATGGAACTGGTCCATGTCCGGACCTCTGGATTCTGGCCTCTTTCCTTCCCCTTGCCTGCTGCTTGGTGATAGGGATGGTGACCTGACCCTGGATGCTTCTAAAACTAACCCAGGCAGGGGGATGTGGAAGTTCCAAGTTCAGTTGCCCACCCCGATGCCTCACAGAGCCTCCTTGGGCTGTGTAAGGAGGCCAGAGGCTCTCCTGGCTCTCAGGCAGGAGGGAGAAGTCATTTATTTTTCCAAAAGGAAACTTTGCTCTGGCAGGAAAATTTCCACCTTATATTTGTAGTGGGCTCAATTATGACCATTTTTGTTCTTTAGATCTTTCTTATTATCTATATTGGGCCTTGGTCTTTAAAGTCAAACTATAGGGAGATATGTATGCGCACACACACAGGCACACATTTTTTTCTAAAGTGTTAAAAGTCCACACCAATAGTCCCAGCTACTCAGGAGGCTGAGGCAGGAGGATCAGTCTGGGAAACATAGTGAGACCCCATCTCTAAAACAAACAAACAAACAAAAACCCCTAAGTGTCTGCAGTTTGGTGTCTGCTTTGCCTGAGCTCAGAGAAGGTGGATGTTTTACGTCGTGTTCATGCCACAGGCTTAAACTTACTGGCCCCTGTATGAGACAAATGCTAACACCCCTGGAGGCTCTGGCTGCCCAGAGTGGTGGTGTGTGGAGGCTCACCCCGGGTAGGTGCTTATGCTAATTCCTGGGAAGCCTCCATGATCGGTATTTAACCCCGGAGATGTCTGAGGTCATCTGGGCCGGCCCTCTGCCTGTACAGCACTCTACACTTTTTAGGAATATGAGAATGATTCCTAATTTTAATTTAGATTAGTTTTAAAAATACTAATTTACTAGTAGGCAGTTCCCAGCCTTTTACCAGGTGCTAGGTCCCTGCTTTCAAGGGACCAACAGGCAATAACAATAACGATGATAACAGAAGCGGCTAACCCTTCCAGAGCACTTAGTTTATGCCAAGTGTATACAATCTGTTTTATATGTATTAATTCATTTAAGCTTCATGACAGTCTATGAAATCTGTGCTATTATTATCCCCCTTCCTATGGTTGCAGAAATGGAGGTCCAGGGAAAGAAGGGAGGTAACTTTTACAATGTTCCCACAGCCAGTCAGGGACTCAGCCTGCCTCGCAGGCCTTCTGTCTTGCCACTTTGTCAGGCTGGTGGGAATGACCCGGAAACATGTAGTCCAGAGCACGGGACCTGGAGGCAGAAGACCCAGGCCTTGCTCTTGCCTCTGCTCCTTACTGTGTGACCTTGGGCTAGTCCCTGGATGTCTCTGAGTCTCTGTGAAAATGGAGTTAGTAGTCTATCTCCGTAGGGTGCTCTAATATTCAAGTAACATGGGAAAGATGTAAATAAGGCGCTTTGTAGATGTCATGGAAGGAAATGGTTTATTGTGATGTCTAATCTGTGCCCCCTCCTTTCTTCTTCCTCACCAGTATTTCAAGGCCCTCAGATTTAGGCAGTTCCTTCCAATAGCTAGCCCACTTCTCCCCTGCTGTAGTCCTTATTTCAGAATTGATTCATACTCTGTGGGTGGAAGAGAAAAGTTCGTCTCTTCCAAACAGCCTCTATCTGTTTTTACTCTGTCAGGCTAGTTTGGTGCGGATGAAAACTTGCTTTTCTCTCTTCCTGTTCTGTCTATTTTGGCTGTTTTAATATGCTTGGGACAAATAATCTGGCTATAAAAATGTGGTGTCCTGCTTTCATTTGAAAAGTGAGCCAAATAAAGCATCCAAACCTTGATCTGTATCATCCCGGCTCTCTGTAGATCAGAGCTCCCTGTGGAAGGCGAGGAAAGGTGGGTCCCAGAGCACAGTCCTACCTGGGTCCCTAGGCAGAGAGACCAGGTTCCCACTGTCAAATGACCTTGATCTTTGCTCCAGATACATCCCGATGCCCCCAGGACTCAGACCTGCTTTTCCTTTAGGTTTATGGAGAGGAATAGCCTCTACTAGCTTGAGGCATTGCAGCAAATCATTTAAACACCTTGAGTTTGATTTCAGAACTAACAGTTTTATAATCTGGAATCTGGTAGAATTTCCAGGATGTGGAACGGCTGATGGAAAGAAAGGTGTTGGTGGAAGGCGACAAAGGGATTTAATTCCTGAGGATTTTTATTTAACTCCCGAAGAAATTGCTGGTTATGCCTGCCTTGCTGACCTCCAGGTGAAAGACCAGCTTGCAGAAATGCATGGGGAAATTTGGGATTCCGAGAAATTTGGAATTCTGGGAAAGGGGATTTCTGCATACCTGAGTGGCCAACTGATGACTTTATCTTCACAAATCTGTCTTCTAGAGACCCTGAGTCTGCCTTCCTGCCTTACTCATTAAAAGATCTGGGAACAAACTCAAGTTCTTATGGACTGAGGCTGTTTCAGGGCCTGAGCTGTCCTGTTAAACTGACCTTTTCAGGGTCCGGATCCACATTAATTTCTCAATCCTTGGAGCTCCTGTAGCATGTGATCCCTGGTATACCAGCCAGCAGGGAAAGGCCTTATGTGCCATGTTGTTTGCCGATTATCTTATGAGCATGATCTTTGGCTCCCTAACTTGTGAGCTTGCTGAAGCTAGAGATCAGGTCTGATTCTTTTTAGTAGCTTTCACAGCGCTCATCAAAGGGCTATGCATGCCAGTAAGAGTGTGCTGTGGATTTTTGGAATACCAGGTATAGACATACAAGATTTGGCAGGATTTGGAGCAAGCCTAAAACATTCCCTGTTGCTGCTTGGGCAAAATCTTTACTATTAGAGATCTGTGGACTGCTGGAGCCGGAAGGGACTTTAAAGATGTAAGTAGACACCCCCATTTTGCAGAGGAGAAAACTGAAGCCCCAGAAAGTTTTCCCAAGGCGGTATAGGGAAGATGTGACTGAGTGGGGACTGGGGCTCCCCCAAGTTACTGGCAGGCTCAGGTTGGGTTTTCCAATTCTCTGGGGTTTTTTTTGTTTTGTTTTGTTTTTCCTAGGCTTCTAGTAGTTGCCCAATGTTGGCAGGCCAAGGAATGATTCAAAAGTGGGGAATGGGAGAAAGTTCCAGAAAGGAGACTTTGAGAACTTAACCTAGATGGGAGGAGGCACCTGGTTGGAGAGACTTGGCTCACTAAGTGACCAGCTAGGAGGCCCTGACCAGAGGCCTGGTTTGGTGGTGGCAGAGGCAGAGGGAGCAACTTTGGAGGCCTTTCTGCTCAACCATCAGGCTGCGGCTGCCCAGGCCTGGCAGTGCATGCCCTACGTTCCTGGCTGCCCCCCTGCCCTCCACAGTGACCCATGACCCCCGGCTCTCCCTCCTGGAAGCTGGCCGTCCTGGCACACTGGGCTGCCAGCAATCTTTCCCTCCTTTGTTTCTCTGAAACCATGAGAAGGGCTGCTGGGTTGGGAGCCTGGGTTGCTAAGAGCTTTCCTCGGGCCAGACCTTATCACCAGCTTGAGAAGTCTCCTGGCCAAGATTTCCCTGGAACTCTGGCTCTGAGGGAGGGAGACTGGGTGGAGGGAAGGGGAGGTGGTACTCAGGAGCCACAAACAAAGCTGCCCCTCTGTGCCACCGCCCCCCCTCCCAGGACCAGCGTGTAGGAGCAGCCTGGGAGCCACAAGCTCAGTGGGCCTTTGCTTTTTGAAGAGCAGCAGGAACAATGGAACCAGAAAGCTCTTCAGAGGCTGCCCGCCCCCCGTGCCCAGCCTGGCACTTCTATTCTCTCAGGTACCCCCATAACTCTGCTGTTACCCCCACTTTTCAGAGGGGGAGACAGCCTCTGAGAGGATGGCCTGCCCTGCTTCACACAGCAGGAAGGAGCAAAATGGACGGTAACCCCCTGACTGCACCGCCCCATGCACAAGCAGGAGATGCGGGCCAGCTGGCCTGGCAGTGGATGGCCGAGGGTGCTGCGGGGCCGTTGGTTTAGAATGTCCTCCCCGACCACCTCACTTAGAACCCACCATAGAATTCCCTTCCTTTGGGTCTTTTAGGTGTTCTTAAAAATACAAATCCCCTTGAGGGGGTAATAATGCCCTAAGTGGTTGTCATTGACTAGACCCAGCTTCCTGGGAGGAAAACACTAGAGTAGGTGCAGGAGAGAGGTTGCTTAGAGGCAAATGAGGCAGGAGGGAGAGCTGTTACTGTGAGTGAGCCAGTTTTGCCAGGGAAGTGAGTGTGGAGTGGAGAGGACAGCCAAGCTTATTCTGTGTTCCTCTCCACTCTGGCGACCCTGTTCTCCTGTGCAGGGCCGCCTTCCCCACCCCTACCCTTGTGCAAATAAAATGAGGACTGAGATGTATTCAAAAAACATTTGCTGAGCCCTGTGTGCCAGGCCCTAAGTGGCACTGAGGGTGCAGGGATGAACCAAAGCAGTGTCTCTCCCCAGGAGGATCCTGGTCTGGGGGGGACACAGGCCACTCAGTAGGACACATGGCTGCAGGGATGTTGGGGAAGGGAGGCTGATGGGTGGAGGCATGGAATGGCAGTGACAGGGACATGTGCACAGAATTGTGAAACTATGAGAGATGTGGCTGGATAGGCCAAGGAAGCTCTCTGGAAGGAGAGATCTTCCCTCAGTCTTCCAGGATGAGTAGGCAGAGGCAGATGAAGCGGCAGGAAAGGCATTCCAGGTTGAGCGGGCAGCGTGAACAAAGGCATGGAAGGGGAAACATGTTTGGCTTATTCTAGGAGAGACCAGTTGGTGCTGGGTGCTGCTGGGCTGGAAAGGGAGGGGCTGTGTGTGGTTGAAACAAGGCTGGACAGGCAGGCAGGGGCCGTGGGGAGCTTTGGATGCCAAGCTAAGAAGCTCGAACTTAATTGTGTGGTGATGCTGGGAGCCCTAGGGGGGCTTTAAGCAAAGGAGTGATGTGATCCCCGTCACACTTTAGGTGGTCTGCCCCTACCAGCGTTGCCCTAGAGGCAGAGAGGTGAGTGGACATTCTCAAAGCCTATGTACAACGAGACAGGGAAGGGGTTTCTGAGCCTCCGGCCCAGACTTCCTGAAAGTCTCTCCCTGTGCCTGGGAGCTGAGTGTCACATGTGCCCCACCCCCTACCCTAAGAAGGGAGTTCTGGCCTGGACCACTCTATGGTGTGGGCCTTTCCCATCTGCCTGGGCTGCCAGATGGTTTGATCTAAGGGTTGAGAACATGGAGGGGGGGCCGGCAGAAGGCCAGAAGTTTTCTTCTAGGAAAACGTGGTTATAGCATGGCGAGAAGAGCACTGGAGTGGGATTTCAGGAGCTCCTGCCTCAACCCCAGCCCTGACCCTCCCTGGCTGTGTGATCTTGGGTTGGTCACTTCCTCCTCTGGTTGGGGACTACTTCACCTGGTCTGAGGCTGGGTGCAGAAGTGAGCTTCTGGATGTGAGTTTATGCCCTGATGCTGCCCAGCCTTGGGCCCTGTTTCACCCTCCTCCCTTCCTCAGTGTCCGCAGACCCTGCAGCCAGTGTGTCTCCTTCTGCGCCATGTCTTCCAACCACACATCCACTCCAGACTGCCAAGAGTTGTGATGAGTTCATGAGACTTGGGGGTTGAGGACCAGAGTTTGAGTCCCGCCAGCTTGCTTGCTTGCTTCCACTTGGAGGAAGTCTCAACTTTTGTGTTCATTGTCATACATTTGGTGTAAATTCCAGCCCTTGGCACATACAAGGGAATTTTCTGAGTCAGCATCTTTCATGTCTCTTGGATATACCCCACCTGTGCTTATTCTGCCTATTTCATTGGAAGAGCCCTCATCTGATGGAATTCTGTCCAGTTTTTATTGGTTACCTGGGGTGGGGATAGGGGTAGAGTATTAACTGAGGGAGGGTATGAGAGAAACTTCTGGAGTGATGGTGGTTACATGAATGCATATACGTATAAAAATCTATCAAGGCAAACACTTCAGATTTGTGCACTGTAGGCATGTTACATATATATTTTACATCTCAATTAAAAATAAATAAATGAAAAAAAGATTCTTCCCAGCTTTCTGGTTCAAGTTCCACCTCTCTGCATCTATTCATATGTTCATTCACTCTATAAATATTTATGCTCCAGCCAACCCAGGCATACAGAGATGGAGAGGCTGGTCTGTGTACTGTACAGTATGTACAGAATGTACAGTATTCTGGTCTGTGTACTGTCATGGGAGCTCAGAAGCACAGAACCGTCAGGGCTCATGGGGACATTGACCGTGGTGGTGGTTCTCAACCTGGCTGCAAATCACCTGGTGAGGTTTAAATGCCTGTCTCCAGGGCCAGCTTCATGTATGTTTTAGTCCATTTTCTGCTGCTGTAACAGAATACCTCAGACTGGGTAGTCTATAAAGAACAAAAGTTTATTTGGCTTATGGTTCTAGAGACTGAGAAGTCCAAGAGCGTGGCACCAGCATCTGGTTAGGGTCATCTCATGGCAGAGGCATCACATCGTAGTGAGTGTGTGAGACAGAGAGAGGAAATCGGGCCAAACTCATTCTTTCATCAGGAGCCCACTCCCAGGATAATCACATTAATTAATTTGTGAGGGCAGAGCTCTCATGACTTAATCCCCTCTTAAAGGCCCCATCTCTTAATACTATTACATTGGCAATTAAATTTCAACATGAGTTTTGCCAGAGACATTCAAACCATAGCCATGGGCGTGTGACCTGTGCTACATTTGGTTTAACGTTCTGTTGTCACTTGAAATTCTTCAAATGTCTTGAAATTCTTCAAAATTTTTGGAAAAGGGGATCTGCAAATGAAATAGTTGGTCCTCCCTGTCCTCCTTCCCTCAGAACAATAGAAACAGAATCTCTGAGAGGTGGGGTCCAGGCATTCACATTTCTTAAAAACTGAGCTTCCATTCTCTAGCAGCCAGGTCTGGATGTAGCCCTACTCCTAGACACTTGCTGAAACACAATCTGGAGCCTCGTTCTCTGAACACTTGTGACTGAGCTGGAACAATAAGACTTCACACATGAGAGTGTTAGAAGAGCAATTCCTGGGCAACAGTGGCAGAAAGCTACAAGGGAGCTCAGGATGGAGGGGAAAAAGACCCTCTTTGGTTGTTTTTTTTTTTTTTTTTTTTTTTGCAACTCTGAAAAGAGCTATCAGTCCAGTTTGTCTGCCCCTTGATAGTATTTCCAGAAGTGGATGAGCCATGAAGTGAGTTTGCTCTGAGGCAGCGAAGTGGGTGTAGGATGCATTGCACCATGCAAAGGTCCCATTGTGGGGTGGGAAGGTCAAGGAAGGCTTCATGGAGGAGATGGCACATGAGCCATCCTGACCTGAGAAAGGTGAGAGAAGAGAAGAGGAGACAAGGCAAAAGGACAAATGCATTTAAGAAGGGGAAGGGGGCCGGGCGCGGTGGCTCACGCCTGTAATCCCAGCACTTTGGGAGGCCGAGACGGGCGGATCACGAGGTCAGGAGATCGAGACCATCCTGGCTAACACGGTGAAACCCCGTCTCTACTAAAAAATACAAAAAACTAGCCGGGCGAGGTGGCGGGCGCCTATAGTCCCAGCTACTCGGGAGGCTGAGGCAGGAGAATGGCGTGAACCCGGGAGGCGGAGCTTGCAGTGAGCTGAGATCCGGCCACCGCACTCCAGCCTGGGTGACAGAGCGAGACTCCGTCTCAAAAAAAAAAAAAAAAAAAAAAAAAAAGAAGGGGAAGGGCTCATTTGGGGGAAAGGGAGGAACTAGGCTAACTGGAGTATGACTTGAACAGAGAGAGATGTGGTTGGGTGGCACAGGAAATGACAGTCTGAAGTCAGAATCCTGTCGGCAATGGGGAGCTGTTGAATGTTCTGGATCCAAGAATAACGTGCTCCATAAATGTCTGAATGAATAAACAAAAGGGGTGTTTGGGGGAGACATAAAGGGGATTGGCCCTCTAAATCGCTGACATTTGCTGCCAGAACTCTGGTCCACCTGGCATGGAAGGCTCTGCACCTCTTCCCCATAGGTGGTGCCTGTCTGTGCAGGAACCTGGTGTCCCCTGAAATACAGTCCAGGGGCAGCAGTGACTGAAGCATCCCCAAGAATAGCAGACATGGAGCAGACCATTTCCTCCCATTTCTAGGAACAGCAAGCAGTGGGTGGATGGGTAGGTGGAGGCGCTTTTGGTACAAGCTGAGCTTGCTGTCCAGCTCTCACCAGGTTCCCCAGCCCAGGTGAGCAGCCCTGACAGGAAGGTGCTATCTTGTATCTCCCATGGCCTGGGGGACACTAATTCCTTGGGCGGGGTGGTCCCTGCTTGGCATAGAGGAGCCCCGATTTCTAAATAACCAGCAGCAGATCAAAAGCGGATCTGTTTGTTTCTGTCTCCTGAAATATTTATGCAGGAAGATGAGAAAGGGGCTCTGTTTATTGAACTCATCCTCCAGGGAAGAAGCCGTGGGGAATGAGCCACTTCCCGTGTCTGCGAGCCAATGAGCAGAGATGGAATTTCTTTGGGTTTGAAGCCAGACAGAGCCTGTGTGCTTGCAGAAAGAAGGGGGGTGGGATTCCTGGAGAGGACAGAAAGCCCTCTCAACCTCTTGCCTCCAGTCCCAGGAAGGCTTTTCAGCACATACTTTCCTGGCGACTCCAAGTAATAACAACTGAAATCTCAGCCTTGTTTCTATTCTGGGGTTTGCCTCTATCACGCTGTGTGACCTTAGGCAAGTTATTAACCTCTCTGGATCATTTTTTCCAATTCTGAAAAAAGCAAACTATCAGTCCAGTTCTAGCTGTCTGTGCAGTTCTAGCTATCAGTCCAGTTCTGTCTGCCCCTTGATAGTATTTTCAGAGTCAGTTGAGTTGTGCAGTGAAGTGGGTTTAGGAAGCATTGCACCATGCAGAGTCCCAATTCTGCAGCATTCAAGGCCAGAGAACTGGCTGAGTGGCCAGCTAAGTGGCAGCCAGACTTGTAGGGTCAGGCCAGAGGGAGTGCTCTCTTGAGCCGGGCCCTGTGCTGCCTCAGGTTGGGACAAAGAGGCCCCCTCCCTCTTTCCTCCTCCAGCTAAGCCCTGCTGTCCTGTGTCCCTGAGAACACTGGCAGGATTTCCTCCCAGGAAGGGGGACGTGGATGTCCAGTTTACATCCCTGGGAGTTGCAGAGACCAGAGAAGCAAGGCAGCACTTCCCCATGACAGTGGGATATGCCTTGTCATCAGATGTAGAAGCCGGTGGCTCCAGGCCCTGAGCCATGCAGCAGGCCTCATATCATCTGCTGTCCTCCCTTAGGGGACTGGGACCCCCTGCCTTCAGTTCAGCCCCTTGGGCAGGGCTTCAGGGACTTCTCCCAGGGGTGGGTTCTGTTCTCAGCTCTGTGACTGGCTTGCTCTTCCTGTTTCCCATGGTGGACCACATGAGTGGTAAAGTTAATAACAGTTATTATCACTAGACCAATCCAAATCTTAATACAAAATACCATCAATTAAGCACCTGCTCCATGCCAGGCTCTGTACTGGCTCAGGGAACACACAAAGGGGACCAATTTCCCCAGCCTTTAAGGAAGTTGAATTCTGCTTGGGAGACAGACGGGCAAACAAACACAGATGAAGCGATTGGCCCAGCATTGAATGCGAGTCCTAAAGGCCGAGGGACCCTGGTGAGACTGAGCGTGCATCTGAGAGGAGGCGGTGTTAGAGTGTGGCTCTGAAGCTAGGTGAGGGGAGGAGCAGTGTGAGCAGGGGCCAGGGCAACGACGCCCTGGGGTGCTTCTGAGCCACGAGGGTGCCAAGTGAGGTTTGAGTGTGGGGGGTCAGGGGCTGGGAAGGTGATGAGGGCTTGGGGGTGGCTGGCGGGGAGGAGAGAGTTGTGCAGGAGTGCCGTTCCTGGGCCTATGTGTATCAGTCCGTCCATGAAGAGCCTTTGAGTAGTGATGATGTCATTAGATTCCACAATAATAAATCTTCATTAAGCATGCACTGTGCCCATGACCCTAGGTGATGGGACAGTCCACATGGGTGAATAAAACAGGAACAGTCCCTGCCCTTAGGGACAGGCCCAGGAGGGTGGGGAGACAGGACAGAACACAATCCTGACATCAGTGGTAGAAATGCTGTTAAAGAAAATACAGGGGCCTGGAGGTTGTGGGGTGGGGGGTTGTGAGAAGGGGATCCCCTGTGGAATGAAGGGGGGATGGAGCCCCATGGGATCTAGGGGGATCTTTCTGGCTGAGAGAGAAGCAAGTTTGAGGCTCCAGCAGGAGCCTGCCCGCCATGGAAAGCACAGTGAGCAGGCCTGGTCTGGTGGGAAAGGAGATCGAAGAGGAAGCTGGGTTCTGGCTCCCATGGGGCTGGCCTGTGCTAACTGCTCACTAATGTTTCTTCACTGACTGGGAGGACAGATAGGTGAAGGGTAAGACTGGAAGCCTGGAGCCAGCAGCCATGTTGAGGTGATGAGGATGGAGCCAGGGCAGAGGCAGCAGGCACAGGGAAGATGTATCTTCAGGCCTTGGGGATGGTGTGGGAGGAGAGGGTACAACACAGCAGCCAGGGTCTTCCCGGAGTTCCTGGGAGAAGATCCAGATCCACAAACCCATGGGGAGAAATGGCCACACATCACCGCCGAGCGCTCCCCACGCCCCCTCCCACAGGCCACCCCCGCCACTCTGGCCTCCTGACCTGGGGCCCATGGAGCCCGTACAGTGGCTGTCCTCCTGCCTGCCTTCTGGAGGGTGCTTCAAACTGGGTCGTCTCCTCCTGCAGGGCCAGCAGGGCTCCACAGAAGGCCTCAGGGACCGCCCTCCGCTGCCAGCCTCACCTCGAGTCCAACCTCATTAGTATTTTGAGCAGAAGCATATATATCTTTTTTTTTTCCCGCAGGGAATTGGTGGCCTGCTCATTTCAAATTGCGTAAAACCAAAGAGCAATTAAGAGGCACAGCCTCCTCGGGTCAAGGAGAAATGACAGAGAGAGGTGGCTTTGCTTGCCTGGCTGCTGGCACATCTTTTCCAGGCTGGCCTGGTTTTGGGGTAACAGGGAGGGGAGATGCTGTAGGATTTTAATCCACCAGCAACCAAATATACTAATGAGTAGGACAGAATCACTAATGCTTGTTCAGCTCTTACCATGTTCCAGGGGCAGTCCTAATTGTTTTACACGCATCTCATATTACCCTTTCAATACCTAGAAAGCACAGGGAGATGGCTTCTGCTACTATGCCATTCTGTGAAACTGAGGCTCCAAGGGGTTAAGCAGCACGCCCAAGGTCACACAACTAGTAAACGGAAATGGAACCAGGGTTCTGTTGCATCCACAATACGCTCCAGAGCCCATGCTGTTAACTGCCTGGCTGTTTGGCCTCTCGAAAGCATTGCTTTTAGCCAATCACTTCTCCCTAATTTCTGTTTCCCTCCCATAAAGAAATTTAAAAAAAGGCCAAACAAACAAAATGCTCCATTGCTGTGGAGCTCAGAGACTTCACCAGGGTTACTGTGATGAACAAGGGCAGAGAGGAACCTCAGGCAAAAGTCCAGCCTGCGGCTCCCATCCCTGTTCCTCTCCCAGGGGCCTGCACAGTTAGACCCATTGCTCTTGGCGGGTATGGAGGCATCTGACCCATTAGGGGGCCACTGTGGTGGTCCACGCGAGAGGCCTGAGTTGGCCAGGGGAAACCAGTGAGGGCTGAGAGGAGGGCAGGATGCAGGGTGATGTTTTGGAAGTTGATGAGTCTGTGGGGGTGGGTATGAGTTAGAAGTCAGTGGAGAGGCAGTGACTGAGAACCCAGGAGAAAGAGGTGGTGCTGATTTCTCCACTTTGGTTTCAGATATAGACCCCCTCCACCACCTGGATCATCCACCTTGTTCCATAGACTGGACTCTGAGAGCATTTTCACTGTTTCAGAGATCAGATCCCAGAGGCTGAAGCTCAGTGCCCTGGGCTCTGTAGGCAGCCCCTGGAGAAGAGGGCGGGCAGTCTGGCTGGAATTGGAGCGTCCCGGCTCTCAGGGAACTGAGCTGGTTCCTGGCCCAGGCCGTGTGGGTTTCAGGATTTTAGCATTGCTAAACCCTTCTAGAACTGCTGTGTGTGTGCACGTGAGTGTGGGCATTGGTAGGGGGTGGAGACAAACTGGAAGTTTTGCTGTCTCTGCTTCTCTATTATGCGTGGTCAGTGATTTTTACTAATAGTAACCTTCTGGGGAAAAAATGATCCAAGGGCAGCAGTCCAATTTTCTCTAGAGAGTAGGCCTGCTTTCTAAAAAAGGCCTCAACCTGAGAGAAGCCAGAAGGAGTTCATACCCTAGACTAGAGAGGCTAGTCCCTGGTGAGCACCGGCATGCTTGTCTCCAGACTCCATTCCTGCCCTGGAGCCCACTTGGCCTTGAACGCCCCTCTGCAGCAGCCTAATCCCCCCAGCTCCTTACTTTGGACTTCTAATTCTTCCACAAACCTAGCTCTCCTCTGTGCCTTCCCATCTCTTTACTGGGCACCAAGGAGCTAATCTGCTAACTGGACTTTGTTTAGAAATCTGGGGGTTTGTACAGAAATGTCACCAAAAGAAAGTTTCTGTTCTGTCCAGACCCTCCTGAGGCCTGGAAGAGTGACTCTGCTTGCAGGAAGCTGGTGGGGATGGGAGCTGGGGCAGCCATGCTGTGAGTCTGTCCTGGGAACAGGCCCAAGCTGGGTCTGGAGCTGGTCTGGACTAGGCGAGTAGGACTAGGGGTTAGGGGATCCACCAGCCTGTATTCCTGGAGCCCATTGCCCCATCCTTTGGCTCATCCCAGCCCAAGCCACTTGGCTGGGCATTCAAAGTCTTCACTCTCTGGCCACTGTTTACCTCCTTGGCCCCTGCCCAAACCAGACACTGGTCAGCTTGGTGCCCCCAAACTCAACCTCTGCTTTTCTGCTCCCTCTCTACTTGAAAAGTCTGATTCCTTCTTTCAAAGCCCAGTCAAAGTGACACCTCCTCCACAGAGCCTTCTCTGATCTCTCCTTGCTCCAAACTCCATCCTTCTCATGCCACTGCCCTGATGAGATAGTTATATCTGAACATGTCCTATCTCTCCTGCCAGAGGGCAAGTCCCATGCCCTGAGTGGGAGGAAGCGTGTTGTACCACAGATCCCATTGGGTGCTCCTGCCATGCCTGGCCCTATTACAGATTTTTGAATGATGTATTTATATTCTTTTGCACGGATATAAGAATCTATTCCGTACATGCATCATAGCTTCAGCCATATAAGATGCATTTGTTGGCAAATTCATCAGAGGGTACAGAATAAAGCCACCCAACTCTGTCCCCACAAGGACCTGGGACAGATACAGGGAGCTTATTCTTCCTTTCTTCAATTGCCCCCACCCCCATGCTGCCCAGACAGATCTGGGTTGCCCTTGAGGAATTCTAAAGGAGGGAACACACTCTCCACTGCCTCTCAGACCTCCCACCCAAGAGAGGCAGTGCCCTGGTGACCTCGTGACAGTAGTGTGCCCTCCCCTGGCTCTGCCCTCCCCTGGGAGGCTGCCATATGCTTTCCGGACGTCCGGGTCTCATTATGCTCTGACTCAAAAATTAATCTTGTCTAATTGTGCTCGAGGCCTGAGTGAATTCAGGGACTATTAGCCAGGCTCTGTGGGCCTGGGGTCTCCATGGCAACAAAGGATGCATCCTAATGAACTGCATCCTTGGAGACTGGCTAGGAGGCATGCCCCTCCCACCCCTTGATGTGGACTGCTGCTGCTGTCCCTGCTGCTTGGGGTTGGCTCCCTCCAGAGGGGACCTGGAGCTGGCAGAGGGAGTAGAGACAGTTTCCAGGTGTAGCCTACAGTCTGTCTCAGTACTTCAGGGATAAAAGATACTTGCAGATGAATGATCCCACAGCCTTATTGTTGGCCGAAGATTTCTTCAACAAACAAACAAGGCCCCATCTAAAAACCACACACATAGCACATCAAATTCCAATAGCCTAAGTGCTGCTTGTTTTGCAAGTCTTTCTAAAATGTGAAAATTGCACTCCGCCATGGAGAGCTGGCTCCAGTGTCACCTCCTACAGGAAGCCTTTCTGAATGTTTGTTTCTTTCCCAGCCCCATTCTGCCACCTTGCTTGGTTTGTGACCCAGGGACATTTTTCAGCACAATCTGCCCAGGAGTGGACTTCCCTGAGTACACACTATACTACCTTCCCACCAGCAGACAAGCTTCTCCAGCATGGGTAACCGCCACTGCCCTCCTCTCTGGGCATACAAGAAGAGGGTATGCAAGACTTAGTTCGAAAGACAAAGGGGTCTTTGTTAACCGCCTCTGTCTGAACTCCATCCCACCCCTGGACCTAGGCTGGGGGGCTTTTCTGTGGATGTGGCTTCTGGGGCCTTCAGAGGCTCTCCTGCCCACTATGACCATAGGTGCTGACCAGTGGGCAGACACTTTGCCTTCTCTATCTAAGGAAGAGGGGATGCCCTAAAACCAGGCCTTTGGGGAAGATGTGGAGAAGAAGAGGACATTTGAGGAAATGGAAACAGTAAATGGGACACCCCTGGCCCAGCCTCCAGCTTCCTGGCCCTTGAGCCCCTCAGCCTGGTCCCCCATAGGGAGACATGAAGCGTGGGAGGAAGGTGAGGAGGGAGAGATGCAAACCTGGCAATTTCCCCACAACCACAGCACCTTCTTCCCAGCTGTCCTGCTGATTCTCGGTTTCTAGAAATGACCGGAGAGAGAGGAATGAGTAGGGAGGAGGTTGCCTGTCTGACTTTTAATTAAAAGGAAGAGGACACCTCCTAGCCAGCCTTTAAGGCAGGGGCACTCCTGTGGTGTGTGTGCCTCCCTCGACGGGGACGGGGTGGCATGCAGGTTTTGTGGGTGTGTGAATGGTTGACAGGCAGAGGTAGCCATTGGAAAAGCTGTCCAGAAAGCTGCGTTCTCTCCTCACTCCTCCACAGCCTCTCCCCTTAGTGCAGCAAACGTTTCTTGAACATTTCTTGGCTTGAGTGCCAAGCTCTGTGCCAGGCCCTGGGATATAGAGATGGTTGAGATACTGCCGCTGGGCTCCAGGGAAGTAGGCGGGGACAGGATGGGGTTGGTGGCATTGGGAGGATGAGGGTCCCACCTGTCCCTGGGCCTCATTCAGCCAGCATCCTCTGAGTGTTGTCAGGTGCCATGCTTTTCGGTAGGCACCGAGGATAAAACAGTGAGTGTGGCAGAGGCCTCAGCCCACACGGAGCTTACAGTCAAGAGTGGTGTGAGGTGGGGAGTGCGGCCTTGAGCGCACGGTGTGAGGAATGCTAGGATTAGGATGCCTGTGCGGGCCTGGAGGAGGAGCAGCCACACAGTGTCGGGGCATCGGAAGGCCTGCCCCAGGGGTGACCTGGAAGCAGAGATGTGAAGGAAGAGGAGGATTTGGCCAAGAGAACAGCTGGGAAGCGTGACTGAGGTCGAGGGAATGGCTGTGTGTGCGAAGGCTGGAGAAGAAATGAGGGCTTTGAGGAGCAGAAAGAAGTTGAGTGCAGCTGGGGCTTACTTAGTGGTGCTGGGGCAGGGCCCAGGCCCGGGAGGGCCGTTGCCTTAGTCCCTCCGTGCTGCTATAATAAAACACCTGAGCTGTTTATAAAGAACAGAAATTGATTTCTCATAGCTCTGGAGCCTGGGAAGTCCAAGATCAAGGCACCAGCAAGTTCGTTTGTTTGGCAAGAGCTGCATCCTCCAGAGGGGAGGATCACTGTGTCCTGGCATGGTGGAAGGCAGAAGACCAAACACCATGGGAAGGGTTTTTTTTTTTTTAAATAAGGGCCTTAATCCCATTCACCAGGGAGGAGCCCTCATGGCCTAATCACCTCTGAAAGGACCTGCCTGAATACCATCCCATTGGCACCATCTGAGTTCTGGTGGAGACACATTCAAATCACAGGAGCCATCATAATCCCATTTGCAAGGACCATGGACTTGGTCCTGAAGTGGGGGTGGAGGGAAGTGTTGACTGGCTTTATTCGGGGGAACGACAACTAGGTTTATGTTTTAAGAGACCACTCTGACATGTATTTTTTTGATTAGTAGAAATAATTTTTTTAAAGACACTCTTGGTGCTGTGGAAGGGAAGAACTGAGAGACAGGAAGGGTTTTGCCATGATTGAGATATTTGGTCCTGCCCAAATCAGGGGCTGATCTCACACATACACACACACACACACACACACACACGTTTTACCTACATGTTGTAATTCACTTTGATATGGAAATTTTAGGTCACTAAGAGAGAGATGAGCAAAAAGCGCTCTTACTGTGTCTTTAACTGCCTCTCCCTATCGTGTACTCTGTTAAACAGGATCCAGCTGTAACCTCCACAGTTCTGTAACCTCCAGGGCTCTGATCAGCCTGGCTGGTGGGAGCCCCATAGCTCTGCCTGCTTTGGGGTTTCCCTTCCTTTTATTGCCCCTCTTGAGGTAGAGACAATAGATGTGAGGTGTGACTGCCAGTTTCATAGTTCTCTACTTCAGTGAAGGAGGTTCTGTGCAACGTGCAACACCCACTTTCTTCCTGAGAACACTAAGAAGCAATTCCTTTCTGTTTTCTAATAAAAAAGTCTCATGGAAGCAAGCCTATTTCCTGGGCAAAGAGGGACTGCCTGTACAAATCTTGCAAGCACACGTGTTTCCCTTGTTGGGATATGTATAATTTTGTTTTCTTGGGGCAAGGGGTGGACACACAGCTTTGCAATCCCTTGCCTAGAAACAGCTTCCACATTGGCTTAACACCATCTGTTTCCCCTGAGCAGGAAGGTGTCAAAGAGCCCCCTGCTCAAGGAGGGATCTGCCAAGGGTCTGTTAGGATAGGAGGTGAGAGAGATTGGTTGCCTGGGGTGAGAGAGTAAGACAGATGGAGAGAGAAGTGGGTAGGTTGTTTGGAATTAGGATGCAGAATTGTCTGCTGTGTCTTATGCACCATGGAAGTCCCAGGGCTAACACAGTGCATGATTGCAGCAGGTGCTTACTAAACTAGTTGCTGGATGACTGTGTTGTCAAACAAATAAATGAACTGAATGAATGAATGAGTGGATGGATGAGAGGGTATGCACAGATGAGTGAAAGTTGGCCTGTAACCTCCAAATAATTATTATCTTACAAAAACACACTTACTGATAATACTAGTGTGAGGCATGAGACAGAAGAGCCTTCGTGGAGGACAAACTGCAGCAACAGTGCAATGTCATCAGCAGATGTCAGGGAGTCCATGTGTTTAGGGCAGAGTTGGGGTGACATGGTGCTGTGGGCTGAATTGTATCCCCCTAATTCATATATTGAAGCCCTAACCTCCAGTGTGTTTGGAGACAGGGCCTTTAAGGACATAATCCAGGGTAAATGAGGTCATAAAGGCAGAGCTCTGGCCCAGTAGGACTGATGTCCTTATAAGAAAAGAGACACCAGAGAGCTCGCTGTCTCTCCACATGTGCACAGAGGACACAGCAAGAAGACAGCCGTCTGCAAACCAGTAAGAGAGGCCTCACCAGAAACCAACCCTGCTGGACCTTGATGTTGGACTTCCAGCCTCCAGAACTGTGAGGAATAAATATCTGTTGTTTAAGCCTCCAGCCTATGGCATTCTGTTAGGGCAGCCTGAGCAGTCTAATACATAGGGGATGGTGGATCTGAGTTTGGAGCTCAAGACAGAACATGCCACGTTGTAGAATTCCGAAGGACATCTGGTCTCCTTCAGAGGCTCATACTAGGACATGTGCACCAGGAGGTTCAGCATAGGAGCCCAGGCTGTGGAGTCAGACTGCTGGAGTCCAAATTCTTACCCCATAGAAGTGTTGTGAGCACTGAGTGTATTTCACATACAGAAAGCATTTGGCACAGAGCCCGGCACACAGTCAGCACTCCACAGGCATGAGCTGCCCCTTGTCATTCTTATTCTCTTGTTATTCTTTGCTTGTCAGTATTGTCACTCTGGGCCCCCTTCCCTTGACGCGTACTCCAGGGCTCCAGCATTGCTCAGAGTTTTGGGACCTTTCTGAGAGCAGCTCTCAGCAGCAGCTTCTACCATCAGGAAATTGGTTCCATTCTTCATGGTCACCCCCCACCCCCAAACCGCCTTTCCCACCATGAGCAGAACAAGTGTGTTCCTGAATGATTTGGGATTATGGCTGAGAGGACCCTATTAACAAGGGCGAAGATTGCCATCACTGAGGATAGCCCTAAGAATGCCTTGCTAGTCCTAAGCAGAATTTCATACCAGGAAATTTAAAAAGGTGGTTTTTTTTGTTTGTTTGTTTTGTTTTTGTTTTTTTTTTTAAAGGTGATTTGATCTCAATAGCATGGCTAGAATATGTGCGTGTCCTCCCCAGTGGACCACTCTGGAAAGGCTGGAGTCCTCTCTATGTATAAGTTGTGATTTAAAAAAAAAAAAAAAAACACCCTTCTGTGTAAATTCAGCCCCAATCCCTCATCTCAGCATTCCAACAATCAGAAATCACACCTTCTGAGAACCTATGGAAAGGTGGGATTATGGGTGCTTTTGTTAACATGGTTATACTTTTCTTTTTGCCTTTCTAGATTGTGCATTTTTTACTTTAATAATTAGGAGAAAATTAAGCAAGCTGTTAAGAAGCTTTGAGGCCGGGCACGGTGGCTCACGCTTATAATTCCAGCACTTTGGGAGGCCAGGGCGGGCTGATCGCGAGGTCAGGAGTTCAAGACCAATCTGGCCAACATAGTGAAACCCTGTCTCTACTAAAAATACAAAAATTAGCTGGGCATGGTGGCACATACCTGTAATCCCAGCTACTCAGGAGACTGAGACAGGAGAGTCGCTTGAACCTGGGAGGCAGAGGTTGTGGTGAGCTGAGATCATGCCACTCTGCTCCAGCCTGGGCAACAGAGCAAGACTCTGTCTCAAAAAAGAAAAAAAAAAGGAGAAGTTTTGAAAAGAAAAACTTCAGTCTCCCAGCTGCTTAGCACTGCCCTGGGTCCTATGGCAGTGTTGTCCAAAGTTGTATAAGCCATTATCAAAGACACATAAAGTGGTATCACCCTTTTGGAGAGCAATTTGGCAACAGGCACCACAAGCCATAAAAATGTCCATATCCTGTGACCTAGTAATCCCGCTTCTGGGAACCTGTCCAAAGGAAATAATCCAAAGGCGGGGAAAAGCTGTATGCATCAAGATGCTCATCACGCCATTATTTATAACAATGAAACATTGGGAGCAAAATAAAGGCCTAACGGTATGAGACTGGCTGAGTAAATTAGGAATCTTTGATTGAATGGAATATTCTGCAGCCATTAAAAATTATAATACCAAAATGATATAGCAATGTTGGAAAATATTTTTGCTAAGTGAAAAAGGTGGGACATAAAGTTTTACGCATATCATGATTATAACTGTGTAAAAATTATTTGGAAAGTACAGATGCTTCGAGACTGGAAAGTGAAGGGAGAATGGACAGGACCTAGAAGTGGGCTGGGAGGAGTCACAGAGGGCTCTTGGGGTTTTTCTGTTTTTGTTTTTGCTTTTGTTTTTTTGAGACATAGTCTCTTCTGTTGCCTGGGCTAGAATGCACTGGCGCGATATTTCAGCTCACTGCAACCTCCACCTCTCGGGTTCAAGCAATTCTCCTGCCTCAGCCTCCTGAGTAGCTGAGATTACAGGCGCCCACCACCACACCCAGCTAATTTTTGTATTTTTAGTAGAGATGGGGTTTCACCATGTTGGTCGGGCAGGTCTCGAACTTCTGACCTTGTGATCCGCCCACCTCGACCTCCCAAGGTGCTGGGATTATAGCAGTGAGCGACGGCACCTGGCCAGCTCTTGGGTTTTGAGGGTGAGCAGCTGGCTGGGTGAAGCCTTGTTTACTGAAAGTCATGGTGGCAGAGAAGCAGACTGGGGTGGGGGGAAGACCAGTAGTTTAGTTCCACCATGTTAGGTCAAAGGTGACTGCAAGAATCCAAAAGGAGGGTCCAATGGTCAAAAAAGAGGCCTAGACCAGTAGTAGGAATTTTGGAGCCATCAGCTTGTAGATGGTGTTTAAAGCCCTGAGAAATGAATGACCTCAGGCAAAGAGAGTTAGGGTGGTGGGGCTTAGCCAAGCAAACATATTAGAGTCACCTGGAGATCCCTCCAGGCCAGTGAATCACAGCCTCTGGGCTGTGGTTGGGCATCAGCATTTATTCCAAGCTCCCTGGATAATTCCAGTGAATCTAGGACTGCAATGATGGTCCCTGTGGTCCCCAGCATAAGGCCTTACATCTGGGCAGCATGACTTATAGCACACGTAAGTACTGTCCTGCTGCACTGAATGGTGCAGTTGTTGCTCAGGCGCTTTCCTTAAAGTAAACATTTTCCATACCCCAAATTCTGGCACGTGGCCTGAGAGCATTTTTGAGCTGCTTCTGAGTGGAAGAGGCTGTGTCGAAAATACAGTTTGGATACAGAAACATTGAAAGGATGGGGATATTTTGCTAGCTCATGGGTAGAGTGGGGCAGAATATTTGAAACTGGGACAGGCACAGAAAAATCCACAGCATAACTGAACATGGAGTTATGTTTGGTCAGCTTCTGATGGCCCTAGATAGAGGGTGAGTTTCTTGAGCATGGAGGGGGGGACATGGAAGACATTACGGGACCCTTGGAGCTGTTGGCACAGGGCAGGTACTTCGTAAGTGCTCAATACATCCTCTGTTTACTGTGGGTTGACTCGGAACCAGGGAAGGGGCAAGCCAGCTGGTCAGAGCCTTCACCCCCAAAGCTGGAGAGTACTATAAGAAGGAGCCTTCTCCAAACATCTTGAGTCTCCCCTGGCTTTCTCCCTGGCTCACCAGGCTTGAGATGGATATTGGACGTTTGAAGTAGGTGGACGGGTTAGCAAGGGGCCTCAAGGATTTTGTAGGCCAAGCACAAAGGGGATAGTTTGTCTCTGTTCCACAATGTCTGGGGTCTCTGCTAGGAAGACCTAAATGACTAGGGGTGACATCTGAGGGACTAGAATCATCTGGAAGTGTCTTCACACTTGGTGCCTGGACTGGGATGACTTGAAGGCTGGACTGGGCTGGGACTGTTGACTGGAGCATCTACACATAGTGTCTCCACACGGCTTGAGCTTCCTCATGGCATGACCGCCTCAGAGTAGTCAGATGTTTTACATGATGACTTGGGGCTCCAGGAACAAGTGTTCCAACAAACAAGGAAGAAGTATGATCCCTTATGACCTAGCCTCAGAAGTCACATAGGGTCACTTCCACACCCAGATTCCACTGGAGAGGACATGGAACCTGCCTCAAAGTCTTTTTTTATGAAGAGCTTCTTTGGGCCAGGTGTGGTGGCTCACGCCTGTGATCCCAACACTTTAGGAGACTGAGGTGGCAAGATCTCTTGAAGCCAGGAATTTGAGACCAGCCTGGGCAACATAGCGAGAACCCATCTCTACAAAAAATTTAAAAATCAGCCTAATGTGGTGATGTGTGCTTGTGGTCCCAGCTACTTGGGAGGCTGAGGTGGGACGATTGCTTGAGCCCAGAAATTTGAGGTTGCAGTGAGCTAAGATTGTGTTACTGCACTCCAGCCTGGGTGACAGAGTGAGACACTATCTCAAAAAAAAAAAAAGCCCCTTTAACTCTCATTTTTTCACTCCTCTCTAAGAGAGGTCAGACCAGGACTCCGGGAACAGATGCCATGAGACAAGACCCCAGGGCCTTTATCATCTTCTGGTCAAAATCACATGCCCTTGGGCATAGCACCTCATGAAACAGGACCTTGGGAGTGAGTGGGAGTGAGGGGTCTACATGGGCTCAGCTGCAGCTGCCAGACCACAGCTTTGCAGAGGGCTATGTCCTTTCACACCGGTGAAATGCCACCAATGTGAAAGAACATATCCCACTTTTTCTGCTACCTCCCTCTGGAGCAAGGTTTCCTTCCCTTACACTTAGGCAACCCAAACCAGACCTGGGGGCCTGAGCACAGCCACTGCAGGCCCAGATGCTTCCTTTGTGAAGAGCTAGGCAGGGGCCCAGGGTGATGTGATCAGGGCTTGGCCTCCTGTGGCTGGCTGCGCATGGCCAGCCCAGACCCGAACATTGGTGGTTACAGTTTCCAGGCCTCCTGGGAGAAAAGCCAGCAAGGCAGGTTCTCCCTCCCCCACACTGTGGTCCCCTGGAGGACTTCAGCCTGAAGGACAACTCTTCTGGCCAGGCCGGGCAGCCCAAGCTGACCCACTGGCTGGCCGGGAGCCCAGCTCTCTCCCCCAGCGAGTCCCCATCCGTTTCCTGGTATTGCTCTGTGTGAGTGTGCACGCGTGCGTGAGTGTGTGTGTGTTGGGGGACATTCTGTTTTTCAAGGACCTGGCTCTGTGCAGTGAAGGGGTCTGTTGGAGAATGATGAGCGACCCGTGGGTCAGGGAACATACTCCCCTCTACTTCCCAGTTCCTCCTCTCCTAGGGAGGGAACTCCCCATGAACAAGCATTCCTGCATCCTGAATGGTTGCAGCCTCATGGCTTTGTTCTCTGCCCCTCCCCTGCCCAGACTCCCGAATGCCCTTTCTCAGGCTTGAAGAGTTGTGGGACTCCAGGAGGGGACTTGAAATTCCGCGCCGTCATCATCAGTATCATCATTCCCTTCCACTGTGTTTGCTATTTCAGCCTCTATCCACCCATTCAACAAGTATTTACCAAAACCTCCACTGGGTACTAGGAAGAGAGAGAGAGAGAAAGAGAATGAACACTCAGACTCAGACCCTATCCTCAAGGTGCAGCAGAGAGGAAATCAACTTGTGATTAGAAGCCACGTGCCTGGGAAATGCTGAGGCCAGGGCTCCCGGCTGCCTGCACCGTGCACTGGGTTCCAGGAAGGAAGGAGCAGCATTGGAACTGGGCCTCCGGGGACGGTTGGGATTTGGGTTAGGCAGATGGGCAGAGAGAGGGAAAAGGATTGTAGGTGACAAGAGCAACATGGGCATGGGGCCTTGTGGGGGGAGGGGATGGTCACCTGAAAGGGACACATTTGCTGTCAAGATAATTTGTCCTCCCCCATTGTTCCCTGTCTGAGCCTTATCTAGCAAAGGAGAAGAGGATCTGGTGAACTGAGTCACACCAGGCCGTTAGTGACCATCTTATTTCTCCCGGCAGGGCCTGTATTTTAGAAGAGGGCTGTGGCTGTGCAGGCTTTGGGGCAGGGCATTGGTTTGTGGTCCACATCAAGCATCTAAGTGTGAGGAAATGAGCTTCTGTCCTAGACTTGGATGGAGAGGAAAAGGAAGGGAAATGTCTGAGCTCCAGGGCAGGGGCCTTCCCTCCCAAATCCGTATCTCCCTTGGAGTTGAGGGCATAAATGGGGTTTTCATCTCTCTTTGCTGCTGGTCTCCCAGCTCCTTCCGCTGCCAGGCCTAGCCCGCTGTCCCCTTCCCACTGCTCCCTCACTGCCATTCTTCTCCCAGGACGTCCTGTGACTTAACCAAAGGCATAAAAGCTACTGATGGAAGGCTGTTGCTTTGGCTGCCCAGGGGTGAGCTGGGGTCAGCCCATGCCCTGGGACTGGAGGGCTGTTTTCCACCGTACAGCAGCCTGTGGATGGCCCTTTGGGGCCGTGTCTCTGACTGTGACGGCAGGCAGGGTGGGATGGGGTAGGGGAGCACACAGCGGTCTGGTTCAGTGCACTAGCTTGACCTGGAATCCGCATGAATCATCCACATTGGCCAGCTAGCCCATCCCCAGGGGACCCTGTAATTGTGCAACCAGCCTCTCCCCTCTACCCACCCTCCTTCTCTTGATAAAACCTGGCCAGAAACTCAGGCACAGAGAGAAAATGGATGTGGCGATGATTCCATGTGTTATTCAGAATTAACTAGGTGAGTATCACTGAGCTCCTCTTAGGTAGTAGGCATTGAATGACGCAGAGATCTTGGGGAAATGGGCCTTATCCTCAGGGACCCTGCAGCCCTCTGGTTCCAGTGTCAGCAGCCCTCACTAAAAGTCAATGGATGCAGCCCAGAAGAGGAGCTAGGACTTCATAGGAGGAGACAGGTTCTCCAGCACCTCATTTACAAAGCAAATGGTTGAACCACTCCCTGCCCTGAAGCGCTGCGCTGGCCTCAAGGCCTAGTGAAGGGCTGGGGGCTGGCTTGGGCCCTGCATGCATCCTTTCCCCGTTTACCCCCCAATTTAGCATCTAAGACCCTTGCTGCCTGGCCCCAGGCTTGTCTTCCTCCCTGATCTCCAGACCCCCTTGTTCCAGGAACAACAGACCCCTTGCTCTTTTGCTCACATCCCCTCCCTCATACATCCTCTATCCCCTCCTGTTCTCCCATCCTTCCATCACCAAGCCCCTCCTCCAGCATCCTGCGCATTTAAATTTGTAGAAACCTGGTCCCAGACTAGATCCTACGTCTGCCTTCTATACCTGAGAATATGTTACTCCCAAGGCATTGATGTGTTGATTTCACTTATTAAAATGGCTTATCACCTTGCAGAGTAGGATGCTCTGGGGCCCAGCCAAATAATTTCCGTTTCTGTGAGGCGGGTTTGGGAGGCCAACAGGGCATCAGGCTAGTCCAGAATATTCACATAGAGGAACAGAGCATCAGCGTGGAAATGAACCTTAGACACCACTCTGTCCCTTGACTCCCACTCACAAAGATGTGAACTAACACCCAGTGCTGATGGCAGGTAGCACCTTCCATTCCACACCCCGGAAGCGGTCGAGGAAAGAATCCCAGGGGAAAATAAAAGAAGTACTCTGTACAAAGCTTTGTTTGTGTTAGCAAAACAATTGGGAAACATTTCACGTACTGAACAACAACTAAGCTAATCCAACCTCGGTTCATCAACATGAGACAATGCGCCTCACCACTGAGCCACTGAGCATGACTCGTGGGAACCAGTTCTGTATATGTACACGCATGTTGGAGATAATGGAAAAGAAGAATGCAGAGTCTGGAGTAACATGCTCCATGATTCTCTTGTTCCGTTGTATCCGTTTTTATAGATTAAAAAAAAAAAATAACAGTGTCTATTTCAGATTATAAAAATGATCTATGTTCATTCTGGAAAATTTGAAAAATCAGGAAAGTGTAAAGATGAAATTTTGAAATCACACTTTATCCTACCCTCCCAAGATACCACCCTTTGCATTTGGTGTTTTCCTTTCACTTCTTTGTTTTTTTCCCCTATGACCGTATATGACAATTTCCTACCTTTTGCTTTTGATGTTACAACATTGCATCAGGAGCATTTCCTCATTGTATTATTCATCCCGTATTTTACTGATTATGATGTTTCAAATTTTTTATCTCTGATTGGATATATCTTCAACTGAAAGCAAGTCACAGTTAATTACTACTTTTTTTTCCTAGAAGAATGTAAAATAACAGTCAGTTCTACAGTTGATTGAATTAGATGTAATAAGATATGGAATGTGCTTCAAAAGCCTGATTTTTATGCCTATATAATAGTTTATCATATGAACATAAACATATTTTATTAGCCTCTTATATTGGACTTTTAGGTGGTTCCAACTTTCTACCTTTTTTTTTTTTTTTTGAGACAAGATCTTACTCTGTCACCCAGGCTGGTGTGCAGTGGCATGATCTCGACTCACTGCAGCCTCAACCTCCCAGGCTCAAGTGATCCTCCCACCTCAGCTTCCCAAGTAGCTGGGACTACAGGTGTGCACCACCATGCTGACTAATTTTTGTATTTTTCAAAGAGACTGGGTCCTGCTATGTTGCCCAGGCTGGTCTCAAACTCCTGGGCTCAAGCCATCCACCCACCTCCACTGCCCAAAGTGCTGAGACTATAGGCATGAGCCACTGCACCTGGCCTCAACTTTCTACTTTTAAGAAGCATCTCTGAACACGAAATGTGTCCACACTGCTCATTGTTTACTGGGGTAGATTCACAGGAATAGATAGAATGAGACAAAACAAACGAGGATCTTAGAAGCTCTGGATGCAGATGCATGTACACATTGAAAAGGTCCAAAAGTAAATATGTGAATATGGAGGGATAGAGATGGGCACTATACTTATTAAGCTCTTATTTTCTGTGGCATTCTTTGTGTATAGACTTTGAAATGATGGTCATAAGGACAAATCAGTAGTGAATGACTGCACTTATGTATGAGAGGAGGTGTGCGTGAGAAGGGGCAGAGAAAGGAGAGACAGAGAAAAAGAGAAGAGAAATGTCCAGCACTACAGAGGAGTCCTGGAATACTGGTATGGATGATGTGGAAGTGAGAGCTCTGAGGTCTGGGGTAAAGCAGGAAAACTGAGAGCTGTTGGGTTGAGAGGAGGTTGTTTGGTAAGATTTTTCACACTCTTGAGTTCCTGGGAAATGTGCTGTTCAGCAGTTGGAGCACAAAGTCTAGAAAGAGTACTGAACTGGATGGGGCCAGGCAATCTGAGTTCACACCTTGGTCTGCTGATGATAACTTGCTCTCTAACTGGCCTTGAACTCATGACTTCACATGAAGAAACTCATGATCCTCACGCCGCAGTCTCCTCTTCTGTAAATGAGGCAATGGGGCTGGAAGATCTTTAGGATTCCACCAGCTCTGCAAATCTGTAGCTTGCGAGTTCCCAGCATTTGGGGAGAGAAAGGTGACATTATCTGGTTTGTAACTAACCCCAGCTCCCCTGCTCCTTGTGGCTCATTTTTCCTTAGGGCCTGGAACAACTTTCTAGAATTCCTTTCCCAGGTCCAGGACATCAGAGCCATTCACTCCCATGGGACTGCATGGGGAATCAGTACAGCCAGGTTCAGCATGACATTGGACTCCCCTCTCTCACTTCACCAAAACTCCTGATGGCCCTTCAGAGAAACCTGCTGCTTTCTGTCTTTCCCGAGAGTTCCAGAAGAGGCATGTAATGGAAACAGCCTTTAGTCTTAGTTTGTGTGCTTTTATCTTAAGTGGCTCCTTTCAAAATCAGGGGTCAGAAGTTCTTCTCCCTGCCTCCCATCCTGAGGGTGATGGAAGAGCGAGAAATAGGAGTTTAAAACAGGGCTTTGGTGAGGATATGGTTTTGGCTGCTCTAATAAAGACCCAAAATGGCATAAACGAAATTGAAGTTCATTTTTCTCTCCCATCACAGTCTGGACGTAAGCGTCTGGGCTGTGAAGGTGGCTCAGCTTTTCCAAGTTGTTAGGGTCCCAGGTTCCTTGTCTTGTTGCTCTGTCGTCTAAGATGGCTCCCCACCATGTCCATGTTTCTACCTGTGGAAAGGGGGAAGAAAGGAAGGGGAAGGCTCCCCCTTCCTTCATAGATGACCGGGAGCTGCCACACTATACTACAGCTTACATCCAATTGGCCAACACTTTATCACGTGGCCACATACTAGGTTGCAGAGGCACCTGGGAAATGTAGTCTTTTTCCCTGATAAAAACTAAGACTATTACTGTGTGAGAGAATAGAAGAACAGAATCCAGAATAGAAGAATGGGAAATGAACAATTTCTGCAAAAAACAGATCTTCAAACCTGGAGCTTCAGGACTCCAAAAATCCATGAGACAGTAGTAGCAGCATATCAAAATGGCTTATCAAATTGAGGTTCATCAAAATAGATTGAACTTAATTTCTTTTTTTTTTTTTTGAGATGGAGTCTCGCTCTGTCACCCAGGCTGGAGTGCAGTGGCCAGATCTCAGCTCACTGCAAGCTCCGCCTCCCGGGTTCCCGCCATTCTCCTGCCTCAGCCTCCCGAGTAGCTGGGACCACAGGCGCCGCCACCTCGCCCGGCTAATTTTTTGTGTTTTTAGTAGAGACGGGGTTTCGCCGTGTTAGCCAGGATGGTCTCGATCTCCTGACCTAGTGATCCGCCCGTCTCGGCCTCCCAAAGTGCTGGGATTACAGGCTTGAGCCACCGTGCCCGGCCGATTGAACTTAATTTCTTACCCATCTCAACTGTCAGGACTTCCCTTCTTTCTTTCCATGTGGCACATCTTGAAGGACCAGTCTTCAGTTCCCTGGTGGCTGGCAAGGCTCTCCCTGAAGAATTGAGAACAGATTTGGAATTGCAAGCACTTCCTTGGCTTGTTAAGAATCAATGACGCACAATGCCGTAGACTTTTATTTTAATATACAACCAAAAGCTGCTTACAGATATCCTCCTGAATTAAACAGGGGTTATCAAACCATGTCATTTTTAAACCTAAATTAGCACATCGCTAGAGTTTTTCAGGGCCTTGAAATCAGTATTCTACTAAGATGGCTGGCATCTTTGCAGTCCTTGGCAAAGCTCCTACTGTGTGCACCTGTATAGATAGCTGAAACTCCTGAAAGTCTTAGTAAGAACACTTTGTTCTCATTGTCATCTTAGCTCCAAAGTCCATTTGCTGCTATTTTTGCTTTTCAATTATAAATTGCTGTGAGTTTAGCTTCCTTATTATAGATTTAGTTTGTTGTGGGTTCAGTTAGCCACCAGTGTGTCGTACCTATTTGTATATTTGAAGCCTGTAATTTTTCATTCACCACCGTGCCTTAAAGGTGTCATCAGTGGACCACCTGCATTGGAATCTCTTGGGTGCTTGTTAAAATGCAGATTCTTGGGTTCTCACACAGACCTCCCAAATCAGAATCTCTGGGAGTGGTCCCTAGAATATATGCCTCTGTGCCAGTGAGAACTCGTGAACACATCTTAATGTGTGATCAGAGTGGTTCAGAAACAAACCATCCAGACTTTTACTGTTAAATCAGTTACACATGTAAGTCCCCAATTCTGCTTCTGTAGAGATAGTTGCATGTGGATTTGTTCTATTTAAATATCTTGCAAAAGGAGGGTGCCGTATTATCACATCAAATTGTGCATAGCTTCTTTTAGGAAGTACCTGGGAGGTGATTCATAATGTCCCTCTCTTATTCTTCTTTATTGTTTTCCCACTGATGCATGGGTATGGGTAGATTAGGAGCCTCTGGGCCAGCCAAGATTAGAAACCACCACTAAGACACAAAGGAGCATACCAGACCCTGCCAAGTCAGTAACTTGCTGGAGAAACTATTTTAAAGAAGAGACATAGGGACTAAGACAAGGAGAGCTCCTGAATGACTTCAGAGGGTTATGAGAGGAAAGCGCCCGAGCCCTCACGGTCAAGGATGTGTCTGGAGGCTGTGCTGGAAAGTGCCTGGGAGGATTTCAGGACTCCCAGGAGCCCTCTGGGGAAGCGGCTGCCTTTCCATTCCTGCCTTGTGTGCTGGGGGAGGGGCTGGATCCAGGGCTGCAGCGGGCCCTTTATCCGCTCCTCTCAGCTCTGACTGGAGTGCTTTGTGTCCTGGCTGTGCCCCTCACAGCCTCTTAGTGACGGGCCTGTTGTCCAAGATGGTCCCGAGGCTGGTCCGGGCCTGCGCCCATGTATTATGCAGCAGCAGCTGGGACAAAGCTCCTGTGTGTAGAAGTGGGGTGGGGTGGGGGCTTGCTCCCCACAGAGTCCTGTTTACCAGGCACTGGGATGCGAGAGGGTAGGATGGTGGAGATGCTGTGTACAGGAGCTGGGCTTCTCAATGCCGCCTCTGAGAGGAGAGAGGTGAGGGCATTGTGGGTGCCACAACAGGCTTTCCTGGCTAAAGCAGGAGTGATGGCTTAGTTCAGGTTCAGGGCAGCCAGAGAAATGATCCTCCACCTCCCAGGGCTCCTAGGCCAACTCAGGATGCACTGCCTGGTCATTAACTGGGGATCTCTGACTAACTGTGACCCCAATTAGTTAGTAATTCCCTAGGGCACTCATGAGACAGGACTAATGTCATCCTTCCTAATCAAAGTGGACAGAGAATCAGTCATTTTCCCTGGACCAGGACTCTTGAGGGGTGCAGCCAGGTCTTGCTCCCCTCTGCATCCTCCTAACCCAGGGCGCCTGGTGTAGGCCAATCACACAGTGAATGTGTGTGGGATGCAAAAGGGTTTTCAGGTATTTGTGATGTGCCCATTCCTGAGCCAGTGGCTGTGGCTTAGGCTTAGATGAGAAGCACAAATGCTGTGGTTGAATGTTTGTGTTCTTCCAAAATCCATGTTGAAATCTTAACCCCTAAAGTTACTAAGAGGTGGAGCCCTTGGGGTGATTGGTCATTCACCAGTCACCTTTATGATAAATCATGAAGGTTGAGGCCTCACGAATGGGATTAGTTCACTTAGACCCCTGAGAGGCCCTTGCTTCTTCCGCCATGTGAGGATGCAGCTAGAAAGCCCATCAGTGAATCAGAAAGTGGGCCGTCACCAGACACCAAATCTGCCAGTGCCCTAATCTTGGACTTCCCAGCCTCCAGAACCATGAGAAATAAATTTCTGTTGTTCATAAGCTACCCAGTTTATGGTATTTTGCTACAGAAGCCTGAAAGGACTGAGACAAGAAGGAAGACCATAGCCTTCCTTCCTAGATGCTTACTGCTCGATAGAGACATAGACTTCGCCCAGATGAGCAGGGTGGAGGAGGCTGCCGTTTATAGAACACCTACTGTGGGCCAGACCTGCTGGGTGGTTTACATGCAGCGGCTCGCTCCCTCCTCCCAGCAACCCTGTCCAACATGAAGCCTTTTCTCCATTCTGTGATGGAAGAACCCAGCTCAGACTGGTTGAGTAATTGCCCAAGGACTGACTCTATGGCCTGTGCTTTTGTAGTAAACAGTATAATGATGGGCATAATTGGGTTGCTGTTGGGGACATGGCTAATCAGAATTATCACTGGAGCCTTTTCAAAATAATACCTCTGCCTCTTCCCCATCACCTCAGATGCACTTATTGGGGGGATGAAGGGTTAAGAATCTTGGGCAGGAAATGTATAGCTTTAAAAAGCTCTCTGGTCATCCTAGTTTCTTCTCAGAAAAGTACTTAGTGTTATTTTTAGTCTTATTTATAGATTTTGGAACTTTACTATGACTCCAACAGAAGGGGAAGGTCTTGCTCAAGGTTACGCAGCCCCACCAAGGTCTCTTGCTGCCCAGCGTGCTGGCCTTAGTGCCATGCTGCACTCCCTTAAAAGCAGGCAGCTGCCCTGGATCCAGATTCAAACCGCCTGCTGGGTGCCGTGGGCCATCGTGCAAGTCTTCCAGGCCGCGGTCGAATGATTCTGACAGGCGGTGAGTACAGCTGTGTCAGCGCGTGGGCCCCAGCGCAAGCAGGCAATCCCATGTCATCTGCGAGATCTCCCATGGGCGAGGGCCTAGCGTTACCAAAGGCCTCGAGAGCTGGGTCTTGCCTCTTGGGTGCACATGGTCTCATGGGGGAGACAGACAGGTGTGCGCAGAGGGATGGCACTGTGTGCCGAACTGGATTTGGTTCTGGAACCAAACACACACAGCCAGACTAATTCCAGCTGCATGGATCTGAGAAGCCTTGCTGAATCAGAGTTTTGTTTTATTTGGAAGACAAGCCTGAGGATAAAATAAAGGGTTTCAAAGGAAGAAGGGAAAGGAAGGAAGTAAAGTTTGCAAACACTAGGTATTTAACTTGCCTTGTCTCATTTAATTTTCCCAAGAACCATGTATATGGAGAGTAGTAACCCTGGTCACTAGATGAGGAAGCAGGGCTCTGAGGGGTCAAAAAAATGGTCCAGGAGTTGTTGAGACTGAGACAGAGCCAGATCTGTCAGCCTTCAAGCCCGTGCTTTCCAACAACATTGGCTTTCTTGGGCTCCACGGAGCAGGCCGAGTGATATCCTGACACTGGTGGCTGTGGGGAGTGGGGACTGGGGATGGGTGGGAACCCAGAGGCAATGAGGAGGAGACAGGTGCATCAGCCACTGTGGCCTGTGGCCTGTGGCCTCTTGTCTCTGCAGATCTTGGAGCTAGGCTCACACCACTTTTCACTCTTCTGTGTTTTTCAAGCACTTTTCTGTTTAATGTATCTTTTGTCCTCCCTTCACTGGTGATCTGGGAACCAAAGGACTTGGTTCTAGTCCCAGCTGTGCTACTCGCCAGCTGTGTGACCTTGAGCAGGTCACTTGCCCATACTGGACCTCCACATTCCCACCTATAAAATGAAGGGTAGTGTGTGTGTGTGTGTGCATGTGTGTGTCTATGACATATATGTGTTGTTGGGTGTATGTGTGCGTGTGTGCATGTGTGTGTCTGTGACTATATATATGTGGTTGGGGGTGTGTGTGTGTGTGTTCATTCTCAGAAAACTCAGTGTGGATAGTAGGACCAAATAAACTCTCGGTCTTTCCTTGCTGTGTTCTCCCCCTGTTGGGTGGACAATGCTGGCGTCATCAGTCTCATTTTATGGAAGATGAAAGTGGAGTCTTAAGAGGGAGTCCTGGGTAAGCAGGGACTAAGCCATACTATGCTCTTACACTCACTTCTAACAACCTCAACTTGAAATCCCCAGTGGGTGGTTGTTATCCCAGTGGGGGAGTCCTGTGCCTGAATGGGGCCCTTAGAGATTGTGGCTGAACATGGGGGTTTGCATTTGAATCTTAGGCTACTGGAATGCCGTAGTAACATGCCATTCTGGATCACTAGATTTTTCAATTCACTTCAATAAATATTTATTGAGCATCTACTATGTCCCAAGCTTCCTACTAAGTGCTGGGGACGGAGTTGAACAGAGTCAGTCCTTGCCTTCCAGCAACCCAGTTAGTGCTGTGGCTTTCAGACTTTTTTGCTATAGTTGCTAGTGAGAAAAATCATTTTGTTGTGACCCAATACACACACACACACACACAAATACATGTTATGTATACAAAACAAAACCAAAGGTCATGATATGCATTCTATTTTCTAGTCTTTTCTACTCTGCTTCATTTTTTTAAAATGCTGGTAGCAGCCTACCACTTTGATTTCATAACCTACTAGTAGGAGGTGACCCTCCAGTGTGAGAAACACAGATTGAGCACTGCATATATTACACATGTTGTATTACATATAAATTATGTGCTATGGAAAAAAAGCAAAAAAATGCATTAATTTGGGGAAATCACAGAAGGCTCCCAGTTCAAGTGGCACTTGAGCTGAGTCCAGATGTGTGAGAAGATTTGAGTAAACAGGAAAAGGGGAAAGGCAGCCAGATGGAAGCAACAGTGCGATCAAAGGCTGGGAGGCGTGAGTGCACAGCTGAGGAGATAGCACTGATGTGCCTGGCACATGAGCAGCGCTCTTCCTGGGTTATCACACTTGGTTCTCAATAATCCTACAAGACAGGGACTTTCTAGTTTATGTACTACTGAGGCGAGCACAAGACAGGGACTTTTTATCTCTTCATGTTGCAAAAGAGGAAAATGGGACTCAGAGACGTTATGTAACTTGCCCAAGGTCACATGGCTACTAAGTGGTGGAGCCAGGATTTGAATTCAGGCAGTTACACTGTGATCTCAATATGAGGTTCCTAGAGATGTGGCCCTAAAAATACTTTGAGCTAGTTCAAGGGGATGTTTGAATACAGGCCTGAAAATTTAAAATTTCATTCTGTAGAGAAGAGGAAAACATTTTGTGATTTTGAGAAAGGGAAGTGACGTGGTCAAAAATTTATTTAGGGGAGGGTCACAGCAGCATCAGCATAGTAGATGGGCTTAAGGAGAGGCAGGGATACTTATCAGAAGATGGTAACAGCATCTCCCTAGTCAGGTCAGCAGCCCCAGATACCATTACATCATATTTATCTTTGGGATGCAATTGAGGATGTTGCTCATATAACACATATTAACAAGAATGAAAGGAGGATGAATCATGTTTTCCTTTTTACTTTGACTACTAGGAAGCTCGGAGCCCCAATCTGTGGTACTCTTCCAGGGAGCATTCAAGAGCTATTAGCCTTCTGTATACTCATTTTGCCTTGCCTTAGTTCTCCTACCCTCACCTTCCTTTAGCCTGAATTTTATCACTTAGATTTTCATCCTGCTGCAACATATGCATTTTAGTATGATGCCTTAGAGCAGGATTTAAATAAAAAACAAATAAAACACACTGAAGCAATTGGAGAGCATTTTTTGTGTGTGCAAGATTGAAAGGTCTTAGAGGGCTAGACTGTCTTATCATCCCCCGGGGCTTCTGTCGTGGTGCTGGTGCCAGGTGTGTGCATCACATGGATGTAAACCTTGGACTGTTGGTGCTGGAAATGTTCCACAGGGTCCTCTCTCCCTCTGCTTCTCAAAAATGGACATAGACCACCAGTAGTACACAAGATAGTCTCAGTGGGGCCCGAATAAACATGGTTGGGTGTAATTGTAAATGCTGGGTGTAAATGTGTGTGTGTGTATATATATGTGTACACATACATATATGCACGCATACATATATATGTACATATATATGAGTGTGTGCATGCATGTGTGTGTGCACGTGTTCATTCTCAGCAAACTCAGAGTGAATAGTAGGACCAGATAAACTCTAGGTCTTTCCTTGCTGTGTTCTCTCCTTTTTGGGTGGACAGTACTGGCATCATCACTCTCATTTTATAGAAGATGAAAGTGGAGTTATATATTTTCTTATTTTTTCTTTTGAGACAGAGTCTCACTCTGTCACCCAGGCTGGAGTGCAGTGGTGCAGTCTTGGCTCACTGCAGCCTTTGCCTCTCAGGTTCAAGTAACTTCCCTGCCTCAGCCTCCTGAGTAGCTGGGATTACAGGCATGCACGACAACACCCGGCTAATTTTTATACTTTTAGTAGACATGGGATTTCACCATGTTGGCCAGGCTGGTCTCGAACTCTTGACCTCAGGTGATCCGCCCACCTTGGCCTCCCAAAGTGTTGAAATTACAGGTGTGAGCCACCATGCCCGGCCTAATTGTTGTGTATTTATTTAATGTGTTTTAGGAAAAACATTAGCTGGGACATCAAACTGTGATGTCATGACTTAAATTGCTTAGAATGATGTTTGTACCGATATTTAAATGTTAGAAAGAGCCAATTTAAAGAAAATTTTAAAATAGATATGGTTCGGGTGATTTGTAGAAATGGCAAGAACATGTTGGCAGTGGTACACAAATTATGAAGTTTGGAAAACACTGATAACACTGATTCCATTCAACCTCTTGTTTGACAAATGACTAAACTGAGGCCCAGAAAGGACAGAACACTTGTCCATGAGTCTGATAAGCTATTTTAAGCCACAGGAGTAAAGAGGGTCTTCCCCTTCCAACCTCATTCAAAAGTCTGCGTTTAGGGATCACCTGGTCCCATATCTTGCTTTTGAATCAGTTTTATATTTCCAAAATGCCTTCTCTGCTTTATTCTCTCGTTCCTTTTCTTTTTTTTTTTTAATCTGAGTCTTATCAAGCAGCTATAATAGGGTAGTTATTTCTTTGTTTTGCAGATAAACAAACTGAGACCCAGAGAGGGAGTGTGCCTGCCGTCACTCAGCCAGCCCAGGCAGGACCAGGGCTAGAAGGTTTCCAGGCCTTCCTACTGTGCGTGTCAGGCAGGGTTGGGCGGGGAGCCAGTTTCTGTGATGAAATCCCCCAACAAAGGGTAGAAAGTCTTCTGGGGTAAATGCAAGGCAGTCTGCTGGCCGAGCTCCACTTGGGAGCACAGGGAACGGTACAGGGCCTATTATACGCTGCTCCACTTCCGGGAAGCTATTACTTTCTGAAGGAGCCACAGATGTTCTCCTTGCCTGCTGATTAACGGGTGTGTTACTCAGCTTGGAGTGGACAGATGAGATCAGCCGTGAATATTCTCAACTGTGTGACCACCATAAACTCTGCCAGTGCAGGTGTAGGGACCCTGCAGGCCATAAGCAATTTAGCCACAGCGTTTAATGAGCAATTGAGCATCTTGGAGGTGCCAGGACCTGTGCTCGTGGCTGGAATGGAGGCGCAGACAAATCAGACACTGCCCCCGACCCCATGGGACTCAGTCGGCTAGGGGAAGCAGACACATAAACAATTAGCCACGGAACAATGCAGTGCATGCCAGCATGGAGGCCTGGAGCAAGCACGATGCAGGGAGTGCTGAGTTCTTTCTCAGGGACCAGAGAGGCTTTGCAGCACAGGAAGCATTTGAACTGTACCGTACTATTGAATAGAGTTTGGCAGGAGGAAATGAGGAGGAGGCATTCCTGAAAGGGGACCTGCCCAGAGTTCCACACTGGCCTGAACTGGAGACCAGCACATGTGCACCTGGGATGGGAATGAACTGTAGCTCTGGCTTCATAACTCTGCCTTTCCAGATGAGTGGGTTACCAGAGCCTTGTGAGAACAGATTGGCCTTGCTTTGGTTTGGTTGTTGGTTTGAGATAGGGAGGCAATGTGACTCAAGAGGACAAGCTTTGGGATAATACAGACCTGGGTTCAAAGCCCAGTTCAGCTCCTTGGCAGTCATGTGACGTTGGGCAAGTTTCGCTTTTTTTTTTTTTTTTTTTTTTTGAGACAAGGTCTCACTCTGTCACCTAGGCTGGAGGGCAGTGGTGCAATCATGGGTCACTGCAGCCTTGACCACCCAGGTTCAAGTGATCCTCCCACCTCAACCTCCCAAGGAGCTGGGACTATAGGCACATGCCACCGTGCCTGGCTAATTTTTCTGATTTTCTTATTATTTGTAGAGATAGGTTCTCACTATGTTGCCCAGGCTGGTATCAAACTCCTGGGTTCAAGTCATCTTCCCACCCTGAAGTGATCCTCCCGATCCAAAGTGCTGGGATTATAAATGTAAGCCACTATTTGACCTTCTCAGTCTTGGTTTTCCATCTTTAAAATGGGGATAATCTATTTTGCTTAGGAGTGAAAATTAAATGAGATGAAGTTGGAGAAGGACTTAACCCATAGCCGGGTTTGTAGTTGGTGCTCCGTACATTAATGACAATTATAGCAATGCTGCTGGGTGAGTGACTGCATGTGGAAGTGGAGTGTGTGGGGGCATGGGCGTGTTTTGAGACCGCCCAGGTGGGTGGACTGTGTGACTGCAGTGTGAGGATGTGAGGGTTGGTTGTATATTCCCTTGAGTGTGAGCTGACTGGGCAAGACATGCCTGAGGCTGTTGAAGGCCACGGGGATTTGGTATGGGGTGAGTTAGCCTGTAATTCACTCTGAGTTGGAAAGGATTCTCCAGTGTCATTCAGTTCCACCTAAACCTGCTATGTGAGTCCCATCCCTGACACCTGTGCCAAGTGACCTCCAGTTTCTTTAATTGCCTTCAGCAATGGGGAACTCACAACCTCCAAACGCAGCAAGTCCTATTTTTGGACCTCACTGACTACTCGCTAGAAACAAAAGCAGCTCAGCCCTTTGGAGCACCTTCAGAATCACTAGATTCACCCCCACACGCCATTCATTCATTCATAGATATTTGCTGGGCACCCCTACTACCAGATACTATTCTGAATCCTGGGGATGTAACAGAGGACCAAGGCAGACACAGGCTCTGTCCTCTCAGAGTTTATAGTTTTGTTGACCTTAACTCACAACGCCTCTGTGAGGTAGGCAGAAGAGATTAGGATGAATCCCATTGAACAGACTGGGAAACAGGATGGTGGTGGTGATGGTGATGGCTGATATTTATAGATACTTAGCATGTGTCTGGTGCTTTGTATACTTTAGGGAATCTAATCTTCACATCAGCCCTAGGAGGTAAGCCCTATTAATATCGCCCCTCTTTTAAAGATGAGAACCATAGCCGGGTGTGGTGGTGGGCACCTGTAATCCCAGCTACTCCGGAGACTGAGGCAGGAGAATCACTTGAACCTGGGAGGCGGAGGTTGCAGTGAGCCGAGATCACGCTACTGCACTCCAGCCTGGACAACAAAGTGAGAATCTGTCTCAATTAAAAGAAAATAAAATTTAAATTTAAAAAAGATGAGGAAGCAGAGAAGTGATGTTTCTTGCTTAGAGTCACACAGCAAGGAACCGGCCTGGCTCTTTTAACCCCAGGCCCATGCTGCCTCTTGAATCAAGTCATCAAGACTTGCCAGAGTGATACAGCAGGGGCCTTGACTGAAGCTGCTGGACGCAGACCCTGGGTGCTTTGCACCACCATTGGAAGGTCACGTGGAAGCCCTGGCAGTGTCCATGCATGTGGAAGCTTAACATGAGTGACCTCCAGTCTGCCCCACCCACAGCTGTGTTTACACCACCTCGTCACCCCCACCCTATCCCATCCCAAAGAGCCAGAAGTGAGTGAGGTCAGCCTCTCCCACCCTGCACGTAAACAGAGGCTGGAGGACCAGAAGTCATCTCAGGGCAGTATGATAGTCCCCTGGTGGGACAAGCCAAGGGCAGCTTCAGGTTCCTTTGCTCCAGAAATCCTGTTGGGCGTCTCTATCCCAGCATCCAGTAGCCTGTTGCTCCCAGGAGCAGCAGCATCGGGTGGGAGGGCAGGCAGGGCTGGGTGAGGATTACCGCGTGCTGGATGACGGCTCCTGGGTAATCCCCGTTTGTGCCACTTGCAAAGCGTGAGGTTGGAGGCGGGTGTGTTTGAGCAGCCCCAGCCCCTCCATTGTCGACACCACGGATTACAGCAGCTTCTCTCTGCAGCTCAGCATGGGTCGCACAGATTCCTTGACTGCTCTGTTGGGAAGACGCCCTTTCTCATTCCTCCTGCTCTCTGCCCAGCCCTCCTCAGTTCAGCCTCCAACAGGAAGGAGGATTTTCAACCCTAGAGACTGGGTGATGGAAAGAGACTTGAGATGGACTCAAAGGACTGGGGTGGCAGGTCCTGCTCTTGTGCTGTCTTGAGCAGGTGACCTAACCTCTAATTCTGTCTTCTCATCCCATAAATGAGGATAAAAAATAAAGCCAGCTGCCCAGCTTAAGTCAGGTAATCCATGTCAGGGTGCTCTGTAAACTAGCGGCACCACTCTACCAATGTCAGATATTAGAATCGGCCATGGCACAAGACTTGCAGTGGTGTGAGACTGCAGTTCCATCTGCTCAGGAGGCTGAGGCGGGAGGATCACTTGAGCCCAGGGAGTTTGAGGCTGCACTAAGCTATGATCGCCACAGCACTCCAGCCTGGACAGCTGTGAGACCACGTCTCTAAAACCAGCGACAACAACAAAAATGATATTCGAGTCAACAGTGAGCACAACTACCAACACGAATAACAATGGTGATCAGCACCACATGAGTCTGTGAAAGGTACTGTTCAGTGTTTCCTCCAGCCTGGAACTGATGTTAGGAACTACTGTCTCTTGGGCCTAAAACTAATATGTGATGTATTAGTTGTGCATTCAAATAACCTTAGGGGCTTTTCAAACATCAGACCCAAAGGTTCTTGGGGTCCATGCCCAGAGATTCTAATTCACTAGATCTGGGGTGGAGCTGGGCGTCTGTTTGTTTTGTTTTTTGGCTTTTTTTCTTTTCTTTGAGATGGAGTCTCGCTCTGTCACCCAGGCTGGAGTGCAATGGCATGACCTCGGCTCACTGCGAACTCCACCTCCTGATTCTCCTGCCTCAGCCTCCTGAATAGTTGGGATTACAGGGGCACGCCACCACACCCAGCTAATTTTTGTATTTTCAGTAAAGACGGGGTTTTGCCATGTTGGCTAGGCTAGTCTTGAACTCCTGACCTCATGATATGCCCGCCTTGGCCTCCCAAAGTGCTGGGATTAACAAGCACGAGCCACTGAACCTGGCCGTGTCTCTGTTTTTAACTCCAGTGCTAGTGGTCAAAGACCACTCCTGCCCAAAGTCAAGGGCACTGCAGGACAAGTGACTGTATGCCCAGGGTCCCTTCCTCTGCACCACACTCAGCTGTTCCTGAGCCTCCTTGCAGTGGGCGGCCCGAGCACGCTGCTGTATGCTGAGGGAACCCAGTCTTCTCAGCTGCCCGCAGGGTTTAGGAATCTCTAAACTTGAAGCTTCTCCACAGTTTATTTTATGCAACTTTCTGTATCTAGAACGGGGACAAATGTTTCTTCAGCTAATTTTTTTAAACTCAGGTTCTTCAAGGTATAATTTACATGCATTAAAAAAATCATCTTTTTTAGTGTCCCGTTCTATGCATTTCACAAATGCAAACAATCATGTAACCACCATCACTATCATGATACAGAACATCTCCACTGCCTCCTGAAATCCCCTCCTGCCCCTTTGTGATCAGGCCTTCCTCCCACCCCCAGGCCTTGCCACCATTCATCTGTGTTCCATCTGTAGAAGATTTTTTTTTCCAGAATATTATATCAATGGAATCATTGGGTATGTAGCCTTTGAACCTGCTTGTGCACTCCACTTACAGGTTTTTTTCTTTTTTGTTGTTGGGTGTTTTTGAGACAGGGTCTCAGGGTCTTGCTTTGTTGCCCAGGCTGGAGTGTCTGAACACAGCTCACTGCAGCTTCCAACTCCTGGGCTCAAGCAATCCTCCCACCTCAGCACCCCAAGTAGCTAGGACTACAGGTGCACACCACCACACCCAGCTAACTTTTGTATTTTTTGTAGAGACAGGGTTTCACCATGTTGCCCAGGCTGGTCTCAAACTCCTGAGCTCAAGCAGTCTGCCCACCTTGGCCTCCCAAAGTGCTGGGATTACGGGTGTGAGCCCGGCCCAGCTTTACTGTATTTGAGAGTCATCTGTGGGGTTGTGGGTATCAGTAGTTTGCTCCTTTTATTGCTGAGTTTGTGTTTCATCCTGTGGATGTGCCATAGCTTTTCTTCCTGGGGTAATTTAATTGTTTCTAGCTTTCATCCAGAAATGCTGTCTAGCAAGAAATGCAATTTGTTTGATTCATATGTAAATCTTTCTGCACAGGCTGCTTCAAAAGTCAAAAAGACTCATTCGTCAGCAGTTTTTAAAAAATTTTCCTACTACGTGCTGCTGCGAGGGCACGTAGTTCCAGTGCTTACAGGGCTCAGATGAGAACCGTAATGCAGGAGGGGGCTTGGGTGTAACTGAGCATCCCCTCCCCTCCTGAAGGGGCTGCAGTGGGGATGTGGGTGCATAGTAGTTTCTGATTTTTTATTTTTCAACAAAAGAAAGAAGTCTGAGTTTTTCTTAAAGATCCTGACTTTTAAAAAATGTTGGCAACTAATTTAGAACATGCTTAATCACTGTGCTGGCTGCTAGCTGCTGGCTAGATTGAGTTCTGTCTCATGACCTGTGGCTTATGTGGTCCTGAGTGCTAGAGATTCAGACAGATTTTCTCCCCTGTGCCCTCTGGGGACAAGTGATGTGGACAGAAGGGAGAAGCCAGGGACTTGGCTGACACAGATGCAGGACTCCCAGCCTTTGAGTGAGGGGAGGAGGGAGCAAGAGACTCAGAGTCTTCCCGGGAATCACTGCTTCTAAAGCAGTGGCTTTTCATTCTCCCTGTGGGGAGCTCAAGAATACAGAGGCTCAGGCCCCATCATCAAGTCCATTTTGTTGGCTGGGGAGAGACCCAGGTGTCAGTACTTATGAAAAAACATGTCTGCGGGCAAATTTAAGCAGTGAGGGCTGAGAACCACTGCTCCGGAGAGGCCAGGAGGTCTGGTCAGAGGCTGAGGCCCCAGCCCCCAGGCACCTCTCCCTGCCAGTTTCCCTGGGGAAGTCATGAGTTTGAAGAGTAGGCAGAGGTCAGGTGTCATCACTGAGTCACTCATCAATGGCCAATGAGAGTGCACAGGGTAGCTCTGAGCACAGGATGTGTAGTGAGACTCCTGGGTTTAGCTCCCAGTCCCACCACTGCCAACTGGGGGTCCTTAGCAAGGTACTTACCTCTTTTCTGCCTGTTTCTACATCTGCAAAATGGGCACAATAATGTCAAATTCATGAGGATAATGAGGACCAAATTAGGTAATTCCTATAAGCTGCTTCTAAATGCATTACCTATAAAATTTTATTTTTATTTGTTTATTTGTTTTACTTTACATTTGTGTATTCATTATTGTATTGATCTTGTGCTGGTCTCATATGAGAGATTCAGAAATGACTTAAGACATCATCCCAACCATCAAGGAGTTTAGAGTTAGACCTGAACACAGGAAAAGCAATGCACCAGGGCAGGGCAGCTTGCCCTCAGTGCCTGAGGGTGGTTTATGGACCTTCAAGTGCAGATGGGTCCCCAGGAAGAAAGAGTGTGTTGGTGGGGGGTGGTCAGGGAAGGTGTGTGTTGGGAGAGAGATGAGTAAAATTCCAGGGTGCAGAGAGAAGAGGGCAGGCATCTCTTTGGAGTGTCTTGGGGTTGGGGAGGTGGAGGTAACCACGTGCCTGGGACAATAAGGAGAGCCTGGCTATAGCATAAGGAGCTCGTGGGAGAGGAGACTCTGCATCACGGTGGAGTGAGAGGCACTGTGACAAGTGTGGTCTTCATCTGCAGGATGGGATGGGGAGATGTGAGCAAGAAATGGCTTCTGCTCTGAGCCTGTACGATTATATTAGGTGACTCGGTTATTTGCTGAGCTGAATCTTGCAGGGGCAGCCTCATCTCCCTCTGTCTGCTTACCTCTGCCATAGACCCTCAGGCTTACGGGTACAGCCTCCTTCCTGCCCCACACACCCTGGTGTATCCCCATGTCCACGCCTCCCCATATTGTAGCTAACATAACTTGCTGAGCTTCTAGTGTACCAGTTCGATGAGGCTCTGTGCTGAGGGAGTTTGCTCACTCTTACGTCTATACCCAAAATCTTCCCTCCCTGCCCCCAAACTGGAAACACAGCCTTCCATAAAGACACCTCCTCCAACCCCACCACCACCCAAACCAGCAACATCAGTGCTGGAGAGAGGAAGAAAAGGGGAAGGGCCAGCATAATTTGGGTGGGGCTTTGCATATATTAGTAATAACAATTACAAATATTCAACAATAATGGTACATTACCATAATGACCAAATCTCCGGTGCCTTCTACGTGCCAAGCACTTAGCAGGCATGACCTCATTTAATTCTCACAAGAGTCACAGAGAAACCCCATAGCCCAGTTAAGCACACACCCTATGGAGTGGAAGGCCTGGGTTTGAATCCTTTCTCTGTCCCTTCTTGCCTGGATGACCTTGGGCAAGTTACTGAATGCCTGTGCCTTAGCTTCCTCCCCTGTGATATGGGGAAGATAATAGCGTCTGCCTCACTGGGTTGTGATGAACACTAAGGAAGGCAGTATTTGCAAAGTGCTTAGAATAGTACCTAACATGTAGCAAGTACACCACTAACTGTCAAATACATTAAAATATGTAACATATCACTTTATCCATTTTATAACAAGGGGATAGAAACAGGTGAGTCAAAGGACTTTACAATAGTTACGTGTATGAAGCCCATGGTGTGAGCCAAGTAATGTTACAGTCACTGTACATGCATTTTCATTTAATCCCCACATCAGCTCCATGAGGAGGCACCATTATTATCACCACAGTTGATACACAAATGGGGTCCTAAAAGGTAGATCAACTTGCTCACGACAGTAGCTAATAGAGAAGGGCCTTTTCCCAGGGCTTTTCCTGCCTCCTCTGGAGTCTACATGGGCTCACCCAGCCTCTCCATTCATTCCCTGAGGCTAAGCATTGCTGGGTACAAGAGACTTTCTGCTGAGAGGGATGCCTTCAGTTTCCCATGTGATGTGGAAGATAAGGCAAGCTGGGGAAAGGGCAGGATGAGAATGTGGGAGGGAGGGACCAGCAGGTCTCCTGGGACAGATGTGCCATTTGCCTCCAGATGGGGCAGGGAGGAATGAATTGTAATTGGACAGCAGAGATGCTGTAACTTTATTTAGAGTTAGCAGAGGAGAGCCAGGAAGGTGAGGCCAGCGAGGTCTGCTGGGGGAGCCATGGGATCATGCTGGGGAGTGCTGAATGTGTCTTGGAGTTTTGCAAAGTTGTTGCCCCATCAGCGGGGCTGGTCCACATTGGAAATTCTGGAGTAGTTCTGAATGAGTCAATGTCTGAGAAAATCTTTTAGTTCAGAAGTTCAGGAGAATAATTGGAAAGACTCCATTGCAGGTCTGCTGTGTACGGTTGTCTGAGTTGTGCCCTGCACAAAGGCACCTGGCAGGGGGTAAATGGGGTCTGAAATCCAGTCCACATTCCACTCCCTGAGCCTGGAGCTGATTCTGCTGGAGGAAGAGGCACCTTTCTCTATTCTCATAAAAGTGCCCTGTGGACTGGAGTGGTCCTGACTCGGTGGAAGAGGTGAGGAGAGAGACTTTATCCCCGGAGGTGGATTGACAGAGGCCGGACTATGCCAGTGGTTTGGTACTCAGGCAACCACAGCTTTGACTTTCACAGAAACCACGAGGGCCCAAACAAAGAGCCCAGGTGCTGGGGAAGAAACGATGTGCAGGGAAAAGCTGTGCACTGAGCAGCTCCCAGGGCCTCCGCATGTCCTTATGAAATGGACAGGGGACCAGCAGGAGGGTCAGTGACAGGAGCAGCCTCAGTGGGGATCAGATCAGGAGGACCTGGATGAGGCTGAGGCAGAAGCTAATTGAGAACCCTGACCTGATGACTGGGACCCAGCTCGCTGTGGAGTCAGGAGCTTGGGCTCTTAAACCAGCGTGTGTGTGTGTGTGTGTGTGTGTGTGTTCATGCGTGTGTGTCTGTGTGTGCTGTGTGCATACACATGCACTACGTCTAAGTGGACACCATGAAGGAAAAGCACACCAGTAGAAAGAGTCCTTTAAAAACCAGGAATCCAAAAAGGTAGGTAATGCCCCGCCAGAGGCACCGCTGCCCTGGAGGAGTTGCCTGATGCTGTGTTCTGTCACCCAGCATTGCCATCATGTTGGAAGAGAAAAGGGAGGGTGCTGGTGTTTGCTCAGTGCCCACCAGGCACCGTGCCAGATGTTCTGCATCCATTACCTCATTTTCCTCTCCACCCCTCTTCCTCATGGCTTCTGTAGCAATGACATCATTCAGTGGAATAAAGAAAGAAAAAGAGGGAAAAAAATCTCCTTTCAAGGCTCGGCAGTGTTGCTGGACCCAGGGGATGCTATGTGGGGTGGTCGTGTGAACGGGCAGTATGAACCTGATTATTGCTCCCCCTGACCCAAGTGGTCATTGTTATCATCCCCTGAGCTGTGCAACTTTTCCAGCAACTGCATGGCAGGCACAGGCAGCTGCATCAGCACACCCCAAGGAACTGTGCTGAAGGATGAGAGAAAACCTCGAAACGAAATGGTTTTCTTTGTTCCTGGCAGGAGCAGGCCTGCTAGGCTTGAGTGGGGCTCTGTGGTCTCTGGGCCTCCTTAAAATAGCAAAGTTCTTTGCTGTGGGGGCAGAGAGACCTCATGGGGACAGGTCACAGGCAGTGCCCAAAGACTCAGAGATCTGCTCCCCTCTCCCTCTCTTCTTTATTTCCATCAGTTGAAATGCTTTAGGCTGCAAGTAACAAAGAAAGCCAAGACTGACTCAATCTATAGGATTTTCATGGTTTTTCAAATAAGAGTTGCAGAGGAAGGAGGTCCTAGGTTTGGTTGGTGGCTCCACAGTGTCATCAAGGACCCAGGCCTCTTCTGTGCTTCTGGTCTGTCTTCTCCTCATTTTGGCCTTTTGGTTGTAGGCTTGTTACCTCTTGGCCACAAAATGGGTTCCAGAACGCCAGGATTTACCTCCTCAAATGCAAGCAAAGGCAGGAAGCAAGCAAAGGTGTGTGCCAGTATGCCAAGAAAGAACTTTTCTTATGTCTCTCTCCTTAGTGAGACAAAAATCTTCTCAGAAGCCCCCTAGGGGACTTCCTCCTATGTCTCACTGGCCAGAACTGGGTCTTGGGCCCTCTCCCAAGGGTGAGGGGTGTTCCTGTGGTCGTGCAGGGCAGTGGTGGGGGTGGGGCTGGGAATGGCAGGTACAAGTCCGGTCAGCAGGTCTGCCTGCTCCCTTCTCCAGGAGCTTGTCCCTGTGCTCCCAGGGAACACCTGGATGTCCAGGTTCTGAAGTGGTGAAAGGCCAGTCACTTGCCCGTCAGTGGGTTATGGACAGTCTCCATGTATAGGGCATTGTGAGGAAGACCAAGAGGATGGAGGTTGTCCTGAGAAGGAGACAGTATTACCCCCATTTTTATAAATGAGAACTCAAGCTCCAAAAAGTTAATGAACTTGTCTAGGGTTTGTTATACATTTTATAATATTTTATAGATGAGAACACAAGCTCCAAAAAGTTAATGAATTTGTCCAGTCGATACCTAGTAAATGGTGGCACTAGGATTTAAACCCGTATCTGTCTGTGAAGCCATCCTGTGTTTGGCCCACTTTGGAACAGTGTCCTCTCTCCTTCCAGCATCTCAGCCAGGAAGTTGGCAACCTTTAGAGTTCCTGTGCATTCCAGCTCTCAGAGCTGACACCAGGGCCCAGCTTACAGCGTCCGGGAGAAGTTAATCTCAACACATGTAAAGAGAACCAGTCAACCCTGAAGTACACACCAGATGCCAGGGGGCAGGGTGGCAGCCAGGAAATGCCGCAGGTGTTCAGGGGAGGGTAGGTCCCTGGGGATGGGATGGTCAGAGACCCCGTGGGGCCAGTTCATTTACCGCTTGACATCAGTAGCCACACCAGAGAAGGTGCGGACGCCTGCACACAGACAACCCCTCCTGAGTTGCCAGGAGGAGAGGAGGAGATGCTCCTGGCAGTCAGTGTAAACAGGCTGCTGGAATGGCCCTGATGGCCACGAGGGAGGGCCACATGCCACCCCTCAGCATCACTGGAGCAGGCTCTCTGTTGGTTGCTAGCAACGGATTCTGTTGACCTTTAGTAAATGAGGGAGTCTGGGCTAGAGAGTGACCAGCAGCCAGGCCGCCCAGGCTCTCAGGCCTCAGATGCCTGGAATTTCAGAGCTAGAAGGTACTCAGATTTCCGTTATCTTGACTGCCGCAGTGGGGTCTCTGGGGTGGTGATGTGAGTGCCTCCTGCACCAGCAGCCCCCATGTGGCATAACTCCTTGGGTGCTATTCATCCACACGGCCCATCTGTGCAGGGTACAGCCCTCATGGTCTTAGCTGGCAGCCCTGACAACTTGGATGTGCAAAGAAGATACAAGTTTATTTCCTCTGAAGCTTGTCTGGTGTCATCCGGGAGCCCCACCTGGTAGGTAGCCGTGATAAAACGCATTCAGCTCGGTCCAGTGGAGTTGGTCTGATTCAGTAACTTATGATGTAAAGGCTCACCCTTTGGGGGATAATTGTTGTTGTTGTTGTTGTTGTTGTTGTTGTTGTTGTTTGAGACGGAGTCTCGCTCTGTCGCCCAGGCTGGAGTGCAGTGGCATGATCTTGGCTCACTGCAACCTCCACTGGTCCCAGGTTCAAGTGATTCTCCTGCCTCAGCTTCCTGAGTAGCTGGGATTACAGGCGTCTACCACCATGCCCAGCTAATTTTTTATGTATTTTTAGTAAAGATGGGGTTTCACCATGTTGGCCCGGCTGGTTTTGAACTCCTGACCTCAAGGGATCTACCCACCTCAACCTCCCAAAGGGCTAGGATTACAGGTGTGAACCACCGTGCCAGGTGGGGGTAATTTGACATCTGCTTGGATGACTCCAAAGGCATCACCTTTCAGAACTCCTCCTCCCCTGGCCTCTGTGGATAGAGATGGCCCAGGCTCATGTGACTTCAAGGGTTGGAGGAAAAGGGCCCTAGCTCCCCAGTGGACCTTAAACATGTCCTGACTGATGCCCCTGAGGTGTGGCTGGTCTGTCCTCTCCCAGAGCATTCTTTGGGCATCTCCTGCTGATGTCTGCAGCTGACGAACTCATGCTTCATTTTGTTCTTGGCCCTGATAGTGGGGTGCATCCCAAGCGGGGCCCTGGCTGGTCTTGCAGATTTCAGAACCCAAATCTCATTACATCTTGCCCAGGCCTAAACTGTCTCCCTAACAGCCTCTGAGCCCGCACCTTGCCCCTGCCCATGCCAACCTCGCACTAGCTTGTGGCTCTCAGACCTTCCACACCCTGCTTCGGGGCTGTGCGGAGACTGCTGCGTCCTCTCCACCAGCCAGGCGCCAAAGGAGGCTCAAGGGCATGCTCCAGGCTCTCTGGCCACACCCCTCACCATCTCATTCAGTGAAGCCAACTTCTGTTTGACCCACTGCTTGTAATAGTGTCCTTTCTCCTTCCAGAATCTCAACCAGTAGGTTGGAGAGACACTCCTGTGTTCTCAGAGCACCCTCAACACATTTTCCCCTGAGGTTCTGGCCCAAAGTACAGGAACTCCAAGCACACTCCTGAACATCCATGTATCTGTTTCTGCTTCCCTTCTCATCCCACAGTCCTGCAGGCTGCAAGGGTGAGACTTCCCCTTCCTCCTGGTGTCCAGCCAGGACCTCCCTGTGATGGAGTCAGCCAGACAGGACTCTTCATTTGCTAACATGGAGAGACGGGAGTTAAGAAAAGTCCTCTGTCAACAATTCTGTCTCTTAAGATATTTTGTGGCTGCAGAATCCTATCTTGGAAGTCGGAATGTAACTTTGTTTGAGTCCTGCTTTCACTGTCTGAACTCTCCCTGGATAATGGATATCATTTATTTATTTTGTATTTTTGTAGTTTTTTGGAGGCAGAGTCTTGCTCTGTCATCCAGGCTGGAGTGCAGTGGCATGATCTCGGCTCACTGCATTCTCCATCGCCCGGGTTTAAGTGATTCTCATGCCTCAGCCTCCTGAGTAGCTGGGACTCTAGGCGCACGCCAGCATGTTTGGCTAATTTTTTTATTTTTAGTAGAGATGGGGTTTCGCCATGTTGGTCAGGCTGGTCTCAAACTCCTGACCTCAAGTGATCTGCCTGCCTTGGCCCCCCAAAGTGCTGGGATTACAGGCGTGAGCCACCATGCCTGGCCAATAAATGGATGTGATTTAGCGGAACAGCAGGAAGGTCACACCTAGTAAATGCAGAACAGTGCACTAACATTATTTTAAAAATTACAGTGATCCCCTTTACATTCTTCTCTGACCTCTTCTCCATCTTGCTTCCCTCTGCTTATGGCTTCTGCCTCTGCCACCAACTAGTGGTGCAATGTAGCCCACATTTAAACCCTTCAAGGGGAGGAGCTGGCTGGTTTAGCTGTCACCATTGAGTGTGGATCACTCCTATGGAGCAGAGCTGTGTGCTGGACGGTCATGTGGAATGCTATGCGACCACCTAGAATGAGGTGGCCTCCCTTGTGAATTGGGGGAACAGAAGGCATTGTAGGGCGTTGTAGGGGAACTGTTGGTCACAGATCCCAAGAAGACTTCTCTTTCCTTGCTGCATCCTAAATTAACTACTGGATTCTTTTTACAAGGCAGTGAGTGAGAGGTGGAGAACATCATGAGACAGTCATCACGGATGTTTTCAAACAAAACCCATTGATTTCCTCAGTAACATTAAGTTTAATTTAAAAAAACAAGTTTCTGCTCTGGTTTCTAGACCCTCAGCTGGTGAGGCCCCTTGAATTGTTTCCAAAGTCCTAGAGGAAATAGTTACTCCTACACACACACACACACACACACACACTCTCTCTCTCTCTCTCTCTCCCCTTGGGGACAGCACAGGGTGGACAGTGCAAAGGGTTTATCTCCAAATAAGCTCTGTGCATGGGGCCTGGGATCTATTTATTTATGGGCAAGTTGATTTATTACCCCTTTTTATACCCAAAATGATTAGCAGTAATATAAAGAACTTCAGCTTCTCCTTTCTCATTTGAGGCACTGAGAGATGGGCCTCCTTTTATTTGAACAGAGATACTACAACAAAGCCAGCAGACGGTCCTTCTCTTCCATGCCGTCCCCTGGCTGTAATGTAGATAGATTATCTCTTGGGAAGGGGAAGGCCCATCACCAGTTACCATATTCCCCTGGGGACAGTTTATCAGTCCATCTTTTTCTGCACTGGCAGGTGACAGGGAGCAAGGTCTTGGTCTGTGGACCAGGGACCAGGCCAGGCACTCTGAACACGGGATCCCAGTTATCCTGAGAGTTGGTCAGGGCATGTCACAGGCAGGGAGCCTCGGCAGTGGCAGCTGTGCCTGGCATCTCCCCAGCTCAGCCTTTAGCCTTGACTATGAAACAGCCTTTTAAAAAAGTTGGTCAGCCTCGCCTACCAAGAGGCTGGAGGCCATGAAGGAGGATGTGAGAAGTAGGACCTGCTGTGGAAAGAGAATAGGGCTGAAAACCAGAAGTCCTGGGTTGAATTCCACCAGCCCTTATTAAGCACTTGCTGTGTGCACGATCTTGTGCATGACAGTCTAGAAATACAGAAGAAAGCCCTCGAGGGATGCATTAGGCCCAGCTCTTTTACTCACTCGCTGGCCGGCAGGATGGTTGTCAAGGGCAAACCCAAAGCACTTTTGAAGGTGCAGATTGATTGATAAAATAATCTTTGTTGAGCAGTCATGGTTAGCAAAGCACGTTCACACACAGTATTATTTCACTAGATCCTCCTAACCATCCTAGGAAAAACATGAATTATATCCATTTTTCTGATGGAGGAACTGGGAGGTAAAGGGACAGATGCAAAGTCACAGAGCTGAAGCTTCAGAGGGCCCAGTGCTCCTTGCAGTGCCGCTCAGGGACCAAAGTCTGGTTCCGGGACCAGTAGCTTCAGCATCACCTGGCAATGAGTTAGGGATGCAGATTCTCGGGCCCCACCCTCGACTTCCTGAATCAGAAACAATGGGCCTCAGCAATCTGTGTTTTCACAAGCCCACCAGGTAATTGTGATGCACGTGCAAGTTTGAGAAGCACTGAGCTGGAGAGTGATTCTCAATTTAATCATCTGTGTGAACCACCTGGACCACACCATGTTCAACCGTAGATTCTGATTTGAGTCAAGGGTGGGGCCTGGGATTCTCCATTTCTAACCAGCTTCCAGGTAATGCCAGTGCTATTGGTCCACAGGTGGTCCATTGAACAGCAGAGATCCCAAACAGCAATCTCCTGGTGGGCTTGGTTAAAATGCACATTCCCTAGCTCATTCCCACAATGTGTGATTCTGCAGGCTGGAAGTGGGGCCCAGGAGCCTGCATTTCCACAAACACTTCAGGTGATTCTGAGGCAGATGATCTGGGGCTCACACTCCAAGGACCTGTTCCCTGGAGCTCGAGCTTGCAGACCATCCACGCTGGCCTCATTTTCAAAGGTTTTCCACCTTCACTCCTCTCCCCACTGGACTTGAACCACCCATTTGATCTCCTGCCAGACTTTGGGCTGAGGGGGTGCAAGTTGGAGGCCATCTCTGAGCCAGCAGGGCCCTCAGTTCCTCAAAATAGGTCAGGAGTCTGGCACAGACCAGCCTCAGTGGCTGCAAATAGAAACCATCTGTTGGGCCTGTGTTTTGAGCTCCACCGCCCCTCTCCGCCTGGTCAGAGAAACACAGAACTCAGAACCCCAGCGTAGCGTGGATCCTTCCCAGCAGGCCTGGGTTCTGCTCTGCCACTGCCTGCCCGGATAGACTCCCATGGGATCTGCCTGCAGGGAAGAGGTGGCGGCACCAGATTCTACCACCCCAGGGCAGGAAGCTTGCAGTGTGGACCGGCCATCCAGAGACAATACTGTGTGACCTTGGACGAGTCGCTCCTCCTCTCTGGGTCTCTGAAATGAGAGGCTGGATTTAGGGGACCTGTGAGTCCTCTTCTGCTCTGACAGGATACAGTTCCTTCAAAGCCTTTTTGTGTCAGGACCACATGGAGGAAAAGTTAGGCCCAGAGGAGGCAGACATTTCCTTTTCCTGGCTCTCTGTGCAGAGTGAATATTGTGGGATCTGGTCCTGTGAACATGGGGATGGACGAGGTTCGCGATCTGGAGCTCCAAGGGGACTTTTGTAGGCCCTGAGGCAAAGACTTGGGTTGCTCTTCCTTGTCCCTGCCCTCCGATTCCTTCCCTCACTCGTATATTTCGTAACCATTTATCAAGATGATGTTAGGCCCAATGGGAAGCCCGGAAAAATGGGAGGAATGAGGTGCAGTCCCCGCCCGCAACAACAGCCAGGATAGTTGGGGAGCAGACAAGTAAAGGAGAGACCTCGGTGACAGGTCTGAATCAGATCCCAGCTCCTCCACTTCAGTGACCTGGACAAACCCAGTCACGTCTGGAAATGGGGATAATAATTGTACCTGTTTCTCAGGGTTATTTTAAGGATTGTAGGATATAATGAAGGTAAAATGCTCAGCTCATCGTGAGCACTAAACACACATTGGCTGTTGTCAGTGTGGTGAACCAGGAGCAAGGGGAGCACAGCATGAAATCTGGGGGCCTCGGGAAGGACTTCCCAGTGCCCGTCTTGGGGGAGGTGGGAAGCTGTCTTGAAGAGACTGAGGCAGAGGAGGCTACAGCCTTCTCCTTACATGTCCGGCTTGTTCACCGGAGCAGGAAAGGCTGCCGGGATTTGGGGCAGAGGCCTGGTACAGAATAGACCGTGTCTCTAGCTGGGCTTGCACTGGGTGGTGGATGCATGCTGCATATCCTCCCCTCTAGAGACTGTGGAGAAGGCGCCGTCCCAGCCCTGCCTGTTCCCACTTGGCTTTGATCCGCTCCCTGATAGCATGAGGGAGGCAGGACAGAGCTGGGTGGCGAGGAGGCATTCCCATTTCCTGGGTGAGAAGAATGAGGGGCTTGCCCGAGAGGCCCTGTGAGTTGGTGGGAGAACTGGTCTGGAACCCAAGAATTCCATGTTTGCCAGAGATGCAGAGAAAGACGGTGGAGTGACTCCAAATTGTAGCCTTCCTAAGTCCCTGTACACCCCACCCAGGAACTTCCAGGAGTGGCGGTTTGGATTGATTCTTGTCTTCTAGGATTTAGGACTTTTAGTAGCTAACTGATGACTTTTAGGAGCTAATTGATGTCTTTTCTCCCAGTGCTGTCCAATGGAACACACTGCAGTGATGGAAATGCTCTGTAATCTCTGCTGTCCCATATGGTAGCCACTAGCCACATGTGCCTATTGAGCTCTTGATATGTGGTTAGTCTGAGGAAGAATTTTCCATTTAATTTTAATTCATCTGAATTTCAACAGCTGCATGTGGCTGGTAGCTACCATATAGGACAGTGCAGTTTCAGCCTACTCTAAGGTACACAGGCAAGAGGAGATACTCCCAAATATTGGTTCCACAGATCCATGCCTTCAAAACACATTTCCCAGACGATTCTGATGCATAACCGAGTTTGGAAATGGTCAGGGCAGGGGTCTGAGAGATGCTATGCTGAGGGAAATGGCACAGTTCATGCATCTCCCATTGTCTGTTTGGCTTTCTCATTTTACAGAGGAGGACACTGAAGCTTGAAGTCCACTGGGAATTACTGCCCAGGCTGGCGAGCCCCTCGGGACTGTGGGCTGGTTCCCTCTGCTCCCTCCAGTTTGGAAATATTCACTGTGTTCCTCCTGTGTGTCCAGCCTTCCTGGGTGGAGGAGGAACAGATGATCAGCTCTCCCTCACGACCCAGAATGCTGTGGATGAGATGGAGCTGTTGATAACCGTGTCTTTCCTTCATGACAGTGCCACATGATTTTCTCTTGTGTTCTCATGTTCCATCCTCATACAGATTCCAGGACCCAGGTCAGTTGATACCCACATATCACAGAAGAGGACACTGAGCCCGGAGAAGGAAGGTGGCTTGTCCCAGGTCACACAGCTAGTGACCAAACAAGATGGAAAGTGCCAGTCTTTCTCTGACAGCCCATGACCCGGGAGTGGCTCTGTCATATATTGTGATGGGCTGCCCCATGGGAGCTACCAGGGCAGATCTGAGAGGTCTCCTGGGCTCCCCACATTACACAGCTCTTTCCCAGAGGGCTTACTCCCAGCCCTTTGATGTGAATGTAGCCACATTGCCCCTTCACCTGAGTCAGAAACTTAAAAAAAAGTGCTCTCTTACATGTTTGTGTTCCAGTTAAAAACTAAATTTTGCTCATGTCATCATCTAGAAAATGCACCCGCTGTCCACAATAAATCATTTTTGAGATCCGAGGACAGGATACAATTTGCTTCCCTGTGGAGTATACATAGTGATTATCTCAGAAGAGGAAAAAATGCTATCCTACATTTCTTGAGAGGCTATAAGGGCCATTTAGCGCAAAATGAATACTTCTTCCTTCCGGGCCCTCCCCATCTGGGAGGGAGACCAGGATGGCCCTGGGCCCAGGGAGAGGCTGCCAGGGAGCAGGCCCAGCAGCTGTGCACATCTGGAATCCAGAACCTCTCCCTCCCTCTCCTGACCCTCAGACCAGCCCAGCCCAGCCCTGTCCTCCTCCTCCTGGCAAAGCCTGACCTCCCCAAGTAAACATTTGATTATTTGAAGTCAGAGACTCTCCCTCACAGGAGAAGGAGAGAGGGTAGAGCTAGTGTGTAGCAAGCACCCGTCCTGGGCCAGACACTTTGCCAAGGAATTTGTATTTGGTCACTTCATTGTATCCAGTGAGCTGGATGACATTATTCTCATTTTACAGTTAAGAAAACTGATATTCAGACAGGTTGAGTAGGTAGTCCAAAGTCGCACAACTAACAAGTAGCAGAGCCAAGATAGAAACCACAGGATTCTTTCTGACTCCTAAAACCCTTCCTGCTATACAGTTTCTTTACACTTTTGTGTAGGGCCGTGGATTTATGGAGCTATTGGGGAGGGGTAAGAGTTGAGGTGGAGAGGCTGAAGGAGGAGAAGATGCGTGTTGTATTGGAAAGAGAAGTAGACTAAGAGTCAGAAGTTCTTGGCTGAAGTCTTGGCTACACCATTTTGATAGCTTGTGACTTTGGACAAGTCTCTTAACTCCTCCATTAGCCACACAGACACTCTATGTTGTAAATGGGATTGTAGCACCTGCCTAGCTCTGCCTGCTGGACAGCAGCGGGGCTGACTGAGGCGGTGTCTGGAGAGGATCATGACTGCGGGTGGGCTTTTCAGGGTGGTTCTACGGGCACTGGCCCCTTGCTGATTCTGTGCTGTCAACAGCAAGGGACTCGCTAGGCCTCAGCCTGACAGCAGTACTGGGTTCCGAGGCGTCGATATTCTGGTGACAGGGAGCCTATTGGAGACAGGGCTGCATGACCAGAAGGAAGAACGTGGTAGAGGGAGGGCTCTTGAGGGAGGGTAAGGACCAGCCCCTCATCCTGTGGGCAAGGGCAGCACATCAGCCTGAAAATAAAATGCAAAACCTCAGCAGGCTGAAGTCACAGCCCTAGGGTGAGTTCCCTGAAGGAGGCACCTCCTTGGGCCTGACCTTGGCTCTTGCCCCCCTACGGTACTGAGAGATGATTCAGCCAGAGTCACTATGAGGCTCAGCTATAAGGGAACCCTGAACTAGGCATGGAGTGGGGTGGGGCTGTGCAGGGGCCAGAAGGAGCTGGATGATCTGGCAACTTCCAATCCAGTAACTGGAGACAGAAAACATGCATATCTAAAGCTTGAAATAAGTGCCAAGCATTAATCAGCTCTGTGGGACGCCCTAAGAGGAGGTGGCTATTGCCATGTAAGAGCTGTTGTCATTCAGGGTCACAGCAACCCAACTGGGGTAGGGAAATGTAGAGGAGGAAGACCCCCAGCCAGGGAGGGTGGTAGAACCAGGATGGTAGACCTCAAAGCTCCTCTCTGTTCCAACATCATGTGTTTAATAAAGTACAGGAACTCTATTATCTCAGGGCTGGAAGGCGATCTAGTTCCACTCATTAATCCACATCGTCCTTGGTCGGAGGTCATCCACCTCAATCTTGAAACCCCTCCTCCCCCCAGGGATAGGAAGCTCATTACCTATCAGGGTAGCTTCTTTTTCCAAGTTAGGCAGCTCTAACCATTAAGAACGTCCTTTCTTTTACGGAGTTCAAAACCCATCTTGAAAACCAGTCTCAAAACCAATATGTCCCAATCTTGTGTCTTGTGCTCATTTGTCCTAAAAGATTCAGAGACAGTGTGTTCTGCTCTCACTAGAACCAGTCGGGGGGAATCTACTAGTATCTGGGCAGGGCTTCAGGGGTAAAGGCAAAGGGTCAGATTTTCAGGTCACCTCTTGGCCGCCCCCACTGATTTCCCTTTGAGGTCTCGGCAGGGATGAGGTCAGCCCCTTAGTAATGCAGATCCTTCTGCAGACACCCAGCTTTGGCCCACAGTGTGTACTGGTGCCTGGCCTGGCCTTCCAACCTCTGTCCATCACCTTCCAGAACAAACCTTTGGCACTGGCCAGGTGGCCGCCTCACTGCCACCAGCCAGACCAAGTGTGTGCTTACACATTCCCTCTGCCCTCTCCTCTCCTTTCTCATGCTTTACCAAAGCCAAGTAACTAATAATGGAGACATTGTAACCTGAATCAAATCAAGGCCTTAGACCTAACTCTTAAAGTTTACAAGGGATACAGGAACAACTTTAGCCATGCCCTGAAGCATCATGAGACAAATCTTTGGAACGTTTTATAAGACGACTGACCTGATATCTTTCAAAAGGCAATGCCATAAAAAAAAAAAAAAAAATAGGGCTAGGAGTATTTTAGGTTAAAGAAGGCAAAAGAGAGTTCACAACCAAATGCAATACGGGAACCTAGGATTCACTGAATCTTAGTTCAGAAACTAAAATAGCTGTAGAAGGTATTTGGGGGAAATGTAAACACGGACTGGGCATTACATGGTATTGAGGAATGGTCAGTTTTCTTGGATGCGATGATGGTGATGTGCTAAGGAAATTGCCCTCCTTTGTAGGAAATGCTTAAGGAAGTAAAAAGGAGGCAGGAGTCATGATTTTTGCAAGTTCTTTTCCCATAATTCCACAGAAGTAGAAAGAAAGAGAAGGGCTGAGGTAGAGGGGGAGGAGCAGCTGGTGCTTGGAGCAGCAAAATGTCTTTCCCAAGGTCAGTAGGAGTCTGAATGGGGCGCGGAGCCAGGACTGCAGACTCCCAGCTCAGGGTCCTGTGTGAACACCTGTGCATAGGTTCACGTGGCATGGAGCTCCAGGCCCAGGGATATAGAGCCATTGATCAACAGCAGCCCCTGACCTCCCTTCCCCTGGCCCTTCCAAAGGCCCAGCAGAGAGAATCTCCATGGAGATCCAGCCCCAGCCTACCCGCCACGGTGGAGAGGCCAGCCCAGGCTTGCTGAGAGACAGACACTCTCCATTCTTCCCAGGAAGCAGGCCTGCCTCATTCTAGGGCCTGCCCAGGCCCATCCCCGGGGAACATGCTCAGTGGGAGAACATGCCTGCTCACCCCGAGCCTGAGCGCTGTGGTCCCCTGGGATGCAGCATCCAGTTCAGAAGTGCTAGCTGGGCTGTGGGGGCAACAGGAGATGGATAAGGAGTCATTCAAGAAGACCACAAGTGTGCACACCAGAGCCTTCACCACAGATGCTTCCTTCCTGTGTCCACACCCTGAGGACTGGGGAGATGGGGAGATGGGAGAGAGAGGAAACAAGGGCAGAGAGTGGGAGGAAGCAGAAGGAGCAGGGAAAAGGAGAAGGGGGAGGGTGGACGAGGAAGAGGTGAAGTCAGATGGGAAAACAGGCACAGAAACTGCGGGCCGCTGAGCACTCCACCTGGGGAACCTGGGGTACGTGTGGACTTTGCCAGGTGGGCTCAGGAGAGCCTATCAGGTCAGCATGTCCTGTGCTGGGCACATGGCAAGCAGCTTGGCATTGGCTCCTCCCAAGCCCTTGGAGGTGATGGGGATGATTAGCCACCTTTATTTTTTTTATTTATTTTTTTTGAGACAGGGTTCAGCACTGTCGCCCAGGCGGGTAGTGCAGTGGTGCAACTCAGCTCACTGCAACCTCCACCTCCCAGGCTCAAGCCATCCTCCCACCTCAGCCTCCCAAGTAGCTGAGACTATAGGCGCATACTACTATGCCTGACTAACTTTGTATGTTTTTGGTAGAGACAGGGTTTAGCCATGTTGCTCAGGTTAGTGTCTCTAACTCCTGGGTTCAAGCGATCTGTCCTCCTCAGCCCCCCAAGGTGCTGGGATTACAGGAGTGACTCACCTCACCCGGCCTAGCCTCTCTTTTTTTGAGACGGAGTCTCATTCTGTTGTCCAGGCTGGAGTGCAGTGGTGCAATCTAGGCTCACTGCAACCTCTGCCACCTGGGTTCAAGCAGTTCTCCTGCCTCAGCCTCCCAAGTAGCTGGGATTACAGGTGCCTACCACCATGCCTGCTAGCCTCTTTAATATGGGAGTAGATGGAGGGGCATAGAGAAGTTAAGTGACTTGCCCAAGTCACACAGCAGGGTTGGGATTTGAATCTAGGTCTGCGTGGCTTTCAGTCCAGTTCTTGTGACCCTTCCCCTTGTTGTCCCCCAGGGAGAGCCTGCGGTGAAGTCTGCACTGGGAAGAGCACAGAACTGGGCACTCAGTCTAGAAACAGGCCTTGTGCAGACCATCCCCGGTGCCCAGCCACAGGCTGTGCTGGGGTTGGAGACAGAACTTGCCATCCCGGTGGCTCCCTGAGCCTTGGGTTCTGGTGGATGCTGAACTGTGTCATCTGTCTCCCCACTAAGCTGGACTCCCTTCATGGATGGGCTGGGCCTGCCACCAGGTCAGTTGCCCAGCAGGTCTCCCCATGGCCTCCAAGACTCACCTAGGCTGCCTGGGAAAAGTGCACAGTAGTCTTCAGTCCCTTTCAGAAGACCCTGGTATCCACCTCCTGCCATCACAGAGCAGCGACACACCCCCAGGATGGGAGAGGCTAGGACAAGCTCTAGACTAGGAGCCCGCCCGGGGAGAGGTGCCGGCTGTCTGCGGATTCTGAGGAGGTCACTGTGGGCTATGCAGATCAGAGTGAGTCCGGCCTTAAAGGCTGAGAGTTGGCTGCACAGAGAAGACATTCCAAGCTAGAACTGCACTAGCAAGGAAGAGGAGGTTGGAGTGAGCAAGCTCAACACCTCCTTTCTCTTGTGTGGAAACTGTGGCATCAAGAATGTTCCGCGTGGAAAAGGCAGAGCAATACCTAGTGTCCTCACTTCAGATTAAACTTTTGCCAGGTCCACCAACCACCCATACTATATTTTTCATACTGTATTTTTCTTTGAATTGATTCACTTTTTGAAACTTAGCCTCATTAGCAGTAGTATCTGTGAAACCATGGATTTGACACGCAAGTTATATTTTTTCTAAAGCAATTTAAAATAAACGCATGACTGGCTAAAATTAACTTCATCTCTGTAAACATATAAAGGACCACCTGGGACCTCACTTTGGGAATAGTTGGTGTCCTGATGAGGAGCCAGTGCTTGGGGAAGGGAGAGCCTTGCCTGCTCTCCCTTCAGCTTGGGGAGGGAGGGGAGAGGCTTGCCTGAGGTCACACAGCCTGGAGAGGAGAGGGGAAGGCCTTGCCTGAGGGCACACAGTCAGCCTGGGGACGGGAGGGGCTTGCCTGAGGTCACACAGTCAGCCTGGGGAGGGGAAAGGGCAGTGACCCACCAGCCTCCCAGCCAATGCTCTTGCCTCTCCAGCATGACTTTATCCAGACAGTCTGGGGGAGAACAGAGAGTCAGCAGAGAGAGAAGGCAGGAGGGACAGGGACACAGCGTGGGCAAAGACAGGGAAGTAGGGAGGAGTAGAGAGCAGGGAGACTGGCCCAGTGGGATGGAGGGCAACCTTGGGAAGTGGAGAAGAGGCAGTGGAGAGGCAGGGGTTGGGGCCCAGAGAACTGGTGGAAGAGGATTTGCCTGAAGGTGAGGAGTGACTTCCCTGGGATTCTCCTTCTGGATTCTGAACTTCCTCCTTCAATAAAGAGGCCTTTGTGACTTAGCTCTTGGCTTGATTTAAATCAGATGTAGGCTGGGCGGCACCATGGCTCACGCCTGTAATCCCAGCACTTTGGGAGGCCGGGTCAGATGGATCAGCTGAGGTCAGGAGTTCAAGACCAGCCTGACCAACATGGTGAAATCTGTCTCTACTACAAATGCAAAAATTAGCCGGGCGTGGTGGTGGGTCTCTGTAATCCCAGCTACTCAGGAGGCTGAGGTGGGAGAATCACTTGAACCTGGGAGACAGAGGTTGCAGTGAGCCGAGATCACGCCATTGCACTCCAGCCTGGGTGACAGAGGGAGACCCCGTCTCAAAAACAAACAAACAAAAAGAAACAAACAAACAAACAAAAAACTGTACAAAGTATATCAGTTAGAACAGGCTAGGATATGCTGTAACAACAAATTAACTCCAAAATCATAGCAGCTTATATAACAAAAGTTTGTCACTCATGCAAAGTCTGCTATGGATTCTGTAAGTGCTCCAAGACAGCAGTGCCTCATGTAGTGACTCAGCAATCCAGATCGCTTTAATCGTGTGCTTTGTCATCACATGAGACTCTCTAGCTGTGATGGAAAAGTACTGATTCCTGGGCTGCATCCTCAAAATATTGGATTCAGTAGGTCTAGATTGGGACCCAGGAATCAGCATTTCTTACGAATGACATAGGAAGCCCAGCGACCTCCCCCACCCCAGATGACTTTGATACAGGTGATCTGTGGGCCACATGCTGAGAAACCTTGCTTCAATGGGTAATCTGGCATAGGAGGAGTCTCAGATTTCCAGTCAGGAGACCTATGTTCATGGCCCTACTTAGCTGTGTAGCCTTGGACAAGTCACTTAACCTCTCTGTGCCTGATGATGTGATGATAACATCCAGGACTCAGAGATTTCTGAGGGTGTACCTGTGGATTAGAAATGCTAGATAATCCGAGGGGATGACAGTGGGTGGGGGGTTGCCTTCTTGCACACGGAGAGACATCTCCCCACCCCACTCCTGCTGTGGGCCTTGTCCTCAATCTTGGTGAACACTGGCCTCTGCTGTCCGCACCTCCCATACTGAACCGAGCACAGTTCCGGATACTCAGGAGGGAGTCTGTCTGTGTTCTTGCTTTGCTCTATCACATGATAGGTTCCTGGGTAGTAAAAGGACCCTACAGCCTTTCTAGAAAGTGGGGTGGGCCTGTGTACCAAAAGCCCCTATGCCAATCTTTGTTCTTGTAAGACTTTATTCAAAGATTAAACCCACTAGAACGGGCTGGGCCTGTGAGTGTGCCCAAATTCTTGGATGCTTCTTCCTTTCCACCTCTTCCTGACGGGGGACCCAGGACCTGCTCACCTGCTGCACGTCTGAGCCGCAGCTTCCCTCCCCCCAGAGCCCAGCCCAGGCCCTTCATGGCACAGGGCCCATCCTGACCCTTGTCTCTCCTGACCACTTACAGATGTCCTGGCGTCCGCAATACCGTAGCTCCAAGTTCCGGAATGTCTACGGGAAGGTGGCCAACCGGGAGCACTGCTTCGATGGGATCCCCATCACAAAGAATGTGCATGACAACCACTTCTGTGCCGTCAACGCCCGCTTCCTGGCCATCGTCACTGAGAGCGCAGGGGGCGGCTCCTTCCTCGTCATCCCCCTGGAGCAGGTAGGTGGCCCCTACCTTCACTCCACGGGAAGCTCCAGGGCAGAGGAGCCCTCCTTGGTCTCTCTTAGGCCTGTTGACCCTACTTCTCTCTGAGTTCCTACCTTTTACTTCCTCATCAAGCATCTAGTGGCTATGCCTTCTCCAGGATTTTCCTGAGATTCAACAGAACAAGTACAGGCCCTGGATCTGGGAGACCTGAGATCTCTTTCCAGAGCTTGCCTAAAGGTGTGCACTTGGACAAGCCACTCCCTTGGTGTATACAAGGTTTCATTCCCTGAAGGAGTGGGACACTCTGATGTCCAAGACCAGGTCTAGCTCTATCACTCTGTGTCCTGAGTGTCCTCTTGGTTTGGAGCCAGAAGGGATGGAGACCCAGCCATAAGTATTATACACTGAGCAACTGCAAAAATTATACACTTTTTTTTTTTTTTTGAAATGGAGTCTTGCTCTGTCATCCAGGCTGGAGTGCAATGGTGCGATCTCGGCTCATGCAACCTCTGCCTCCCAGGTTCAAGCAGTTCTCCTGCTTCAGCCTCCCAAGTAGCTGGGATTGCAGGCGTGTGCCACTGTACCCGGCTAATTTTTGTATTTTTAGTAGAGATGGGGTTTCACCATGTTGGTCAGGCTGGTCTCGAACTCCTGACCTCAGGTGATTGCCCACCTCGGCTCCCAAAGTGCTGGGATTACAGGCATGAGCCACTGCGCCCGGCCCACTCATTTTTTTTTAAATTGCTCTCCACTGAGAGACTGGAAATAATTTACCTTCTTCCCATCCTCCACCTCCTAGCTAAAGATTTTCCCTTTCTGCAGCTGCTTACGTGAATATAACAGATTAAATCTGCAAAGCCTAGATCATGAAATTTTTAAGCCAAAGCCATTCAGGCGGAGTCCCCGGAGGCCTGTGGGAGGTCACGCGCTTCAGGGAAAGTGCTCGCTGTCAGTCCCACTTGCTTATGGCTGAGTTCCCCCTTCCCAGCTTGACTCATCCCCACTCCCACCCTCCGCCAAATCGCTCAGGGGGAGGAAGAGGTGCATGTGGAAGGAAGCCTTGGTTCTCAAAATTCACTGTCAGCTGGTGGTGGAGGATGGATTTTTCCAGTCTCTCCTACCCACAGTGGGGGAGCACAGATTTGGAAAAGGCTTAGACCAGATCTTCCTTTCCACCAAAGGGGCAGCTGCAGGGACACTGAGGACAGAACCTGATGCACAGAGAGGTCCGAGGAGCGTGCACTTGGTGGTGGGAGGTCTGGGTTCTGCACTTGCCAGATTTGGGACCGTGCGCATGTCACTTCACTTCTCTGACCTTTATTTTCCTGTAATGGTAAAAGCAGGATCAGAAATCCTCCTCTGTCTACATCTGCCATGTTGGCCTTAAGTGAGATAATAGATGTGAAGCTTCTAGTGAACCACACGACATGTTAAGGATGTTTGGTTACTTTTTTGGGAAAGTTATCCACTCTGCTGGTCAACCTCGCAAAGGCTCACAGCTGCTCTAACACAGTCGGAAGGATCCTCAAGTGCAGCTTCCCTTCCCTCCTGAATCAGATGGCCTCAGGTCACTGTTGCCTCAGGCGCACACTCAGCTCCATCCACTCAGGCCTGCAGGTCCCCAGGAACATGTGGGCTGGTTCTTACTGAGGCTTAAACCTATTGCCGGCACCCTGCCATACTCCACATTAGGCTCACAAGGGTCAACAGTCAATACCTCACACCATAACAAAAATTAATTCCAGATGCATTAAAGATCTAAACATTTAAAATAAGAAAAGCTACAAGTGTTTTAGAGGAAAATGGAGTGCATGTTTAAAATCATGCAATGAAGAAAGACTTGCTAAGAAAGACAGGAATCCCCAAAATCATAAACGAAATGAATAGATTAGAATAAATTTTTAAAAGATAGTTTCTGTACTACAATGAGACACCTAAACAAAATGAAAACTCGAGCCACATACTTGACTACAGTATTTGCAATATAGAATAGACAAAGTATTCCTGTGAAGAGTATATAAAGAGTTCCAGAAAAATCAACAAGAAAAAGAACGTGGCCAGGCACGGTGGCTCATGCCTGTAATCCCAGCACTTTGGGAGGCCAAGGCGGGTGGATCACCTGAGGTCGGGAGTTTGAGGCCAGCCTGACCAACATGGAGAAACCCCGTCTCTACTAAAAATACAAAATTAGCCAGGCGTGGTGGTGCATGCCTGTAATCCCAGCTACCTGGAAGGCTGAGGCAGGAGAATCACTTGAACCCAGGAGGCAGAGGTTGTGAACTGAGATTGTGTCATTGCACTCCAGCCTGGGCAACAAGATTGAAACTTTGTCTCAAAAAAAAAAAAAAAAGAAAAGAAAAGAAAAGAAAAAGAAAAATGGGACTAGGGCCGGGTGCCGTGGCTCACGCCTGTAATCCCAACACTTTGGGAGGCTAAGGCAGGAGGATCGCTTAAGCCCAGGCTTAATCTGGGCAACCTAGTGAGACCCTGAGACCCTGTTTCTACAAATTGAAAAAAGAAAAAAGAAAAAACAAGAAAAATTAACCGGGCATGGAGGCTTGCCCTGAAGTCCCAGCTACTTGGGAGGCTGAGGTGGGAGCATTGCTTGAGCCCAAGAACTGGAGGCTGTAGTGAGCTATGATCACTCCACTGCACTCCAACCTGGGCAATGGAGAAAAATCCTGTCTCTTAAAAAGACAGACAGGAAGAGGCTGGGCGTGGTGGCTCATGCCTGTAATCCCAGCACTTTGGGAGGCCGAGGTGGGTGGATCTCCTGAGGTCAGGAGTTCGAGACCAGCCTGACCAATATGGTAAAACCCCGCCTCTACTAAAAATACAAAAATTAGCTGGGCATGATGACATGCGCCTGTAGTCCCAGCTACTTGGGAGGCTGAGACAGGAGAATTGCTTGAACCCGGGAGGCGAAGGCTGCAGTGGGCGAGATCGCACTACTGCTCTCCAGCCTGGGCGACAGAACAAGATTCCAGCTCAAAAAAAAAGAAAGAAAGAAGGAAAGAGAGAGAGAGAGAGAGAAAGAAAAAGAAAAGAAAAGAGAAGAAAAGAGAGAAAAGGTCGGGCGTGGTGGCTTACATCTGTAATCCTAGCACTTTGGGAGGCGGAGGCGAGCAGATCACGAGGTCAGGAGATCAAGACCATCCTGGCTAACACAGTGAAACCCCGTCTCTACTAAAAATACAAAAAGAAAATTAGGCAGGTGTGGTGGCAGGTGTCTGTAGTCCCAGCTACTCAGGAGGCTGAGGCTGGTGAATGGTGTGAACCCAGGAGGCAGAGCTTGCGTGAGCCGAGATCGCCCACTGCACTCCAGCCTGGGCAGCAGAGCGAGACTCTGTCAGAAAGAAAGAAAGAAAGAAAGAAAGAGAGAAAAAAAGAGAAAGAAAGAAGGGAGGGAGGGAGGGAGATATGAATAAGCAATTCATAGAAGGCAAAATATATATTTTAACCTACTAATTGGAAAGGATTTAAAAGAGTAATAATCATCAGTATTGCCAAAAGTGTGAGAGAGCAGCTGCTCAAATACACTCTTGGTAAGATGTAAACAAGGCAAGTTGGCAATTTCTATTAATATTTAAAGGTGCATGTCTACTGACCTAGCAATTCCACTTTAGGAATCCATCCTACAGAAATATTCCCAAGTGCATTTAAAAAATATGTGTGCAGCATTTTTTAGTACTCGATTATTTTTACAAGCCTCAATTTTTAAATTATATTCAATAAAAATAAAGTTTCTCTGTCAAATTGCTTAAACGTTTCTAAACGCTTCCTCTCAATTTCTGTAATGGTAACGAAATGTTTTACACTGTCAGTAGCACTGGTCTAGAATATGAACACATTTTGTCAACACTTCATGGACAGCAGAAAAGAATGCTCTTTACAGAGTTTGTCTCTCTATGTAGAAATATGCTCTCTATATACACATACAAGGTGTATTTGATATACATCTTTTTTTCAGCTTTATTTGTTCACATGCTGTAATACATTTGGTTTAACTTGATTAATCATGCACTCATTGTGACAACTCACACTACCAACTAATTTCTGTTGTTTTCTCTCATTTCAAGAAGTTTTCATTTTACATGAGTACTGAATGTGCAGCATTTTTATGATAGTGAAAGGTTGGAAAGAACCTGCAGGTCCATCAATCAGGAAATGCGGTAAACAAATTAGGGAAGAGCCACACAAAGGGACACTATGCAGTCATTAAAATGATGCCGTAGAGCAGTCCCGTTCTCCAGCGTTCAGTCTCAGGATCACTTTCCACTCTTAATGATTATGGAGGAGCCCAAAGAACTTTTGTTTATATGGGTTGTATCTATCAATATTTAGCATATTCAAAATAAAAATGAAGGAATTTAAAAATATGTATTTATTAACTTACATAATTATAAGTCTATTTCATGTTCTCCTGAAAAACATTTTTATTAAAAATAACTTTTTTTAAGACAGAAAAGTTAATGAGAAGAATGGTATCATTTTACACTTTTGCAAATCTCTTTAATATTAGTCTGGCTTATTAGAAGACAGCTGGCTGGCTTTGCATAGCACACATTATGCAGCCTTTGGAAAACCCCACTGTACACTCCAGAGAGAGAAAGAGAGTGAAATGGCAGAGAATGTCCTATTATTAGGAAAATACTTTTGACCCAGTGGACTGCATAAAATGGTCTCGGGGATCTCCAGAGGTCCCCAGACCATACACTGAGGACCAGAGATGCAGAGTAATATTTAACAAGAGAAAACTGTTTATATGATACACTGTTACGTGAAGAAATGCAATATATGATTAATGATTAATCACATTACAAATATTTATCCCCTGTAATCCCAGCACTTTGGGAGGCCGAGGCGGGCAGATCACCTGAGGTCAGGCATTCGAGACCAGCCTGACCAACATGGAGAAACTCCGTCTCTACTCAAAATACAAAATTAGCTGGGCATCGTGGTGGGCGCCTGTAGTCCCAGCTACTCCGGAGGCTGAGGCAGGAGAATGGCGTGAACCCGGGAGGCGGAGGTTGCAGTGAGCTGAGATCTGGCCACTGCATTCCAGCCTGGGCAACAAGAACGAAACTCCATATAAAAAAAAAGAGAGAGAGAAGGAGAAATTGAGACATTCCTGGCCAACATGGTGAAACCCCGTCTCTACTAAAAATACAAAAATTGGCTGGGCATGATGGCGCGTGCCTATAATCCCAGCTACTTGGGAGGCTGAGGCAGGAGAATCGCTTGAGGTTGTAGTGAGCCGAGATCGCGGAACTGCACTCCAGCCTGGCGACAGAACGAGATTCCGTCTCAAAAACAAAAACAAAAACAAAAATTTACCTATCTGGAAGCGACTGAAAAAAATATACATCAAATGTCAAAAGTTATGTTATCTCCCAAGTATTGGGAGCATGAGTGATCTGTAATTTTCTTTTCCCTTAGCTATATGATCTAAATTTCTTACGAGTACTTAACGTTTTGTACTTTGGAAAAAATAAAGGCAATTCGCTGATGTGAAGAGGGAGCCCCTGAAGTTTCAGAGGCCCTGCAGGCCGGAGAGGGGCTCAGTGTAGTGTGTGCACCGGTATGGACAAGAGGGGCCCCATCCGCTCGGTTTGCCTGCTGCCCTCCGGCCAGATGAAAGTCTTCATCTACCTTGAACATCAGCCCTCCCTAATGTATGTAGCAAATGTTTCCTCCCAGAGTAACACCTGAATCTGGGCTCGCTGCAGAAAGTTGAAACAGAACTGCGGGACCCATAATGAAGGCATGGCGAGGGGTGGGGTGGGTTCTTGACTCCGTGGGGGGGTAAGGCAGCTCCTTGATCTGCGAGGCTCAAGTAGTTTCAGGCAGGACCCTGAGTCTGGGGACTGTGGGACAAAGGGTCCCGCCTCCAAAGCGGAGTGGCTTAGGTATTGGAGCCAACACCGGCTTTCCCTGCCGCCCAGGCCACGGCCGTCCCTCTACCGCCCCCTGTGGCCAGGGCTGGGCCTGCAAGCATGGGACAGCCTCCCGGTTGGTGCAGGGGGTGCGGGGAGAGGGAGGCAGTCAGTCCCAATGCGGAACCCTTCCTTGATTTGGCAGCGGTGGAGATGTTGTTCCATGCTACCCGATTTTCTAGGAGGAAGAAGGGTCAGATTATTTTAGCTCCAGTTTTCACCCCCTCAGTTTGATAGAAATTTCCCTGAAAACAGTTTCCTGTATTCAATTCAAACACAGAAGAGATTTTGGCCATTTCTCGGTGACTGCAAATCATCACTTTGAGCGTTAGTTATGAGCTATTAACTGATGGTGGGGCAGTCTTGTCCCTACGCTGAATGGCTCCAGATTTTTGTCTTGAGCAAACAGCAGGCCGCAGAGAATTGTCTTAGTTCTTCTCTAAATTTTTTCCCTCTACTATCATCGAGTGTCTCCTCTCATTCCTTGCTTGCTTTTCTAAGAGATGTGGGCCAGAAGCGAATAGCACCTGCCCAGGATGCCCAAATCCCTGCCCCGAGGCCACACCTCCTGAGGGAGGCTCAGAACCTTCCACAGAGCTTTTCTCTCCTTGCTCCGTTTCCTTCAAAACCAGCTTGCTTGAGATTTCCATATTTATGATTAAAAATTCTTCTGCAGAGTAGGAAGCCATGTCCACAACAACTACAAACAACCACCGCGATGATGCTTTGCCTTTGTACTGCACTCTCGAGTTCCAGCAAACTCTGTGTTCATTGATCCTCTCAGCAGGTGGGTAGAGCCGGGCATACAGTGTGGACCCCAAACCAGCTCACTTATTTCTGAATCCACGATTCTTTCCGCCGCCCATGATGCTGGTAAACAGATAAGTTCTGGCTGGCAGATCTCGAAGGAGTGGCTCTGTCTTCCCCAGGTCTCTTATTCACGCTGCCGTTGTGAAGGCCAGTGCCTGCTTTTTCCCCTAGTTAACATTCAGCCGCCAGCTCTCTGGAGTGGAATGTTAAGCTGCAGATGGGGGAGCAATCAGCACCCTGATTGCCTGGCACAGCTGGAGGGGCCTTATGAGTATTCCAGAGAGCAGGCACTGTGCCCAGCAGCCTGATTAACCACCGGGGCCTCCCCAGGGGCGCCACCCCTTTCCGGCTGCACTTCACCAGGACTGCCTGCCACTTCCAGATCCAGGCCACAGGAAGACCAGGGCTAGAACCAGAGCTACCTGCTACCCCAACTGGCACCTGGCAGAAAGAGAAGAAACCTGGCCTAGATATCAAGAGTCTGGGTTCTCCCTATAACCCAGCCATTCTCAGTCCCAGCTGTACACCGGGTCTCTGGGGCTGGGGTGGTGCATTCTCCCTCCCCACCACAATAGTGTGGCCTGAGGAAATTTTGAGGATCTAACGTACCTGCTCTGTTTGAATCTCACCTCAAATTCTATGATGAAAGTATACTTATTCTCCCCGTTTTACAGATAAAGAAACAGAGGCTCAGAAAAGTCACAGCCCACAAGTAGCAGAGTCAGAATTTAGTCCAGGGCTCTCCCAGTCATGTGCCTGCCCACCTTACAGTGGATTAGAGGGGAGCATTTCTATAAATGTGCCTTGTATTATTATTACTGCCATTTGGATGTCTTAGAGGATTTCCTTGAACGTTGATTCAGCCAACACTTTAGTACACCTCTCTGATGAGCTGACACCCCATGTGTCCATCTCTTTTGGAAGCCAAGAGCATAGATGTTTCCAGACTCCATACAAGTGCAGCAGATCTTGGGGAAGCTTACTCTCTGAAGGAATGAAGCAACAATTCTAGTTGGCAAGGAGAAGCAGGGGTGGGGTCCTGGAGGAGAGGTCCAGACAAGATAGCATGACTCCAGAGGTCAGGAGGCAAAACTGGCCCACCGACCCGCCCATCCATCCAACAGATGGGTGTTGAATGCCTGCTAGGTTTCAGTCAGAGTTCCTCAACCGAAGAGGAAGCAGTGAACAACACCAAGTCTTGACCACCTGGAGTTAGCCCAGTTGGCTGCCTGTCTTGGACTGAGAGCCCCCAGGGGTGGGAAATGTATCTGGTTTGCACGGGGACTGGCTCACAGTAGATCCTCAGCCAAGGGGCCATTGGGCTGACCTATGGCCAAGTCACAGAGGCAGGTGCCCATCTACCCTGAGATGGGGTCTCTTCTTTGCTGATCCTGGCAGCTCATCCCCACCAGATCCTAGGGAGAATGCAGCACCCTACAGGGGCTGCCCGGACCGAAAGGGGCTGCAGCCTCCCCTGAAAGCCCTTAGAATGATATTGCATGGCCCAGCTGTTCTTAACTCTGGAGTTGAATCTAGAAGTTGGTGGATCAATTAGCTCCATAGCTCACAGCATGTCTTAGGCCTAATATGAAAAGAAGGATTGGGAGGAAAGGTGCCCAGCTCAGTGCTGAGGACTGTAATAAAATAATATTTTGTTTGCTCACCCAAAGCCTTCATTCCCATTCCAGATTTCTGTAACACCCCATCACTCCCCCACAATCAGCACTGAGCTCCTCAAGCCTTCTCTCCCTCAGAAAAACAAAAAACAAAAAAAAAGCCTGAATCTTCATCACTGCTCTGCAGTGAGGTCTCCGCCTCTCCAAGGGAATTCAGAGAGCCTTTTCCAAATCCATTTTTCAGATCTTTCCTCAATCGTTCTTTGTTCTTCAGGCTGCCTTCCGCTTGGTGCAATTTGCATCTCAAAGCCCGTGACAGCCTGAATGTACAGTAAGTGACTTTGGAAAAGGGAGGAGAATTGTGCTCTCAAAGAGAAAAGTCGCAACTTTATTTCATTTGTCTGAGGCCCAAGATTGACAGCCTTGCTTTGTGTTTTTCCTTTTTTGGAAGAATGGCTGCTGATTTTTGAGGAAAATGAAGGCAAGCCCTTCAGCAGAAATGGAAGTGTCGCTCTCTTATTTTATTACAAGGTTATGGGATGCGCATTCTCTGGATTTGGAGTCCAGGGGGCCAGAGATGCAGCCTGGCTGGTGGGCATCATGGTAGGTCAAAGAATCCATCCCTTTGCCTCGGGCCAGGGTCTACAGCTGAGCTGTCTTCCTGGCTCAATCCCTCTCATTCCTTGCAGAGCCAGGGAGGCTGGAAATTATAGTAAAATTATAGTAGCTGGTTCACTAGGACTCTGTGAAGTCAAGCCATGGGCCCTAACTCTGCCCAGAGGCACTGCCCTGACCTCTGAAGCATCGGCCAGTCTGCTTGATCTGCTACCCATTTTCCTTCTAGGGTCTGGAGCCTCCCATACCTTTGGAAGTTGTAGCTCCACCCCTCAGCTGTGAAACCCTAGGCCTCTAATGTCTGCTTCTCAGTTTCCCTGTTTGTGAAATAATAATAGTGCATGCTGCTCAGGGTGCTGCGATGATTAAATAAGGTGCTGTCAAAAGCGCTTAGCATGTAGCCTGGCCCATAGTACGTGCTAGTAAATGGGAGCCATGGTGATGCCAAGGACTGTTACCCATCTCCAGTCCTCCCCATCCTAGCAATAGCCTGTTAGCTTTGGTGAGCTTTGGAGCCCGTGGCCAGCAAGTGAGAGCCTTGTCTTTGGCCTTCCTGCTACTGTTGTCAGGCACAGTCCCTGAGTATTCCTAGCAGTGAGCTACATCGAGGGGAAGGCACCCATAGGCAAGTCATTTGTGCCTAAAAGGGTACAGGGATGGTGGTGCGGGGCCTCCAGGGAGGCATGACTGGGGTGGCCATGCCAGGCTGGGTGCCTGGAGGTGAGGGATTCTAGGGAGGGTCCAGGGCTGCCATGGAGCCTGGTGGTGCCCCTCTCAAGCCAGCCTGCCTGTTTATCTGGATTTGGACTGCCTGCCAGGGTTTAATGAGGGAAGGCATGTAAAGGTTTTACCCCAGTGCCTGGCATAGAGCAAGTGCTCAACAAATCTGAGCTATATTGCTTCTATTATTAAAAGACCCAGGCTGGTGGGAGAAAGCGGTGCTGGAATTGAGACGGGGGCTCTGTGGGGTCTAACTGCCTCAGACGGAAGCACAGCCCCATTGAATGAGCATGAGCTCTGTGCTCTGAGCCAGGCTGAAGCCACACAGTCCTCACAGTCCATGCCTCTCACCAGCCCACCTCCCCAGTGCCCCAATCCCAGTCTTCCATTAACACAATGCCAGAGTCAGAGGGGACCCCAGGGATCATATATTCCAACCACCTTGTTGTGCCCACGACAAGTCCTGATCCCAAAAAGGAGAAGTGTCTTATCCAAGGTTGCATGACATGCCTGGACACCCTCTGGCCCCCTTTCCCAGCATCCTTGCCCTCAGCCCCTTCTCAGAGTCCAAACTCACATCTACTAAGGTGTTGATGATAACAATGGCTTTCCTTTACTAAGGGAATTTGCATTTGATGGAGGTTAGGGTGAGATTTAAGGAGACCAAACTCTTGAGACCCGAAGGAATGTGTTGATAATAGTGGAATTTCAGTCTGCAGGAGATCTTTCCACAAAGGGCAGCCATCCCCAAGCCCCCCAACAGGAGGCCAGGCAGTGACTTACTGTTGTGTCTCGTCCGAGCCTGTAGCTTTGGAAGCACCCTCCTCATGTGTCAGTGACTCTCAGCACTTCAAGGGACAAAAATGATTTAGGGTGCAGGAGGGGTGTGGGGAGTGGAACTAAGGTTGCCTGGCTTGAAACAGAGCTTCGCCCTGGGGGCAGTTGGGGCCCAGAGGCCTTGGCCAAGGCTCCTACCACTGGCCTTTCTCCTGGCAGCTTCCAGAACAATGGCTGCCTGTTTGCCCTGCCTGAGAAACTTCAGGCCTGATTTAGTTCTTAGGGCAGTTTCCATTTCCAGATGGCCTTCCTCATGTCCCTGACCACCCCCACCACCACCCCACCCTCCCACCACCAGCTCCCATCCCAAGGCTCTTGACTTGATGGAGGGGTGTGGGAGGAAGAACGGTTGATCCCAGCATTCACAGCCTCACATGTCAAGAGACAGCTCTGTGACATCAGCATCACATAGCACTTCTTGTCTCCCCGCTTTCCATTCCACTCAGCCAAGACCTTGATTTCAGTTGCTAAGCAACCTGTGCCTGAGTTTCCAAGTGGGTCGTCAGGTGAGCATGAGAGGTGGAAGGTATGGAAGGGTAGTGCTTAAAACTGCAATTTATGGATGGAGACACAGAGGCCCAGAGAGGGCAAGACACTTGGTCAGGGTTGCACAGCTAGTTAGTGCCCCATGTGTCAGATGATTGATCCTGGCAGCCAATGCTTCAGAACCATCCCATTTCCCACTCCTCCTTCCCCCACCAAGAGAAGCACCCAGACAACAGCAACACCTTAGAGACTTCCCGTGAGAGGCTTCCATCTACCTGGACAGGGAGGCAGTGTGCTCAGAGGTTAGGTGTGCAGGGTCTGCATCAGCTGGCCTGGCTTTCAATCCTGATTCTACCATTTGCCAGCCATGTTCTTTGGGCAAGTTATGTAACTGATCTGTGCCTCGGTTTCCTTTGCTGCAGAATGAGAGCCATGCTAGTCCTAACCCCGAGGCTGTTCTGAGGATTCAGTGAGGTGTTATATAAAGCCTGGAAGGTGCCTGGCTCAGGGCAAACCTTTCAGTGCAAGTCTGCCTGTGTGATCCTGGCTTGCTGGCTCTGATGCACCCTCCCCACCTAGGGTCCAGTGCCCCTGCTCTCCAGTTTGCTCATTTATCTCGTGAGAATTCTGCCTTAATGTTATGAGGTCACAGACGGAGTACAAAAGTTCACAAACTTTAGTTTTTAACACTGAATCATTTTATTCAAATAAAACAGATTAACTTTTGGGGGAGTCAGGCATAGATCCTTTTGGCAGTCTAGAAAAACTCATAGACCCCTTCACAGAATAAAGTTTTTAAGTATACAAAATAGGATTACAAAAGAAGCCAATTATATGAAACACAGGCCAAGCACAGTGGCTCACACCTGTAATCCCAGCACTTTGGGAGGCCAAGGTGGAAGGATTGCTTGAGCCCAGGAGTTTGGGACCAGCCTGGGCAACATAGCAAGACACCATCTCTACGAAATACAAAAAAATGAGCCAGATGTGGTGGCATATGCTAATAGTCCCAGATACTTGGGAGGCTGAGGTGGGAGCATCACTCGAACCCGGGGAAGTCGAGGCTGCAGTGAGCCCTGCTCATGCCACTGCACTCTAGCCTGGGTGACAAAATGAGATCTTGTCTCAAAAAAAAAAAAAAAAAGGAAATACAGTTATCAAAATGTATACCAGAACTGTGCTGTAGTAGTGTAAGTGCTTTTCTATCAATGCATTACGCACCACGATTGAGTGCAGGACACAGTAACGACTCTAATTTCAAAGTCATGATGAGCATAAATATTTTGAGATAACAGTAGCAGAAGTGATCTGAAAATATCTGTGATATCTGTTGGTGAACACATTATAAGTTCAACCAATCCTGTTGGGTTTTGCTGCCTACATTTATACACAAAGGAAACGTGAGATTTCAGTTAGAGGCTAGTGAAAATATAGATGTAAGTTTTCTCCTACCCAAGCTCGCAAACCTCCTAACAGGGTCTGTGGCCCCATTCAGATTACAGACCTTAGAAATACAATCAGAGGGGAATATTACTGTATAAAATCAGGACAGGGAGAACTGTGTGGCTGAAAGTTGGTGGGGAGGGAGCAGTGCAATAGACCTGAGCACCCTTCATTCCTGTGGGGCTCCCCAAACTCCTAAGGCTTCACTGGCAGTTAGGAAACCTAGCTTCTCTGCCTGCTTCTTTGTAACCTTGGGTGAGTTCCTTTGCCTTTCTAGGCCTCAGTTTCCCCATCTGTAAAATGAGATTTTGGGCCCGTTGTCCTCTGAGGTCTTGCCAGCTCTGACATTCTGAAACTCTGTGCTTCTCCTCCCCTGGAGACAGAACCTCCTGAAGCTTGGGTCGGTAGGAGCCCTGGACCAGGGAGAGGGAACAGCTGGGGCCAGGCTGGCCAGCTCCCAATTGTTCAATGGAGGAGGAGGAGGAGGGCGAGATGCATGGTGCTCTCCAAAGCGACAGCTGGGTGAGCCTGGCTGGGGGCCTCGTCCCCGCCTGCCATCTGTGCCTCTTTCCTGCCTTCGGCCAGCGGGGGCCAGTGGGGGGTTGTGGATGGGGCCTAGTCCAGATAACAACCTGGGTAGAAGCAGGAGGGGCTGGCCAAGAAAATGCAGGGAAGAGTCTGGCTGCTCAGTCTTGGGTGCTTAACTCTTTCCACCCACTCCCCACCTTTTCCCACTCTGATCTAAGAATTCTGGAAAGGAAGTAATACACAGCCCTAGGTCCATCCAGGCTGCTTAATGGCTCTGTGACCTTGGGCAAGTTACTTAACCTCTCTGAGCTTCATTCTTCTCTGTCCAGTAGACATCATTCCTAAGACCTGCTCTTTGGGATTGGAACAAAGTGTAAATGAAACAGAGTAGATAAAGTACCCCAGCTCAGTGCTGACTCAGTGCCACAGGCCTGTCCAAACAGAGCTTGTACCTGGGACTGTGAAATGCTCCCGCGGATCGGAATGCAACATGGAGGCCTGATGAGCCCTGTGCAATGTTTGTGAAGTGCTGCCACTGTCCCCAGGCACAGGAGGCTTTGCAGCCAGCTTTCTCTCCTACACGCCTTTGCCCCGTCTGTTCCTTCCTCTGGATTGCCCTCGCCCGCCAATATCCACACGCATACAACTCTACCCACTTAGAATAACTTAGACCTATTTATAAATAAGTACTTATATTTAGGCAAAACCTTCATGCAGTTGGACAGCTTAAACTTCGGAAGCAAAGGACCTGCAGTGGACGGTCTGCCTGTCAATCGCAGCTTCCAGTCACTCAGTTCCTCCACTAGGAGGTAATTGCTGTTAGCAGTTGCTGGAGTGTCTTTCCCAAAATTATTTATATATACATACTTAAACCTGGAAGAGTGTGAGGGTTAGGGGCGCTGACCCCTGCACCGTTGAAAATCCACATATAACTTTCAACTCCCCCAGAACTTAACTCTGCTGACCAGAAGCCTTACCAATAACATAAACAGTCAATTAACAGGTATCTTACATGTGATATGTGTTGTATACTAAATTATCACAATAAAGTCAGCTAGGAAAATGTTATTAAGGAAACTGACTGGAGACAATGGCTCGTGCCGATAATCCCAGCACATTGGGAGGCCCAGGCAGGAAGATCACTTGAGGCCAAGAGTTCGAGACCAGCCCAGGCAACATAGTGAAAGCCCGTCTCCAAAAAAAATTTTTTTAATTAAATTTTTAAAAAGAAAATCATAAGGAAGAGAAAATATATTTACTATTCATTAAGTGGAAGTGAATCATTATAAAAGCCTATCCTCGGCCAGGCACGGTGGCTCATGCCTGTAATCCCAGCACTTTGGGAGGCTAAGGCAGACAGGTCAAGTGTTTGAGACCAGCCCGGCCAACATGGCAAAACCCCCATCTCTACTAAAAATACAAAAATTAGCCAGGTGTGGTGGTGCATGCCTGTAGTCCCAGCTACTCAGGAGGCTGAGGCAGGAGAATGACTCGAACCAGGGAGATGGAGGTTGCAGTGAGCCAAGGCCTGGGCGATAGAGCGAGACTGTGTTTCTAAAAAAACAGTCTATCCTCATCTTCATGTTGAGTAGGCTGAAGGGGAGGAGGGAGAAGAGGGGTTGGCATTGCTGTCTCAGGTGGCAGAGGTGGAAGTGGTGGTGGAGGTGGAAGGGAAGACAAGAGAGGCAGGCAGGCACCTTCAGTGTAACTTTATAGAAATATATCGTAATTTCTGTCTGGCGTTTTCATTTCTCTAAAATTGTTTCTATATGGTACCAATTCTCCTTTGACCATGTGCTTCAGTATCAGTGCCTGAATCATGGGAGGGTTCATGTCGTAAAAGAAGTCAAAAGCAGTCTTGAATAATTGGAGCCTTCTGCCAGATTGTCTAATGTCAATTTGTTTACTGGTGCTGCTGCTTCTATGTCTTCGTCCTCATTGTCTGGCATTGCTTCAGAAGCACTCGTCTCCATCAAGCTGTCTTCTGTTCATTCCTCTGGTGTGATGTCTATTAGCTCTTGGGCTTCTTCAAGATTTGTATCTTTATTATTATTATTATTATTATTATTTTGGCAGGCTCTTGCTGTGTTGCCCTGGCTGTAGTGCAGTGGCATGATCATGGCTCACTGTAACCTCGACGTCCTGGGCTCAAGTGATGCTCCCACCTCAGCCTCCCAAGTAGTTGGGACTTCAGGTGTGCACCACCATGCCTGTCTAATTTTTGTATTTTTTGTGGAAATGGGGTTTCACCATGTTGTCCAGGCTGGTCTTGAACTCCTAGGCTCAAGCAATCCACCCACCTTGGCTTCCCAAAGGGTTGGGATTACAGTTATGAGCCACTGCACGCAGCGGAGATTCATATTTTGAACCCTTCACTCCTACACACCTTTTTTGCATATCCACAATCTCTTTCATTATTTCCTTGAATGGCTCTGTGGTAAATCTAGTGAGGTTATGCACAACATCTGGACCCCGTTTTCTCCAGTGGGAATTTATTGCCTCAGGCTTGATGGCTTTCACAGCTTTTTCTGTAACAATGATGGCATTTTCAACTATGTAATCCTTCCAGATTTTCATGATGTTCTCTCTATGGAGGTTCTCTTCCTTAGTGTTGACAATCTTTTCCATACAGTACCATGTGTAATGTGTAAAGAGTCTTTTGTTTTCCTTTATTTTTGAGACAGAGTTTTGCTCTGTCACCCAGGCTGGAGTGCAGTAGAGTGATCTCGGCTCACTGCAACCTCCATCTCCTGGGTTCAAGCGATTCTCCTGCATCAGCCTCCCTAGTAGCTGGGATTACAGGTGCCCACCACCACGTCCAGCTAATTTTCGTATTTTTAGTAGAGATGGGGTTTCACCAGTCTACTCTACTCTACTAAGTAGAGTTTCACCACTCTACTCCACTCTACTAAGTCAGGTTTATGATCGGGACTACCCTTACCTGGAAGGCTGCTCACTCCCAAGTCTTGAAGGGAAAAGATTAACACCAGCTGGTAGTCTTTGTACAACAAGAAGGCCTGGATAACCAGAACCCTTTTTCTGGATTGGTTGAATATTTTGTCCCTGAAAAACTGCCTTTTAAAGTTCTTTTGATATTGGACAATATCCCTGGCCACCTAGAACCCCATGAGTTCAACTTGCTCCTAAACACAACGTTTCTAATTCAGCCTCTAGATCAGGAGATCATAAAAACTCTTAAGACTTATTACACATGGTACTGACCAGACGTGGTGGCTCGCGCCTATAATCCCAGCACTTTGGGATGCCAAGGTGGGTGGATCACTTGAGGACAGGAGTTCAAGACCAGCCTGGCCAGCATGGCAAAACCCCATCTCTACTAAAAATACAAAAATTAGCCAGGTGTGATGGCGTGCACGTGTAATCCCAGCTACTCAGGAGGCTGAAGTAGGAGAATCACTTGAACCCAAGCAGTGGAGGTTTCAGTGAGCTGAGATCATGCCATTGTACTCCAGCCTGGGTGACAGAGTGAGACCCTGTTTCAATAAATAAATGACTAAATAAATAATTAATTAATAAAAACCTGTTCAGGCAGATGTCCTTTCTCTTCAGTGATTTTCTTAATGGCGTCTAGGAACTCATCTGCTGCCTCCTGGTTGGCAGAAGCTGCTTTTCCTGTTATCATGACATTTTTTGAGCCAATTTTCTTTCAAAATGATCAAACCACCCTTTGGTGACATTAAATTATCTGACTTTAGATCCTTCAACTTTCTTTTGCTTTGTTTTCATATAATGACTTCACCTTTTCTGGAATCATATTAGAATCTATAGGTTATATACCTTTCTTATAGTAATCCTTTACCCACATAAAAGCTGTATTTTCAAAATGAGATAAGGTATTTTGAAAAGTTCAGGGTTTTCACACCTGCTGGCATAACTCAACAATAACTTCATGAATTTTCTTTTCTTTTTTACAATAGTCCTTAAGCTGGATTCATTTATCTTGAAATGAGGTCTGCAGTTGTTATTCAAGGTTTACACTATTGCACTAAACACAATGAAAAATACAGGAGAACCTCAAAAGATCGTTTTGCATTGCCATATGCAATTTATTGGAGAGATCATACACATGGAGATGATTAGCCTCACATGCATTTTAAGCAGATACTTGCAACACTTGAGCTTCTGCAATAGCAACAAGAGGAGGCTACAAAATTATTACAGTAGTACAGTAGATGCCACAGTTTTGTGCACTTATGACTTAATACTGTGTCATTAACATTTGTTTACATTTCTCTCAACTACAAATGGCACCATGTATGATCTGAAAGTGTGTGTATGTTTTGATAAATTTCAGCTTTTTATAATAGATTTGTATATATTTTATGCCAGTAAATGATAAGATAGACTAGTATTTACATATATTCTATGCATTTATGACATAACTTTTTCTTAATTTTTTTTTCTAAACAAGCTAACACAGGACTTTTTCTTAATTTTTTTCAATATTTCTAGGCTACCTGGTTTATCGTGAGTTTTTTCAAATTGTCACTAACCAAAAACAAATTTCCAATTTATTGAAAAAAAATCTGTGGATAAATGGACCCACACAATTCAAACCTGTGTTGTTCAGAGTTCAATCTTTTTTACACAAAGATCACCAACTACCTACATTGTTCTCGCTACATCTTGGTTTTTTTCATGTAATTACATATCTTGGAGATCTTTCCACAGCAAATATAGAAAGAATTTTCTTGCTCATTTTTATAGCTACACAGTATTCCATTGTTTGGATGGTCATCATTTGTCCAGCCACATTTTGCCTATTAATGAGTTTTTCAATTGTTTCTTAACTTTCACCATCATAGACAGTGCTGCAGAGAGTAATTGTGGACATGCTTTGTTTCACGTGCATGCAGGTATGTCTGTAGATTAAATCCCTAGAAGTTAAATTGATAGTTGAAGAGGTATGTGCTTTCTTACAGGAAACACACACACATACACACATGTGCACACACACGGAAGAATTTCTTCCTGACATTGTAGTAGGCAGTTTTCTTAACAGGACACAGAAAGCAATAGCTATAAAACAATCAATGAATTGAACTTAATCAAAATTAAAAACTTTTGCTCATCAAAAGATTCATTAGCAAAGTGAAAAGGCAAGCCACAGACAGAGGAGCAATATTTGCATTGCATATATCTGACAAGGGATTAGTATTCATAATATGTGACTGAATTTAAAAATGAGGAGAAAAAGTGGACAAGACTTGAACAATCATTGCATGAAAGTGGATATCCAATATAGTCAATAGGCCTGTGAAAAGGTACTACTTTCTCAGAGTAGTTTCAATTAGCATTTTTATTAAGACAGAAGTTGAAATCTCTTTATGGCCGGGCGCAGTGGCTCAGGCCTGTAATCCCAGCACTTTGGGAGGCCAAGGCGGGCGGATCACAAGGTCAGGAGATCGAGACCATCCTGGCTAACTCGGTGAAACCCCGTCTCTACTAAAAATACAAAAAAAAAATTAGCCGAGCGTGGTGGCTGGCGCCTGTAGTCCCAGCTACTCGGGAGGCTGCAGGAGAATGGTGGGAACCCGGGAGGCGGGGCTTGCAGTGAGTGGAAGAGATCACGCCACTTGCACTCCAGCCTGGGAGAGAGTGAGACTCCGTCTCAAAAAAAAAAAAAAAGAAAAAAGAAATCTCTTTATGTGTTAAGATCTACTTGCATTTATTTTTGTGTGAATTGTTTATATGCTTTGTTCATCATTACTCACTAGGAAAATGAAAATTAAAACTATGAGTTACTACTGTACATCCACCAGAAAAGCCAAAATTTAGAAAGCTGATAATATCCAGTGTTGATGAGGATGAGGAGCAACTGGAACTCTTACGCTACACTGGTAGGAGCGTACAATGTTACAGCGAATTTGGAAAACTGGATGGCAGAAGTATTCTACATTTTGATCATGGTGGTGGGTTTATGAGTGTACACATGCAAAAATTCAATGAGCCTTACAGTTAAGATCTCTATTTTTTAGGGGGTACAAGTATATCTTGGTTAAAAGTTTCAGAGTCAGGGGAAAGGTGTGTGCTTCTGAAATGTTGACAAAATTGTTTTCCATTGAGACTGCAATAATTTATATTTGAACCAGCAAAGGGTAAGTGTGCCTGTTCATTTAACCTCTTAAAAACTAAGCGTTATCATATGTTTTAATTTTTTGCCATGTTGATGAGTGGGAAACTTTGTTAGAGTAGTTTCAATTAACATTTTTATTAAAAATGAGGTTGAAAATATCTTTGTATGCTTAAAATCTATTTGCGCTTCCTTTTTGTATGAATTGTCTGTCCATATTCTTCACCTATTTTTCTATAGGGTCTTTGATTCATTTGTTATTGATGGAAGAAGTCCTTTATATGTTAGGGAAATTAGCCTTTTGGAATAAGAGTTGCAAGTATACGTTTCAAATGGTGCTTTTGGCAATGCAGATTTCTTTGTTTACATTTCAAGTATTTAAGTTTACCAGTCTTTTCTTTTATGGCTTCTGGATCTTGGGCCATATTTAGAAAGGTTTTCCTTTCTCTGAGATTACAAAGAAGTAACCTTTTTACTAGGCCTTTCACTACTTTTAGAATTTCATTCTTATATTTAAATCTTTGGTGCATTTTGAACTTATCTTGGTGTAAAGAATGAGGTATAGATTAACTTTTTCCCCCAGCTATCCATCCAGTTGAAATAATTCCATGTAGTGAGTAATTCATCCTTTCCCCTACTGATCTGAGATTTAGGCTTTGCTACATTCTACATTTCTGAATGTATTTGGGTTTATTTTACAGACTGTCCATTATTTTCTACTCAATAGTCTTGTTATTCATGTACCAGTACCACAATGCTTTATTACTAAGGCTTTATAATATGTTTTGATATCAACAGAGATAGTCACCACTCACTGTGGTCTTTTCTCAGACATAGTTGGCTCTTCCAGCTTACATATTTTAATATTTAACTTTAGGATCTGCTTATATAGATGGAAACATATTGATATTTTTATTGGGATTATGTTAAATTCATAAATTAAAGAGAATGTCAATCTTATGATGCTGAGTCTAAATATCTGTGATCATAGTTTACTTTTTCTAGTCCTTTGTGTCCTTTCATAGTGTGTTAAAAGTTTCTTCACATAGCTCTTACTCATTTCTTGTTACTTGTATTTAGCTTTTTTATTGTATTGTGTATCCTTTTAAAATTATGTTTGCTAATTGATGATTGTATACTAGAAAGCCATAAGTTTCTGTATGTTAATATTTTGCCGTGTTACTAAATTAACAAATAACTTATACTAATTTTCAGTGGCTTCTCTTGAGGTTTCTAGGGATACTGTCTTATCATCTGCAAGTAGTGATAATTCTCCTCTTCATTTATAACTTTTATACCTCTGGTATATCTTTCTTTTTCTAATTGCATTGGCAGGTCCTACAGGAAAATATTAAATCATAGCAGCATCTTGTTCCTAACTTTGATGGAAATGCATCAGGTATTTATCTATTAAATATTTGAGGTTGAGAAAGAAAGATTTTCCTCCCAGCATTTTATTATTAAACTTTCAAACGTACTGCAAAATTTAAATCATTTAGCAGTGAACACCACCTAGATTAATGGTATTAACAGCTTGCTGTACTTCTCGAAGCTGAGTGCCCTATTTGTTTGAGGTAGAGAAGTGGCTCAAACAGATAATTATTTGAGAACATTCTGGGTAGTGGACGTAAAACCTGGCACATGGCTAGTCATCAGAGGATGCTCAGATATACAAATACTGAAAGTGAGGCCCCAGGCAGCTAGTTCCCTTTCCAAGGTGTCACGAGGTGTCAGAAGTAGGGAAGAGCCCAGATGTAGGACGTAAGGTGGGTAGGGTGATTCTCAGGTGAGAGGAGGCAAAGGATGAAGGCCTCCCCCAGTCCCCAGTGTTCTGAAATCCACAGGAACCAGGGAGGGGGTGAGTGGCCTTCCAGGACACTGTTCTTTCCTGACAGCTGGTGGGAATGAATTTCCTTTCTCTTTCTTTCTGTCTACTACTCCTTCCCTGCTGGCTTCTCCTGGCAGAGCCCCAGACAAAGGAAGAGAAGTGGCCTGAGCAGGTGCTTCCCTCCTTCCCTGAATGGGCTCTTCCTGGACAGCTGGAGTGGAGAAAGCAGGGCTGTGGGCACTGGGGGTTGGGGTGTTGTGTTGGGGGGTGGGCAGGGAAGGGGCTAAGGGAGCTTTGTGCCTCCCTCAACCCCATGCTGGACAGGGCCTTGACGTTGTCCTTTCTTATTTACACTATTGCAATCACTGCATTGAGTCCAAAAAGAAGATAAAAATACACAGTTTTGTAGTCAGGCAGATTTGGGTTCAGACGAGATCAGCGTGTTCAGGGTGTTATGGCCGTAGACCAGCCCAAATCTAGGCATTGCCAGAAACCTGCCGCATGTCCTTGGGTGAGATTTGGCTCTCAGCTCCTTCCTGGGCAGTGAGAGGATCTGCAACTCAGCTGCAGCACGGGTGAGGAGCAAAGAAGGCCCTCGGCAAACAGGTCCTAGGCTTCCCTCTCCCCAGGCTCCCCGCTCCTGGTCTCCCCTCACTCTCATGCTCCCTTATCCTTACTCTAAAAGCTCCTAAGGCGTCCCTTCCTGGATGAAGTCCTGCCCCACCCCAGCTCCACAGCTTGGCCCACTCTGCCCCATCCTGATTCACCTGCCCACACCCGACAGTGAGCCAGCCCCGGTCTCTCCCACCTGCCTGCCCTTCTTCACGCTCCCTCCCTGCACAGCTCAGGGCACCGCCTCCAGGAAGCCACCTGGAGCCATCCTGCTTCTTCCTCTGCTCTGCCAACAGACTCTACGCTTCCCACTACGTCCCTGCCGTGTTTGGGACAGGGGTATCTTGGTCTGTTTTCACACCTGTTCCTGCTTCTAGGCAATGGGCTCCTTGAGGCTGGGAAACACACCCATTTGTTTTTCCATTCCCAACAGCCGGAGTTCAGCCCGAACACTGCACAGGGATATTTTTGGACAGCGAAAGCTTTTGAGGCCCAGAGTGCTGATGAGTCTTGGCCAAAGCTCCACGTCTGCCTGATGGCAAAGCCTTGGATTTAAAACCCTGCATGAGGGGTGGGACGGGTGAGGCCCTGTGGACAAGCCAGGTTTGCACTGGGCCTCTCTATTCACCTACCTCCCCCTTCTCAGCCTCAGTTTCCCCATCTGTGGGATGGGAGAGTGCACTGAAGACGGGCGGAGGGCTGTGGACGAAGCAGAAAGAGCTAGTTCTATGTTTTGGTGGAGGGAGTTGCTGGAAAGGGAAGAGACTTCAGACCAGTTACTTCCATCTCTGGAAATAGAATATGGGGCAGTGAAGACCGTGGTCTTTGGGACCTAGAGTCCGGACCCAGCCATTTTCTAGATGAGTTATCACTCCCAAAAGCCTTGGATTTCTTACTTATAAACTGGAGGTAATAAATCCCACCTGGCAGAGTTGTCCTGGTGACAGTGATCACCCACACCTGTTGAACACGTACAACGGGCCAGGGACTGTTCTAAGCTCTTGAGACGCCTCGTGCCACTGAACACTCAGCAACCTTGCAGATGAGGAAACAGGTATAGCTTATACAAAGTCGCACAGCTGGAAAGTGTTGGAACTGGAATAAAATAGAGTGATGCTGGCTAAGAGTTTAGCACCGTGCCTGACACACAGCGAGCCTTGGTCAGCGGGAGGGCCTAGGTCATCTGCCCCACAACGTGCTCAGACTTGCAACCTGCAGGCATGGCCCAGGGCAGGGGAGGAGAGGCACTACGGAGGATCCAAGAACCTTCTGGATCAAGCAGACAACACAGACAAGGTCCCTGTTCTCAGGAGCTGTGTGAGCCAGTCAGGAGACAAACAATGAACAAGGATGCAAACAGTCATTAAGATGACATCAGACAGCGATGGGTGCTGTGAAGAAATCCAATACAGTGATGCCGTAGAGCCTTGCGAGGGATATATTAGGCAAGACAGTCAGAAGGACCTCCCTGCAAGCTTGAATGGGAAGGAGCCAGTCAAGTAAAGAGCATGGGGAAGAATCATGCCCTAGGAAGAGAGAACGGCATGTGCTGAGGCCCAGGGTGGGGAGCCCCAGGGTGGGAAGCCAATGGTAGGCAGGGGGTGGGCGACCCAGAACCTTGGAGACCACGCCAGTTTGGATTTTCTTCTAGGTGCTGTGGGAAGCCATTGGATGGTTTCAAGCTCAAGGTTACCTCTCACTTGAGCTAAACAAAGAAATATGGTAACAACACACCCCATAGAAACTAGCCGGAGACAGGCCGAGCACACTCACACCTGTAATCCCAGCACTTTGGGAGGCCGAGGCAGGTAGATCACCTGAGGTCGGGAGTTCAAGACTAACCTGACCAACGTGGAGAAACCCCATCTCTACTAAAAATACAAAATTAGCTGGGCGTGGTGGCACATGCCTGTAATCCCAGCTATTCTGGAGGCTGAAGCAGGAGAATTGCTTGAACCTGGGAGGTAGAGGTTGAGGTGAGCCAAGACCACACCATTGCACTCCAGCCTGGGCGACAAGACTGCAACTCTATCTGGAAGGAAGGAAGGAAGGGAGGGAGGGAGGGAGGGAAGGAGGGAGGGAGGAAGGAAGGAAGGAAGGAAGGAAGGAAGGAAGGAAGGAAGGGAGGGAGGGAGGGAGGGAGGGAGGGAGGGAGGGAGGGAAGGAAGGAAGGAAGGAAGGAAGGAAGGAAGGAAGGAAGGAAGGAAGGAAGGAAGGAAGGAAAGGAGGGAAGGAAGCTGGAGACAGGACTCGGCCTTGAGAAGCAGGGAGCCCTGTTCATGCCCAGACCATGGCCTGTTCGCTGTGCTGAGGGGAAGGCGACTTGGAGCCTTTATCTCTCAGGACACAGCTGGGTGTGTGAAATCCACACGGGCACCTTGGCACCTCTGCAATTGGGCAGATTCCCTAAAGGGAACAGGTCTTCTTGCTGGCCAGGGCAAAGGTGGGAAGTGGCTGTGAAGACTGTGGCTGGTTTTCCAGCCTGGTGGGTGGGACGTGTTCTCTGACCGAAATTGCAGTATGCTTTGCATGAATGCATGAGTGGGCCAGGGCTAGGACAGCCAAGAAGAGCAATCCATTCCCGTGACTGACCTTGACTTTTGGCCTCACTTTCATTGAGCTCCATGGGCAAGGCTGGCTCTGAGTTAGCTGTGAGTTTCAGGGAAAAAATTTCAACTTACTAAAAATATCAATCCAAGGGTGGGTTTTGGGCTCAACAAAGAAACCCCTGACAGTTTCCTGCTAATAAAATAAATTTATTTTTCTTGGAGAAATAAACCAAATAAGAAAAAATAAATAAAGCTGGGTGCGGTGGCTCATGCCTGTAATCCCAGCACTTCGGGAGGCCAAAGCGGGTGGATCACTTGAGGTCAGGACTTCCAGACCAGCCTGGCCAACATGGTGAAACCCTGTCTGTACTAAAAATACAAAAATTAGCCAGGCATGATGGCGCATGCCTGTAATCCCAGCTACTCAGGAGGCTGAGGCAAGAGAATTGCTTGAACCCAGGAGACAAAGGTTGCAGTGAGCCGAGATCATGCCACTGCACTCCAGCCTGGGTGACAGAGCGAAACTCTGTCTCAAAAAAAAAAAGGCAGCGGTGGTGGGGGAAGGGGGAAGAAAAATTTTAAAATTTTTGAAAAATTATGTATAGATAATCAACTAGGAGAGGACTGGATCAGAACCAAAATGGCAAAGCAGAAGTATTTAGTGGTTTGTTTTGTTTTGTTTTGAGACGGGGTCTGGCTTTGTTGCCCAGGCTGGAGTGCAGTGGTGTGATCTCAGCTCACTGCAATTTCCACCCCCTGGGTTTAAGCTATCCTACCACCTCAGCCTCCCAAGTAGCTGGGACTTCAGGTGTGCACCACCAAGCCTGGTTAATATTTTTATTTTTTTGGTAGAGACAGGGTTTCACTGTGTTGTCTAGGCTGATCTCTTGAACTCCTGGGCTCAAGTGATCCTCCTGCCTCAGCCTCCCAAAGTGCTGGGATTACAGGCATGAGCCATCACGCCCAGCCAGCAGAAATATTTAGAATCATTAGTTTCCATAGATGGATCAGAAGTGAAAAGAGGGCAATGAATGTGATAAGGAACTAATACACAGAATTAATATCTCTGATATACAAAGAGCTCTTATAAATTATTAAGAAAAAGATAAACACCAATACACCATTAGCAAATAATTGAGTGCCTCATAGAATCAGAGGAATTACAAGCAAATAAATGCAAATATCTTCTAAGCAAATGAAGATATAAGCAACCTTACAAGGAAGGTTGCAAAGGAAAACAATGAGATATTTTTCATCTGAAAATAAGAAGATAAAAATATTATAATATCAGGTGCTCTCAGGGGTTATAGGGAAATGGCCATTCTCTTGAGTTGCTGATTCAAGAGAGTGTAAATTAGCACAACCATTGTGAAAGACATTTTAAAAGTCATAACAAAAGTATTTTTTTTAAGGTACAGACCTATTACCTAGCATTTTCACTTACAAGAATTTATCTTTTTAAAAATTCATGTGTGGAAAGATTCAGCTACAGTGTTTGCCTCAGCCTTTTTAGAGTATTGGAAATTATAAAGCACTATGGATCCCAAAATGGGGGATTGCATAATGTATTGTAGTACAGCCACTGTGGAATACAACACAGCCATGAAAATGATGCTGTCCAAGAATGTTCAATGGCACAGGAAAAGGAACCACAACCACTGTCTCCAGCTGGGCATAAAGTGGAGCTGATACTCACCAGGACATAATAGGAATTATTCTTCTGTATTTCCCAAATTTTCTGGGTTTTTTTCCCCCCTACTTTTTTTAAAAAGTGAAGAGGGATCTTCTGGAATGTCAGGAACTGTGCCCACAGTCTGAGACCCAGGAAAATTGGCTTAACATCCCTGTTGGCTGTAGACCCACATGTAAGCCAAAGCCTCACCCACATGGCTTACCTGCCTCAGTTTCCCCTATCAAAGTCTGAGACGAGAATGCCTGTTCATATTTTCAAATAGAAAATATGTCTGTGTTCGTTTTCTACTGTTGCATAACAAGTTACCCCAAAATGTAGCTGGGTAGTTCTGGTTCAGGGTCTCATTTGGTTGCAGTTAAAGCTGTCAGCCAGGGCTGCAGTCATCTGAAGGCTCGATTGGCGAACATACGCTTCCAAGCTCATTCTCGCAGCTATTGGCAGAAGGCCTCACTTCTTTGCAGGCTGTTGGCCAGAGACCTCAGTCTCTCACCACCTGGCCTCTTCATAGGCTCAGTGTCCTCACTCATGGCAGCTGGCCTCCTCTGAGTGATGACCCAGGTGAGAACAAGAGAGCCCAGGCAGAAACCGGAATCTTGTGTAACCCTGGCCACATTCTGTTAGTAACACAGACCAACCCTGGTGTAATACGGGAGGGGACTACACAGGGCATGTATACCAGGAGGTGAGATTACAGGGGACCATCCCAGGGTTAAAGTGCTTAACAGGGAAAGGTGTGTTCTAAGGGGCAGTCAGGGGCTATCCATTACCTCCCAAAGTTCTGACTGTGCCCATTTTTTGGAAGCCCTTGGGAGCATGATGGGGCCCGCAGGAATAGTGAACAGGGGCAAAAAGACCCCACTCCACTTGTTCACTGAGTGCAGCATGGGGAAGATTTATATCTCAAGTAACAGTGACTATCCCTGAACAACTTGGTTGTGTATGTGCGTGTGTGTGTGTGTGTGTGTGTGTGTGTACTTTTTTGGTGTTTTTTGAGTCATCTTCTTTGAGTATGCATAATTTTCTGGTTTTTAAAATTTTTTGAGACAGAATCTCACTCTGTCACCCAGGCTGGAGTGCAGTGGTACAGTCATGGCTCACTGCAGCCTCAGTCTCCTGGAATCAAGTGATTCTCCCACCTTGGTCTCCCAAAGTGCTGGGATTACAGGCATGAGCTAAGTACATATAATTTTTGTATAATAGCTGGGACCACAGATGTGCACCACCATGCCTGGCTAATTTTTGTGTGTGTACAGATGGGGTCTCACTATGTTGCCCAGGCTGACCTCGAACTCCCGGACTCTAGTGATTCTCTTGTCTCAGCCTTCCAAAGTGCGGGGATTACAGACATGAGCCAGGTATAATACATATCATTTTTGAAGTTAAAACAGAAATGTCTGAAGACAGTGAATTCATCTGACTCTCAAAAGAGACTGCAAGTGATACAGTGACCCAGCTTTGAAGAAACGGTGCCTCAAGGAACCAGGAAGAATCCTGTTCTGGGATGGAGTGGCCTAGGGAGAGGAGGAGATACATCAGACAGCAAACCAGGCCCCTTAGGTTATGAGGCAAGGACTTGCCACCCCATGAACCTGTCCCTCCCCACCCCAGCAAGTGGCCAGGGACGGCAGGTGGAATGTGAGAGCCACAGAGTGTGAGCTCCGCGACCTTGGAGCAGCCCCTCATATCACAGTTTGGATCAGATGCGCCTAATGGGAGGTACCACGGTGTGGGGTGTGGGTTGAAGATGAGCTCAGGTGCAGGCGGATGTGAGGACATAGCAGGCAGGAGAACCCACACCCCCAAGGAAAGGGTCTACAAACAAGTTGTAGTTTACAGGGGTGGTGAATGGGGGCCACTGTGAGTGCGGAAATCCAAGCGGGGAGGTGGGCGGTGGAAGCGCACAATCTGCCCTCTTCTGCCCTTCCGCAGTAACTGTGAAAGGGGTGTCATTTGGAATGTCAGAGTTAGAAGGAGCCTCAGAATTGATCGGGATTCATCAATCTCTTAAAGACGAGAAATAAAGAGGAGGCCGGGCACAAAGGCTCATGCCTATGATCCCAGCGTTTTGGAAGGCTGAGGTGGGAGGATTGCTTGAGCCCAGGAGTTCCAAACCAGTCTGGGCAACCCTGTCTCTACAAATGAAAAAAATAAAAAATTAGCCAGGCATGCCTGAGTCCTGGCTCCTTGAGAGGCTGAGGTAGGAGAATTTCTTGAGCCTGGGCAGTCGAGGCTGCAGTAAACTGTGATCGCACCACTGTACTCTGGCCTGGCACACAGAGTGAGACACTGTCTCAATAAAATAAAACTTTCTTAGAAAAGGAAAGTGTCCTGGTCGGGCGCCGTGGCACAGGCCTGTAATCCCAGCACTTTAGGAGGCCAAGGTAGGCGAATCACTTGAGGTCAGGAGTTCGAGATCAGCCTGGCCAACATGGTGAAACACTGTTTCTACTAAAAATACAAAAATTAGCTGGGTGTGGCGGCGGACGCCTGTAATCCCAGCTACTCAGGAGGCTGAGGCAGGAGAATCGCCCGAACGGGGGAGGCAGAGTTTGCAGTGAGCCGAGATCGCACCACTGCACTCCAGCCTGGGCAACAGAGCGAGACTCCGTCAAAAAAAAAAAAAAAAAAGAAGAAGGAAAGTGTGTCCTGCCAAGACCCACAGCACTGTGGGTGACCAACTAGGAAAGGGACTCCAGCTCCCAAGAGCTGGCAAACAAGAGTGGTTGAATTTTTGTGTGGACCCGGAAGCAGAAGTAGGAGCTTATGGCAAAAGTTAGAAGGAGGCGGATTTTCATCTCATTATGAAGAATTTTCTAAGTGATGGGCACAGTTGTGAGCTGGGGTTGACTGGGAGCGGGAATGAGGCTGAGTGTGTGTCTCCGGTCCTCGTCGGCTCAATTCCCTCCCACACAGCCTAGGAGCTGGGATGTGTCTGAGAGCAGCGCAGCCACCGCCCTCTGCTGGTGGAATGCTGGTAGCACAGCTTTCCTGCTTGGCCACGTCGCAACCCTCTGGCCAGGCGAGGCTTTCCAGAGAGGATGCAGCCCTTTGGGGTCTGAGAGCTCCCTGCTGGGGGCTTCGGGACGGTGGGTAGGAGATATCCTCTGCACAGATGTGCCAAGAAGGCAGGCGAGGCCATCGGAATGCCCGCCAGTGTCTGTAACTCGGGAGTGAAGCCAGCGAGTGCCCCAGGTGATTGTGTGCCCTGTGTCATCAGGTGACCCTGCTGCCCTTCCTGTGAGCAAGGTCTCCAGAACTGACAGGTGGGATGGGGCACTGGCCTGGGTGTCTGCAAACCTGGGTGTGGCCTGGCACAGCCATCTCCCACTTACTCACTGGGTGACCTCAAGCAAGTGCCCTCCCCAAACTGGCCTTGCACTGGCGGTGGGGTGGAAGAGTAGGGACCCTGACCGCCAGAGAAAGGCTCGTGGGCAGGGGCTTCTCCATGGAGCACACGCGAAGAACATCAAAGTCAGCTGTGCTCCATGACCTCACCAGGCAGGGTCTGAATAACAGTTTGCCCTGATCCCAGCTACCTTATTCCCTCCTTATCTCTCCCTCCAGCCTTTCCACCGGTGCCCTCATGCTCTGGTCCCTCAGTCCTGCCTTCAGGAATGTTCTCAAAGCTTATTCAGAATGAGTCAACAGTGACCAGATATATCCCCCACTACGCTCTCTTTAGGGGTATTTTTATTTTATTTTGAGGCAGCAAGGTGGAGCACCAAAGGAATGAATCCCTAGGAGTAGAACGTCAGGTATCAGTCAACTAGAGAGTCAGAGATTCTTGTATAAGGCAAAAAGACTCAGGTAAGAAGGAAGAGGAAATCTTCCCCCTTCCTTTTGTACTGGTCAGACCACAGGCTGGAAGTACAGTATTGTTCTCAGCTCCGTGAGCCACACTTAAATTGGGAAATAGAGCAGAAGGTAATCTGAAGAAGGCAGCCATGATGGCAAAAATCCTTCTAGTCCAGCATGAATTGGAATGTTTGTACCCCGCTTCAGCATGCTCTGGAATTCCCCTTGCGGCAGCTGCCTCCCATTTTGCTGTCAGTCATTCATGAGGATTTCACAGTAACTTTGAGGACAGGAAACAAGCTATGTCAATTCCCTTTCCTCAGTCAGTTCAGCCTCTGCTCAGGCCTCGGTCAGTTTAGCCTCTTCCTCTAGCTCACCTTCCCAGGGAAAGTAAAGCCTCAGAGGGCAGGAATAGCATCTTCTAGGCAGAGGAGGGGTGTCCTGTGTCTGGAAAGAAATGGGGACTCGGGGAGGTAGGAGGTGAAGTTGTAGATTCTAGTTTGAGCTTTGCCACTTAGTTGCTGCATGACCTTGGGCAAGACCATGAACCCTTCTGAGCCTCTGTTGTCTCATCTCTTAAGTTAGGGACATAATAACTCCTCCACAGAGGTAGTAAGACTCAAGATGCGTATAGACCTGTTTTTATAAAACCAAGGTTATGGAGATCATAACAAGTTAGTACATATTTAAAGTGCTTGGAAAACATTAACACACTGTAGGTTCTCTGTAAATGTTAGCTGCAATTCCACTTCCTGGAAGAGAGAATTTATTCACTTAACCAATTTTTCCTGAGCACTTTCTCTGTTCCAGGCACTGTGGGAAACACTGGGGACCCAGCAGTGAACAACACAGACAAAAACCTCAGCCTTCATGGGGCCTACACGCTAATGGAGGAGACAGATAATAAAGTGGATTATAGGGTATAATATAGTATAATAATAGAACAGAAATAGAATAGAATATAGAATAGAATAGAATAGAATAGAATAGAATAGAATAGAATAGAATAGAATAATGCTAGAAATTGATTAGGGAAGGGGACAGGGGTGTGGGAAGGTGGAGAGGTGGCTTAATTTAAATAGAGTGGTCAGGGAATCTGATTGGCTCAGTTTGAGTTGTACGCTCATCCTGGCCCAATCAGCTGTGTGTTTGTGTGTGCAAGGGCACAGTGGGGGCAGATAAGGATATCTGATTGGCTCAGCTTTAGTCAGATGCCCATTATGATCCAATCAGTTTAGCGTGTGCTGGCAGTGGCCAACACTTGTGCTAACATGACTGCTGGTGTCCGCGTCTATGGGAGAGGGACATAGGAGTCATGATGAGCTGCACAAACCCTCCAAAGGATTCTGAATTGAAGCAGGACTTCTGCCTGCTGGCCCACCTTAGCCTTTAATTTCCAGGGGCCAATCTAGCTTCAAGTCACCTTCCTCAGCTGTCAGGACTGAGGTGCCAGAGGTTGAAGGGTCTGCAAGGATAACCACCACTGACTAAACCTGTCAAATGCCGGACACCTCCACACACTGTCCCTGTTCCCCTGTGACATGGGGCTGTTATTCTCAGAAAGCTGCAGAGGCGGGACTTGAACTAGAGTCCATGAGACTCCCAAGCTGGAGTGCAGGTCTCAGCCGTGGTTCCCAAGTCCTGCTGCCGCCTCTGTGCTAGCGTGTGCACACCGCAGCCACCTGAGGGGAGTGTTTAAAATGCTTGTTCCCAGAGGCCCTGACCTGACTCGGGAGGTCTAGCGGTGGCCCAAGATCTGTATTTTTTGTTTCTTCTGGATTTTTTTTTTTTTTTTTTAAGACAGAGTCGTGCTCTGTCACGCAGGGTGGAGTGCAGTGGCGCCATTGCGACTCACTGCAGTCTCAACTTCCTGGGTCAATTGGCCCTCCCACGTCAGCCTCCCCAAGTCGCTGGGACCAGAGGTGTGTACCACCATGCCTGGCTAATTTGTTTTCTTTTTTTGTAGAGACAGGTTTCACTGTGCTGCCCAGGCTAGTCTTGAACTCCTGTGTTCAAGTGATCCTCCCACTTCAGCCTCCCAAAATGCTGGGATTACAGGCATGAGCCACGGTGCCCAGTGCAAGACCTGTTTTTAGCAGCACTTTTGGGACTATGCTCCCCACCAGGCCTGGAGCCCCGGAGGCACACCCTCCCTCTCCTCCAAGCCATCTGTCAGTGCTCCCCCTTCCTCCCCAAAGCTTGCTCCTCTACCCTTCCTGTAAAGTTCCCAATTGAACCCCCGCCCCCATCACTATATTTGCAGGGTGCACTGCTGGTCATTCCCACTGGGCCTGGGCAGAGACTACAAATAAGAAAATTCCAGAACCTCAAAGGTCACCCTGCACAAAGCCCCATTGTACGGATGATACAAATGAGGCCCAGACAGGGATAGGGCTGGCTAAAGGCCACACCGCAGAGGGTGGAGCTGAGACCCTCCCGCTGTCATGCAATGGCTAAGTACAAGGGCCCCTCTCTGCCACAGATAGAGCATTGCCTTGGGCAGCTGGGGGCAGCTTTTCTGGGAAAGGCCAGGTGGCGGCGGGGGGATACTGAGGCTGGGCTCCAGGGGTTTTCAGGGATTTGCTTGGAGAGGCAAAGGTTATTTGGGAGCGGACCTTCACAACCTCCATGGGCAGGAAGAAAGCAGCTGTCCTAGTCACAGGCCTTGGTGACTTCGTGTTGGGATATTGTCCACCCTGGCTCAGCCCCTGTCCATTCTGCAGATAAAACAACCCTACCAGGTTGGAGGGTTTCTCACACACTGCCCAGCCCCATTCTGTGCGTCTCCGGCCTCCCCACTCCTGGTATGTCTGTCCCTGCCTTCACCATCTCCTTCACCACAGCTGGGTGGCCAAGTCCCCTCTACTGTGTCAAGAACAGGTCCTGATCCCCTGGTTCAGCCAGCCACAGGCTCTCCGCAGCCATGGAAAAACATGAACATTAGCTGGCTTGAGAGTTTCCTGTCCTTTCCTGAAAATCCCCTGCCTCTCGGAGGCCTGGTGAGGCCCAGCCCCCTGGCCCAGGAGACTGCCCTGCCCCTCCATGATTAACAGGAGCCCTCCTTTCCCTTGCAAGGTCTGTTGCTTCCCAACAAAGGCCTAATGTGCACTTGACTTTCCCCCCGGGTGACTTGTACAGCACCCGTGCCACTGGCCGCTGGCTCTTCCTGCAACCCTGGCAGAGTTAGGACCTTTCCCACTGAGTCTGGGAGGACGGCAGACCCAGGTCCTATTGTGAGAGGAGTCAGCAGAACAGCCTAGGGCTCCATAGTAAGAGCAGGGGGAGGAGAAGGAGGAATTCCACAATTTCTGTGTCAATGGGAGCCCTTTCTCCCCTCTCTCATACTGAGCCCCCAGAAGGGCGCCCCAGGGCCGTTGGGCAATAACAGAGAAAAGACAGCAGGTGGTGGTTCATGCCTGTAATCCCAACACTTTGGGAGGCCGAGGCGGGCAGATCACCTGAGGTCAGGAGTTCAAGACCAGCCTGGCCAACATGGTGAAACCCCATCTCTACTAAAAATACAAAAATTAGCCGGGTGTGGTGGTGCGTGCCTGTTATCCCAGCTACTTAGGTGGCTGAGGCAGGAGAATCATTTGAACCCAGGAGACAGAGGTTACAGTGAGCTGAGATTGGGCCACTACTCCAGCCTGGGAGAAAGGCGAGACTCCATTTCAAAAAAAAGAAAAAGAAAGAAAAAGAAAAGAAAAGAAAGCAGCTGAGTGTGTCCAGGGATCACAGCCAGCACCAGGCTCAGAAGAGCTGCCCACGCCGTGTCCCCTGGGAGCCCAAAAACACAGGCACGACACACCTAAACCCCAGCCTTCATTGCTGGTCCTCCAGTGCTCAGGTAGGGAAGAATTAGAGTAGAAAATATAGCCCTAGGTTACTGGAAAGATAGTGGATCTGGCTAGAGGCCAGGGGATCACTGTACCTAGGGTGTGTTCACCTCCCTTCCTCCTCCAGCAGCCCAATTCTGCTTGACAGCAGGACCCAGTCCCTGCCCTGGCCCTCTGAGCTGGTCAGGCGGAGTGAGGGCCTTCCCAGAAATATCACCTGCTTCTCACTTGTGGATGAGTTCAGTAGATATTTACTGAGACTCTTACTATGGGCCTGGCACTATGCTGGGTGTTGGGATACAGGAGTGACTAAAACAGACAGAATGTGGTGGAAGTGACATCCAAGGGAACCATCCCATCTTATTCATCTCTAGGTGGCCAGCTCCAGGCCCAGGGAGGGTCCTTGTCTGTGTTTGGTGAGCTGGGTGGAGATTCAACGTATAACCCCAGACTGGCAGGGCTGGAAGGGCCCTGATGGTTCAGGTCCACTGTGCAGACACTTTCTGAGCGCATGCACCAGGGAGGCTGGCCATGCTAGGCCAAAGGGTCTGTACAAAGATGGGTTAGACACATGCCCCACCCACAGAAAGCTCACCCTTGGTGAGGGTGACAGCCATGGCAGCCACTAAGCACAGTACAAAGGAGGGTCTGGTCCCAGGGGCTGTGCAGAGCACAGACGCAGAGGGAGGAAGCTAACCTGCATTTTGCAGATGATAATAATAACTACCATTTATTGAGTGCTTCTGCGGGGCCAGGCACTGTGCCCAGTGAGTTTGTATTTATTGGTTCATGAGGACACTGAAGCCCTGGGAGGAAGGAACTTGCTCGGTCAGTCCTTAGCGTGGGCTGAGCCAAACTAGACCCTGACTTCTAGGGGTTCGGAGTGCAATATGTTCCTTCTCTCACTACCCCATGCCCTAAGGATCAGCCAGTCTCCACAGATACAGCAGAGAGAAAGCTTGGGATGGGGAGGGTCATCTCAGCATTGGGCTGTTCACTTACAATGTGAAGGACATTTTCAAGGTCATAGATATCCCAGGGTCATTGCCTCGGAGGTGGTGCATCTCCTTCTCTGGCCCCTTACATGTCCCTCATGGAGCAAGGCTGAAGGTCTGAGCCAGAGGTCCCCTGCCCAGCCCACAGATTCCATGGATTCCATGGGGACAGTGTTGGCCCAGGGCGGAGTCTCTATGGTGTCTGGGCAGGGAAGATGGTAGGCACTGGGTTCCTGCAAAGTGTGCATGCTCTTGATGGATGGCAGTTCTCTCAGTGGCTACCCCTAAGAGGCAAGGCAGAGTGGCCCAGCCTGGGAGCGAGTGGATGGTGCCATGTGACCCACTCCCACTTCAATGACAACAGCATCTTTGCAGCTGGCAGCATGTGGCTGGGGGAATCATTTGATCCTGAATATAGACCAGCATTGTGTTTGAGACCAGAGGGTGTAAGAAGCATGTCTGTACCTCTGAGGTTTCGTTCGTGTCTCACACTCTGCTGGAAACCCTCCACGATTATCTCATTTAAGATGAAAGTGTGGATAATCTCTTGGGAAGGCAACAAACATCCATGAAATAAAGCAAACAATACAAGACAGTGCTAAATGGAGAAGCAGGACAGTGTCATGGTGAGGCCCAGAGCACCACAGAAGGCTCTGCACCATGCAAATGGTACCCCCTTGGGTTGTACAGTGCACAGTTCATGCAACTGTAGAAGGGATCCTGATTAGGTCCACCGTTTATGGCATCATTAATTCAACAAAATTTGATGAGAGCTTACCGTGGGTCCAGCACGATTCCAGATACTGGAGTTATAGCAGAGAACAAGACAGAGCGCCACCCTGCATGGAGCTTACATTCTAATTTGAAGGTCAGACAGACTAAGGGCTGAGTCCTGGCTTTGCCGCTGTGTTAGTTAATCTCACTGAGCTTCAGTTTCCTCATCTACAAAATGGACACAATGACCTGTACTTCGTAAGGTTATTGTGCTGAAAAATGGAAATAACACTTGGCTTCAGGTCTGACACATGGGAAGCCCTGTTAATGATAGCCAGCACGATCACAAATGCTGTGGGAAGAAGGGCTTAGAAAAACTGAGGGAAAAGGGGCCGGAAGCAGTGACTCACGCCTGTAGCACCAACACTTTGGGAGGCTGAGTTAGGCAGATCCCCTGAGGTCAAGAGTTCTAGACCAGCCTGACCAACATGGTGAAACCCTGTCTCTACAAAAATGCAAAAATTAGCTTGGCATGATGGCAGGTGCCAGTAATCCCAGCTACTCGGGAAGCTGAGGCAGAAGAATCGCTTGAACCCAGAAGGAGGAGGTTGCAGTGAGCCAAGATCGTGCCATTGCACCCCAGCCTGAATGACAGAGCAAGACTCCATCTCAAAAAAAAAAAAATAATAATAAAATAATAATAATAATAATAATAATGAAAAGAAAAGTTGAGGGAAAAGGAAGACCACAAGATGCGAAGTGCACTAAGTCGTCTCAGTGGGAGCAGGAGTTGGGGCATCTCTCGAGGGGTGCAGAAACCCAGAGGAGCAGGCCTTTCTAAGGACTGTGTCACAAGGAAGGCAGGGAGGGGGCCAGTGAGGGGCACCCTGATTGGGGACCGTATTTTCCCAAACCAAGGGTCAGGACACACATGATCTGGCAGAGGAGATCTGTGTTTCCTTAGAGAAGAAGTCTGGGAAAAGGTGTGGTCATCCAAATATTGGGATTGGGGCAGATATCACTGTTTTCATGGGACCTGAGACATCACGTTTAAAATTGGGTCTGTCACACTTGAGAAGTGTGACCCCCATAGGGTTGAGCAAACCGAAGAATAAGGTTAGAGGGCAGGTGGGGGTGGGAACAGGGTGTGCGTGCCCCTCAAGGGCCAGGCAGGTAAGTTGGATCTGATAAGACGGAGAAAGGGGAGCTGACTCAGTCAGGATTCCTGCTGCACACTGGCTGAGTGGCCCAAATCTCTGTCTCTCTAGGTCTCAGTTTCTGTCTCTGAAAAGTGGAGACATTGTTGAGGAGCAGAGATAACACAGATGTGGTTATCTGTTGCTAGCAACAGAAATCACTGCCAACCCCAGTCCTTTTATGCAGGGAGGGTTTAGGGGCTTCATAGATTTAAAGGGCTAGGGCTGCGGCAGTGAAGAGCCAGACTTGGAACCAGATCAGCACCAAGACAGCTCCCGAGGGCCCAGTCCCAGCCCACCCTGGGTAGGAGTCTGATTGGCCAAACCCAGTCCCATGACCTGTCCCTGGACAGCAGAGGACCCTGGGTAGGAGAAGCCCCTGCTTCAGCTTTTGTGGTGGGGCACTGCATCCCACCAGGACAGCCCACAGTGGGAGAGTCCTCCGAATCAGGAAGGGGGCTTGGATGCCCAATTGCCAAAAACTCCTACAGATAGTTACGTATGCCGTGGAAGATTCTGGAGGAGTTGCACAAGGAAAGTAATAGTTATAGTAGGTTGATCTTGCTCTGGGGTTCGAGAAGAGACCAGCACCGTGGAGACCAATTAGAAGACTGGAGTGCCTCAGGAAGGCTACGGGCAGGGTGCACCTGGAGAGGAAGGAGCAGATGTAGAGGCATTTGTGGGGATTAACTCATCAGAGGCCTCCGGGAATCCTCTCTGAATACGGAGAGGTACAGGGAGTCTCAGAGGCTTAGCAAGGGGCTCAGGATGTTTACAGCTGTCAGGGCTCTAAGAGATCACATGGCCCCAGATTGACATTCTCTGATCGACTGGTCGGGACTCCCTAGATGCTGTGCTGAGGACTGCTGGGCTCAGGCAGGACTCAGTGAGCGATTGGCAATGCCTGTTATAGTTACAGAAACTCCAGGAGGGGCAAGAATACCACGTTTATTATCCCTGTCCCCCCAAAATGTCTCACTTTTCGCAGGGAGAGACTGAGACCTAGAGAGATAGAGATTCAGGCCACTCAGCCAGTGCACAGGAGAGCTGAGATGAAAACCCAGGTCCCCTGAATCCCAGGCTGCTGCCCTTCTGCTGTAGCAGTGCTTTAGTAATGCTCCCCAAATCCCAGGTGGGCTGGGCAAAAAAAGCACAACTCGAAACAAGTTTCCTTTCACGCTATAGGAGAGGTGTGGGGAGTTGGGGTGTTACAGGAAGGGCACCTGGCGGGAGAATCCTCTTCCCTCCCCGTTCCTTGGGCCCGATGGCAAACGGAAGGAGGGGTTTTTATACTTTTGGCAGCAGCCCCCGCACACAGGAGAAGTTCTGGTGGGTCCTCTATGGAGAGGGCCCCTGGCATGGCAGAAACCCAGACCTCTGGGCCAAAAAGCGGAGGGCAGACTTAGGAACCTGCTCCTGACCTTGACGGAGCTCCACCTGCCCAGGATCCTCCATGCCTATATGTCTCTCTAGGCCACCCCCAGTCGGGGTAGCTTCCTCTGGGGAGGGGGTCCTGATGTTCAGGAAGGCCTCTGGTGAGGAGCCTGAAGGACGAAGGCCTGTTTGGGGCCCAGTCATGGGAAGATACTGAAGACCCCAGAGCTGACTCCCTTGTTGGTCCAGACCCCGTACCCTGAGCACTCCCACCTGCTTGGAGAACACGGCTCTGTGGCGGGGGAGGAGAAAGCTAGTGATGGCAGCCTCGAGATGGTGCAAGCACTGTCCTTTTCTTTTGATTTTCTGCCTAAACCAGAAATGTGCTTTTCCCACAATTTGCATGGATGCTGTCATGTAACTTTTTTTTGCCGCTTCTCACATTTCCAACAGTTATAGTATTTGTGTACCACACCCTCCCCCCACTGTAGGATATTGAGACATCACGGTGGGACTGGATGTTGGGAGCCTCACCTTCCCTCTGCAGTCTCCCTGCCAGTCACATTTAAGGCCTCGAATGCTGGGAAGCAGGGATTTCACCATCTCAGGACACACCTGCCTCACCTCTCTCCCTGCAGAGCATGTTCTGCCTCTCAACAAGAGAGTGCGGCCTTTGTCAAGACCACTGTCATCATGGTGCTCACAGCCTGGTGGCAGGGTTGAACCAGGAACCAAAGGTCCTTCAGTGTGGAAGGAGCATTGGAGGCGGAGGTGTATAACCATGTGCATGGCATGGGCAGTGGACTGAGGGAGTGTGTTAAGGCAGGACCATGCTGGGATGACAACAGCTCTGATGCCTGGATAAGGAATTTGGCTTTTAAGGTCTAGGTAGTAGGGAGCCATTGAAGATTTTGGAGCAGGGGAGTTATTTCATCAGAGTTGCATCCTAGGAAAATTAGGCAACAGTGTGTAAGGTGGATTGGAGAGAGAACTGAACAGAGCAGACATTACAGGGAAGGAGATAAACCAGTGGGCCCACTTCAGAAATCCTGCCAGCTCTAGAGTGAATAAAGCCCTTGACTCAAAATAGATGGCCTAGAAGTCTGTCTGAGAGTCTAAAAACCCCAGGAGATTACACTTTTGGGCCAAGCAGCTTTCTCTAAAAGGCTTCTGTCAATATGTACATAGATGACCCGCAAGGAGAAATGGACTAACCCAATGTCTCCCAGTCCTCCTTGGAAGGCTTTTGTTTACTTGATTAATTGGCCAAAGCAAGCAGGGTCCTGAAATAGGGGACACGAGACAAGTACGTCTTGATTGGGATGGAGGGAGAGAAAGAACACAGCCAGAGGCCAGGGCAGAAAGGACCAAGCAGAGGAGCTTGTGTGGCGCACTTGTGTGTGTGTGTGTGTTGCACGTGCAAGCATATACATGTGTATGTTGGGGACAGTCACTGGAAAATAGGGAACACCCTGTGGTGGAGCAGGCAGCACTTTGGATGAAGGACATCCATGTTTAGGAGCATGAGACCCCCTCCCGCCCCACAGTGGTACCCAGAGCTCGGAGCCTGCATAAACTCGTTCTGGTTCTGTCCCTGCCAAGTGGTGTGACCAGGGGCAAGTGTCCTCATTTAGTTGGTTTCTCTGGGTAACGCTAATTAAGATAATGTCTGTGCAAGTGTTGGGGGTTGTGCAAATGTGAGTTGGGGGCAAAGCCTCCTTCAGGCCCAGGAGCCTGGAACACGGGGAGTCTGATCCCTGCCCGGGACTTTGGGGAGAAGGACTACAATACCTATTTATAATGACTCTCTCTTTTAATATTAACTCCCAGTCATAGAAGAGAGACCCAAGAAGATTGTAAGCAACCTAATCAGATGGTCTGGGATGCATGGGACAGCATGCAGTGAGGGAAAGTGATGATAGGGTGGCCCATGAAAAAACATCTTTCATACTGAGGCTTGGGATTCCGGCAGTAAATCACCATCCGCTGGGTTCAGCATTAGCCACTGCCCTGGGTTCTCCTTTACATGCTCATCACCTAATGTGACTTCTGTCTTCCTATTTACTTTACCTGTGGTTTCTACAAATGAGCCTGTATTAAATGTGCATGATAATGTTCTTAATTTTGTTTGGGGAGACAGTCTCACTTTGCTGCCCGGGCTGGAGTGCAGATGTGCGGTCTCGGCTCACTTCAACCTCCATCTCCTGGGTTCAAGCAATTCTCATGCCTCAGGCTCCCAAGTAGCTGGGATTACAGGCACGTGTCACCACATCCAGCTAATTTTTGTATTTTTAGTAGAGCTAGGATTTTGCCATGTTGCCCAGGCTTGTCTCACACTCCTGAGGTCAGGTGATCCTCCCGCCTTGTCCTCCCAAAGTGCTGGGATTACAGGCGTGAGCCACCACGCCAGGCCGATAATGTTTTTAATTGCTCACCCTCCCCAACAGGAGACAAGACTAACCTTCAGCTGCTAACTCTTAGAATGCACAAGTGTTTCAGGTGCTCCAGGAGGCAGGAGGCCCAGGCCCCAGCAGGCTACGGAGCCTCTAGGGTAGTGGTTCCCAGTCTTTGCTGCTCATTGAAATCAGTCAGGGAAACATGCTAAAAATACCAGTGCCTGGCTCCTGCCTCTCAGATATTGGGATTAAATTGATACTTAATTGTTTTATTAATTAATCACTTTATTTTATTGATAATTTAACTGATAATTAAGTTGATATTGCTCATTGGGTATTGGGATTATTTAAACTCCCAGGTGATGCTAAAATGTAGCCCAGTTTGGCAAGCTCTAGGCGGAGGAGAGAGACTGGGTGAGAAAAAGAGTAGGAAGGGAGGGTCTCCAAGAACAAATCTAAGGGGCTTCACGACTGAGCTGCCACCGACCCGTTGTGGGAACCACACTAGAAATGTTGAGCTTCTACTTCTGATTTTTTCTTTTTCTATTTTTTTTTTTTTTTTGAGACGGAGTTTCACTTCTGCTGCCCAGGCTGGAGTGCAATGGCACAACCTCGGCTCACCGCAACCTCCGCCTCCCAGGTTCAAGCAATTCTCCTGCCTCAGCCTCCTGAGTAGCTGGGATTACAGGCATGCGCCACCACACCCAGCTAATTTTGTATTTTAGTAGAGACGGGGTTTCTCCATGTTGGCCAGGCTGGTCTCAAACTCTCGACCTCAGGTGATCTGCCCGCCTCAGCCTCCCAAAGTGCTGGGATTACAGGAGTGAGCTACCGCGCCCGGCCTCCTGCACTGATTTCTAACGACTTTCCTCCCTGGTTTACTTGGTGTCTCATCTACATCCTGAAACAGAAGCCAGCATAGCAGAGATGCCTTAGAGGCAGACAGCCAAGTGCAGGTGATAGCTCCTCACTTCCCAGCTGAGTCACCCTTGGGCAAGTCACCTCCAAGAGCTCAGTGTCTCATCCATAAAATGAACTGTTACCAGAGGGTTATAAGGATTTAATAAAACCTTATAGGGTTGTTACAAGGATTAAATTTTAAAATGTCTATAAATTGCTTAACATGGCCAGGTGTAGTGGCTTATGCCTGTAATCCCAGCAATTTGGGAGGTCGAGGCAGGTGGATCACCTAAGATCAGGAGTTCGAGACCAGCCTGACCAGCATGGTGAAACCCCGTATCTACTGAAAAAAATTAGCTGGGCACTGTGGCACATGCCTGTAATCCCAGCTACTTGGGAGGCTGAGGCAGGAGAATCGCTTGAACCCAAGAGGTGGAGGTTGCCGTGAGCCGAGATCGCACCATTGCACTCCAGCCTGGGCAACAAGAGCGAAACTCCGTCTCAAAAAAAAAAAAAATGAAAAAATTGCTTAACACAAGGCCTGGTACTTTGCAATCACTCATCAAATAGTCTTTGATTATCACTATTGTCTTCTTCATGGTAGTTCTGGCATTGCCATCCCACATCTTTTTCATGTGGACTCAATGTGAATTCCTGTGTTCTGTGCTGGTACATCAGAAGCATGGCACTCTGTGGTTGCAGGTATGTCTTGCTTCATAAAGTAAAAAGGGGAACCATGAAAAAGTAGTAAGGGTATCAGACCAGGGTCTGGGAATCTGGGAAGCCCAGAGAAGCCAGGGGTTATGTTCAAGGTCACTGGGTCAGTGAGTGCCGGAACTGGGTGTGGAAATCCTGCCTCCTGCTCAGTCTGTTATTTCTGCCTTGCTAAGCTGATTCTCTAGGTAAGAAAACATTTTGCTTCCATGTACAAAATTCAGCTCTGCAGTGATGGGAGAATCTAGGAAGCTGAAGCTGCAATGCAGGTTGGTTTGAAACTGTCTCATCCCCAGTCAGTTCATTGGGTTCAAAAAAATCCTGGACAGGGGCTGAGAGCACCCACAACTCCCCTGGACAGCCTGCTGGGTGAGCTACACCCACGGACTCACCATGCCGCCAGCCTTTCCAAGGGAGGGCCCAGCCATGGCTGCCTGAGTGCATGCCACACACACACACACTGAAATGCACTTTCAATTAATTATATAATTTTATTTAATTTCAAAGATGTGTTTTCCCTGGTCTTATTCTGTTTTATGTTGCTGTAACAGAAACCACAGACTTGGCAATTTACAATACACAGAAATGTATTCGGCTTACGGTTCTGGAAGCTGGGAAGTCAAAGAGCATGATGCAGGTATCTGGCAAGGGCCTTCCTGCTGTGACATCCCATGGCAGAAGGTAGAAGGGCAAGAGAGATAGAGCAAGAGAAGAACAAACTCACTTTTATAACAAACCCACTCACAATAACTAACCCACTCCCAAGATAAAGACATTAATCCATGCGTGAGGGCTGTGCCTAATCTGACCTAATCATCTCTTATAACCACTTCCCAACACTGTAGCATTAGAGACTAAGTTTCCAACACGTGAACTTTGAGGAACATATTCAAGCCATAGCACCCTCCAAACCATCCATGTGGTAACAAGGGTGTAGAGAAACCTGTATGAACAAATACATTTATGTTGCACAAAAGCTTTCGAAACATGTAAATCTGGTAGGCACCAGTCTGCATATTATTCTTTAAGACCTGTTTGCTTGAAACCAGAGAGGAGTATTTTTCAATCAAGGCTATGGGAGGTGTGTTTTTTGTAATAATATCTGTTTTTTAATAACAATTTTATATGTTTGTTAGAATTGGAAGCTGCTAGTAATATCCAACTCTTCACATGTTGTCACTATTAGCATTTTGATGTATTTTCTTGTAGATTGGTTTTTTAAAAAAATAGATAGGGATCCTTTTATATATACAGGTTGAGCATCCTAAATCCAAAAACCCAAAATCCAAAATGCTCCAAAATCTGAAACATATTGATCACCGACATGATGCTCAAAGTAAATGCTCTTAGATTTTGGATTTTCAGATCTGGGATGCTCAACCAGTAAGTAAAATGCAAATATTTCAAAATCTGAAAAAAACAATCAAAATCTGAAACACTTCTGGTCCCAGCACTTTGGATATGGGATACTCAACCTGTATAGAGCTTGATTCTGTTTTACTAAGTGTAGATCTTTAGCAATGCTCATGCCACTAAATATTCTTTGAATATATGATTTTAAATGACCTCAGAATATTCAGTTATATGGGTGTACTGTAATTTATTTTGACAATGTCCCCATTGTTGTCCCTATGATAAATAACATGGTGGTGACTGTTTTAGTGTGCTTCTCTGTTGATTTCCCTGGGGTATATTCCCAAAGCAGAATTATTGGTCAAAGGTCATGAACCTTTTAAAAGTGTTGGAGAGGTTCCGTCAAGTGGATCTCCGGAGAAGTTGCCCTACTTGACACTCCCACTCATCCTGGAGCAGGGCATCCATGCCCCTCTCCTGGGGCTGGTGATCAGGTTATATCTAAAAGACACCCTATCTGCCAATAACTCTGTCTGTTGGCATTGGCACTCAGGGTATATTTGAGATAAAATCTGATCCCCAGCCCTGGGCTCTTCCTTGGGAAGACTCAGAGTGCACAACAGCTGCCATTCAACATTTGACATGGAAGGGCTGTCCCAGCAAAGAAGGGCTGGACTTGTTCTGTGAGCCCTCCAGGATAACACCCACAAAAACAGGGTGAAGATCTCCCTAAGGGTTATAAATTCCAAATAATAGGTCTCTTCCTCCACACCCCACCCCAGGCAGCAAGGTCTCTGCCCCAGCTCTGTTGGGGCTGAAATTCTCTGAGGTTGGAGGACCAGATGGCAGGTTAGAGCCCTGGACTTCTGAGAGCCCTACCCCTGGGATAATTCTGTGAGCCGACCATCTATACAGTCATTGTACAGTCATGAAACATTGAAAAATCTTGACTCCAGAGAAGCTCACTAAATCTCTGTTTTCTTAGTTGTACAATGGGCTTGTGATGAGGATTAAATTTGATTATATTTGTAAATCAATACAAATGTGTTTATATTAATATGCTATGATATTATCAATAGGCATGTGTTAGTGTTGGTGTTAGTGTATTAGTATGAAGCATGAGAAAACAGTATTGTGTAGCAGTTAGGAAACAGGCTTTAGCAACAGAACCAAGTTTGGTCTCTGGTCACACTCCCTATACAGAAACAGTAACTTGTACAACAGAGGCATGTGTGGAGCTTGGGGAGAAAATTGCTCACATTTTAAAAATTTACAATCAGCTTCCTTTACAACATTTGGCAGAGGCATTTTGTTTTTTCTTTAATTTTTATGTTTGTTAAAGTAATAAATGTGCAGAGGTCAGAAGGTCTGATAATACTCTATAGCCTGTAGCACTGCAAAGTGATATGCTGGGGTTGGCTTGTGCTGGCTCATGAGAGCCTATTGGTAAAATTTTTAGGAATTTAGGAGTTTTGCAAGCTGGTTGTTAAACAGAGCCATTATTATAAATTACATTGAATAAACTTACAATTAAGTTATAGTAAAAGCAGAAGTACTAAATATTAAAAATGTATTACTTCCCAATTATTTCACTATTATCTGTGTTCTTGAGGTTATCTGTGCCTATTACATTTGCATAGTGGAAATATTCTATAATAGTGTGCTGAGAGCCTCTTCTATCTCCGTATTTGGTGACATTAGCCTGAAATCAGTGATTGTGGGAATATTTACACCACTAAAATTGGCAAACGCTATGAATCAGGGCCTTTTTAAATCTGGAAACCCAGTTGTTAAGCATCTACAACCCACTACTGCCTAGAGCCACAACCCCTGTCCTGTCTTGTGACACCGCTGCATTTCCTACTCTGGTTTTAGCTGTTTCTTTATGCACTTACCCCATATTTCTTAATTACATGCTTTTACCACTGCGTCTTGATTTTCAAATATTAGACATGGCCTATTGGCTCCCTATTATGGAAAATGAGGCTCTAGCTTTTTTCCAGCTCTGTCTCTCTTCTTACTACACACACATACACACTTGCCTTGCCTCTGTCTTCCAAGTACAGCATAGCACAATTCTTGCTTAAGATATAAATATTTGGCCAGGCACGGTGGCTCAAGCCTATAATCCCAGCACTTTGGGAGGCCTAGACGGGCGGATCATGAGGTCAGGAGATCGAGACCATCTTGGCTAACACGGTGAAACCCCGTCTCTACTAAAAAGTACAAAAAACTAGCCAGGCGAGGTGGCAGCGCCTGTAGTCCCAGCTACTGGGAGGCTGAGGCAGGAGAATGGCATAGACCTGGGAGGCGGAGCTTGCAGTGAGCTGAGATCCGGCCACTGCACTCCAGCCTGGGAGATAGAGCGAGACTCCGTCTCAAAAAAAAAAAAAAAAGATATAAATATCTTATTTTTTACATTATTACAATCATGTAAATATTGTACATAAAGCATTAAGCACTGTGATCACGTTAGTTTTCTTTTTTTTTTTTTTTTTTTTTTTGAGACGGAGTCTCACTCAGTTATCCAGGCTGGAAGAGACTGGCATGATCATGACTTATTGTAGCCTAGGCCTCCTGGGCTCAAGTGATCTTCCCACCTCAGCCTCCCAAGTAGCTGGGACTATAGGTGTGTGCCACTACGCCCAGCTAACTTTTTTGCTGTATTTTTTGTAGAGGTGAAATTTTGCCATGTTTCCCAGGCTGGTCTCGAACTCCTGGGCTTAAACGATCCACCTGCCTCAGCCTCCCAAAGTGCTGGGATTACAGGTGTGAGCCACTGTGCCCAGCCTACGTTAGCTTTCTCAGACAGCATTTTTTCTTGGAGGTAATAATTGCATTTTTAAATTTGCTTGATGTCTCTATAGAAAAGTGGTTTTCAAACTTTTTTTTTAAGCAATGGAGCTCATCAGTCTCTAGAAAGACTTGTCTCCTTCCTGAGTGCAGGACTGTGGCCACTCCCCCTTCTAAATAGGCTCCTCTATGTTCAGAATAGGTTCCGGTGATGTTGCCTAACCTGCCCCTCCTGTGTATCACCCATGGGCTGCTGGCTAGAAGCTCCTGTTATCTGATGGCCACCTATTGACTGGTTTGGTGCCTCTCAGATTTGCCTGGGCTGGGCTGGCTGCCAAACACTTAATGCAGACAGCCTTGCTCAGGGAGCACTCCAATGCAGCTTTTGAGATCAGACGGAAGGAATGACTCTGGCAGAGAGTAAGTGAGCTGTGGAAGCAGATGATACAGGGCCTATCCGCCCATGAAAAGTCTGAGCTGCAGGAGGGGAGCTGGCCAACAGTGACCAGTAGGGTTCAAGAACACTCGCTTTTGAGAATCACACCTGTGTGGAAATCCCAGCTGTGCTTTCAGCTGCTTGACCTTGGGCAAGTAGCTTAACCTCTCTGGGCCTTAATTTCCTCATATCTAATTAACAGGGTTGTTTCCAGAGTTAAAGATAATGTGTGTAACCAGAGTCACATGTGACCCAGCCACTGCTTAGAGTCTCATTTTTAAAAAATCATCTTCAGCTGAGAGCAATGGCTCACGGCTTTGGAAGGCCAAAGCAGGTGGATCACCTGAGGTCAGGAGTTCAAGACCAGCCTGGCCAATACACGGAAACCCCATCTCTACTAAAAATATAAAAATTAGCTGGGCGTGATGGTTGATGCCTGTAGTCCCAGCTACTCAGGAGGCTGAGACAGGAGAATCGCTTAAACCCGGGAGGTGGAGGTTTCAGTGAGCCAAGATCACGCCACTGCACTCCAGCCTAGGCGACAGAATGAGACTCTGTCTCAAAAAATAAATAAGTAAATAAAAGTTAATGTTAAAATTTTAAAACTTTCTTTTTTATTTTATTTTTTTTTTGAGACAGAGTCTCACTCTGTCACCCAGGCTGGAGCTCAGTGGTGCGATCTCAGCTCCCTGAAATCCTCGCCTCCCCAGTTCAAGCGATTCTTGCGGCTCAGCCTCCCGAGTAGCTGGGATTACAGGTGCCCACCGCCACGCCTGGCTAATTTTTGTATTTTTAGTAGAGACTGAATTTCTCCATGTTGGCCAGGCTGGTCTCAAACTCCTGACCTCAGGTGATCCACCTGCCTCAGCCTCTCAAAGTACTGGGATTACAGGAATGAGCCACCATGCCTGGCCTAAAAAATTATATTCTAACAGCCCAAAAGTAATTTAAAATATATGCCAAACCTGATTACATCTTTCATAGAATATTGAAAGAGTATTCAATATTCATAGAATATTCAGTATTCATAGAATATTGATATCATAACTGATATCAACACTCTCCAAATCCTTTTTCTCTATCCTCTAATTTTCCACAACATACAACATCAGTGAAGTTCTCCTGGGTCCAGCCTCTGAGGCTTTTTTCCCCTCTCTTTCTCTGCCTCATTCTGCATCTTCCTTACCACTGCCATTTTCTCCAGTCCTGTTTTTTCCTCTACCCATCCTGCCATGGCTCTGTTGCAAAAGATCAAACGATCTGGAAATGAGCCGATAGAGATGCAGGCAGGAAGTGGTGGGGAAGAGGTCATGGCAGGACACACACTCTGAAATAACTCTTCTTCATCTCACTGGGAAGTGCTAGGCATGTGCAGTAGCAAGGACTTGGCAGAAATTGGTTCTCTTCCTCCTTCTTATTCTGATGAGGAATCTGAAGGAGAGAGCGGTATGACCTCCTAGACCTCCCTCTTTTCTGACCACCTACCCACTGTTAGCAGATGGACAGTAACTGGAGAAACCTCCTTGCTTCCTCTCCTTCAAACTCCCCAAAAAAGTAGCAATGAAAAAGACCTGAGAGATGGAAGCATAGCTTCTGCCTATTCCCCCTCCCTTCTCTGCCACCTTTGTAGCCGCTAAACATGGAACAGCTCTTCCACACCCATCCACACCGCTTGTTCCATCCTTTTGTGGACTCACTCCCCCCAGGAAGTCATGGACTGAGCACCTACTGGGTACCAGGCCTGTAAGGGGCTGGAGATTCAGAGACGAGGATGACACAGACTCTGTCCTCAGTTGCTCACAGGCAAACAGAACCAAACTGCAAATCAGATCTGGTTGTGGTTTTGTTTGCTTGTTTTGAGACAGTCTCGCTGTGTCACCCAGGCTGGAGTGCAGTGGCACAATCTCGGCTCACTGCAACCTTCGCCTCCTGGGTTCAAGCGATTCTCCTGTCTCAGCCTCCTGAGTAGCTGGGATTACAGGCGTGTGTCACCAGGTCTGGCTAATTTTTGTATTTTTAGTAGAGATGGGGTTTCTCCATGTTGGCCAGGCTGGGCCCAAACTCCTGACCTCAGGTATTCTGCCCGCCTTGGCCTCCCAAAGTGCTGGGATTACAGGCGTGAGCCACCGCACTCGGCTTGGTTGTGTTATGGAGGGAAGCACAGAATGCTGTGAGAGCACAGAGGAAGAGATCTTCACCCACTAAGGTATCAGGGAGGACTTTCTGGAGGAGGTGTCATCTAAGCTGTACAATAATAAGTGCTGTCATATATTGAGCATTTACTGATATTCTCTTCACTAAGTGCTTTGCTGTGCATATTGGCTCACATAATCTTCACAACACTGCTAAAAAGTAGACATCACTATTCTCATTTTAGAGAGAGGAAACTGAGGCTCAGAGAAGTTCATTAACTTTCTAAGGCCACAACTTTCACTGCTAAAAGGTAGCAGAACTGTGATTCAAACACAGGCCTGTGTGACTCTGAAGCCTATGCTTTCAACCACAGGGTACTGTATACCGGGGTTGAAGATGTACACTGCACAAGGATGCTCGTTCATATCGTGGAGATATGAACAGTGTATAGGCGGACCCAGAGATTCAGGCCTCTCCGCTGACTCCCGGAGCAGCAGGAAAGAGCCTCCTCCTGATCCAAACCTGACTCTGCCCTGGGGGAAGCAGGGAGTGTGGGCCCCAGGGAGAGTAGGTGCACCCCAGCGTCTGGGTGTGCGTGAACGGGGCAGAACGTGGGCCTGTGTGTGTGCCACCAGGGCTACTGCCCGTCAGGCTTTGGTCATTCCAGCTTAACTTTAAACACTTTTACTTCGTGCAGGGGCACCTTTTTCTCATTTGCAGAGGTGTGTATGAACGAGCAGCAGCCTGCCCCACCACGGCTGTGCGGCCTCCCTGCACCGTTCAGTATTGGGGAGGACACAGCCACAGAGCAATGTGGCCCAGCCTGACTTGGCCCATCAGGGCCCAAAGACAAAAATAAAACACAGGTGATTCCTCCAGGACATTCCAGTCCAGTTGAGAGGCCCAGAAAAAAGGCACTCCATTCAAGGCCACCCCAGGGCCATCAAACTAATCTCCTTCTCTCTCTCTCTTTCTCCTCTGCAGACAGGCAGGATTGAGCCCAACTACCCCAAGGTCTGCGGCCACCAGGGCAATGTGCTGGATATCAAATGGAACCCCTTCATCGACAACATCATTGCCTCATGCTCGGAGGACACGTCGGTGAGCGGAGGGGTGCTCCTGGAGGAGGGGGGGCTCAGGCCCTTCCCTGCTTCCTCGGGAGGCCTCTCTTCCTCCCCTCCCCTCCTCCTTCGCCCTTTGCCCTTCTTTTCCTCCTCTTTGTCATCCTTCCAGCAAGCCCTACGATGGGGATGGGATGGGAGCTAGGAAAGAACCAAGGGAAAAAATCTGTGCTGGATTCCACAGATCTGTGTTTTCAGTGTGATTGAGCTTGGAGGTGTTGCTTTTGTAGGTGAGAATTAGAATTTAAAAATTAAGGGTGTGATTCAGCATTCGTCTATGCTCTCTAAAGAAGGGCAAGGGGAAGAATATGAACAAGGAGGGAGGGAGAAAAGGAAGGAACTGGATGGGCGTGAGGAAAGGAGCGCCTGTTCTTTGCAGCCTGGGCAGGGTAAATGTACCCTCTGATTTGTCCTCTCTGAGTCATGGTTTCTAGGAAAGAAAGACTTAGCTGAGAGAAGAGTCCTGACTTTTCCAAGGACCCACACTGGTGACCCAAAATTTGAACTCCATGTGTCTCAGCATTCAATGAGAAGAGAGAAGAAACAGGAGAAGGGAGATAAGTAAGAGAGATCAGGGAGGAGACAAAGAGAACAGGGAGAGAAGAGATAGGAGAAATGGAGATGGGAGGGAAAGGGGGAAAGAGATAATTTAGAGAGGAGGATAAGGAATCCAGGGAAAGTGGCCTGGGCACAGTGGGTTCATGCCTGTAATCCCAATGCTTTGGGAGGCCAAGGCAGGAGGCTCACTTGAGGCTAGGAGTTTGAGACAGCCTGGGCAACATAGTGAGACCCCCATCTCTACAAAAAAATTGAATTAAAAAAAAAAAAAAAAACTAGCTGAGTGTGGTGGTGCACACCTGTAGCCCCAGCTACTAGGAAGGCTGAGGTGGGAGAATCACTTGAGCCTGGAAGGTCAAGGCCGCAGTGAGCTGCGATTGCACCACTGCACTCCAACTTGGGTGACAGAATGAGACCCTGTCTCAAAAAAAAAAAAAAGAGTTCGAGCGTGGTGGCACATGCCTATAATCCCAGCACTCTGGGAGGCTGAGGCAGGTGGATCATTTGAGGTCAGAAGTTCAAGACCAGCTTGGCCAACATGGTGAAACCCCATCTCTACTAAAAATACAAAAATTAGCCAGGCGTGTTGGCCTACCCCTGTAATCCCAGCTACTCGGAAGGCTGAGGCAGGAGAATCACTTGAACCTGGAAGGCGCAGGTTGCAGTGAGCTGAGATCGCACCACTGCACTCCATGCATTCCAGCCTGGGCGACAGAGCAAGACTGCCTCAAAAAAAAAAAAAAAGAGAGAGAGAAAGAGAATCCAGGGAAAGTAAAATTTGAAACTGCATTCTGCCCACTCCTTCCTCAGACTCTACCAACTTTCACCAGTGGAGGTAGGGTCAGAGGTGCTGGCAGTGGCCTTCCAGAGGGAGGGTCCCATACTGTGTTCCACACTGCCCCTGAGCAGCATCCGTACACCAGCTGGGAAGAAAGAGGAGATTTCAGAGCCTCAGCTGAGCTGGTGAGGAGGGCCCTGGTGTTCCCAGATGAAGGAGGATCAGCCTAAGCCCCTGATGTTCCCAGGCAAAGGAAGATCCCAGCCTTTTAGTTAGGCCACAAGCATCCACCTGATGCTCACTGGCAGAGCCTGGGTACCAGTCAGATTTTCAGGAATGTTGGAATGGAAAGGAACTTCAGAGTTCATGTCTCCCTGTCTTCCCAGACTGGACTGTGAGCTCTTGGGAGCAGAGACCATAACCTATTTGGTTCTGCACCCCATGCATCCAGCACAGGGCCTGGTACCTAATAAATGCTTAGTAGGTGTTGGGTAGGATCGATGGATGCATGGATGGATGGATGGATGGATGGATGGATGATTGGATGGCTAGATGGATGGATGGATTGTTGGATGGATGGATGGATGGATGGATTGTTGGATGGCTAGATGGATGGATGGATTGTTGGATGGATGGATGGATGGATGGATTGTTGGATGGATTGTTGGATGGATGGATGGATTGTTGGATGGATGGATGGATGGATGGATGGATGGATGGATGGATAGATAGATGGATGGGTTGATGGATGGATGGATGGATGGATGGATGGATGGATGGATGGATGGATTATTGGATGGATGACTACATTGATGGATAGAGAGATGAACGAGTAGATGGATGATGGATAGACGAATGAATGAAATAATGGGTAAGTAAGTAGACGACTGTATGACAAGTGGGTAGGTGGATGAATGAAAGATAAACAAATGAACGAGTAAATTAATATAGTCCATCTAATCAGCTATCCAAAGAAAGAGAGATTCACAGTAAATAGCCTCCATCAGTTCACACGCTGGGGGTGAGGTCAGCTGACACAGTACCTAGTACATGGGAGAGTGGTAAGGAGGTAACTGGAAGAGTGGAGTGTGCTTGACCAGCCCAGGGTCCATCACAGAGGGCTCCTGAGAGTGGCAGCAGTGAAGGCAGGGCCCTTGAGAGCAGAGAGAGCAAGAGCCTGTTATGAAGATGGTCCATCAGTCTTCAGCAGCCCCAAAACCAAATTAGGGACTGTGGTCAGGGGTCAGGACATAGGCAGGCCAGGGCTGCAGAAGGAAGGGCGCAGACGCTGGAGCTGGGGGACACAGAGAGATCACCGGTTGCTTCCTGGGCTGGGAAGGAGGCAGATGAGCTGGTGGAGGCTGGAGAGCCCAATGGCCAGCACAAGAGACCTGGGCTCAGTGGGAGAGACGGCAGGTGGAGGTGCTGCCCATCCTTCTCTAATGGGTTCAGGGAGCCCAAGAAGGAATGCAGTGACCACAGCTGGCTCCGTCCCTGCCTGCTGAGGTGCTGGGAGAGTGGCGGGAAGGACTGACCCCAGCTGGTGTTACCAGCCAGCAGGTAGTAGATGCCCCTGGAACTCAGGACTGCTCCTCTACCTACTCTGGGCTGGGCCTTTCACATACATTTAGCTCTTAGAGCCACTCTGTGAGACAGACATTGCCACCCCAAAACTGAGGATTGGTAGGTAGGTCACAAGCCAGGAAGTAGAGGAGCAGGGATTTTACCTGGCCCACTCGCTGCAGAGCCCATGCTCTGCCAAGCTTCCTCGCCACAGACAGCCAATGCCATCTCCCAGCGGCTCCTATCTTACCCAGAGACCCAGCTAGGATAAGAGATGAGCAGTGCCCGTCTTGATGTAGGGGGGACAAAGTAGACCAGCGCTCCTGGAATCACTGGCCACCCAGGTTCCTCCTCAGGTCTCAATTTCTCCTGCCTGGCTCAGTGTGAGAAGGATCTGCCCAGTCCTAGCTTGGCATCTTATTTAACCTGATATGTGCCTCATGCTCCAGGACCCCAGCTTGTAAACAAGACATCCATGGTTTGTGTCCAAGAAAAACCTAAGGCTGCTTCCCTGGCCACATGAGCCAAGAGACTCTCTTCAGTTTTGCACACACTGACTGAGAGAGCACGGTATGCCTCACACCCTGGCTGCTGGGGTCCAAAGAGCTCAACCATGGGATCTGGTAGACCTGGGCTGGAATCTCAGCTTCACCATTTACCATCTGGGTGGCCAAGGGAGTGTTACTTGGCCTCTCTGAGCCTCGGCTTTGCTCGTCTCTGAAACAGTAAGATACCTCCCTGTGGCTATTGTGATGAGGATGAAGGTTAACCTGTGCCCCGTAGTATGCCTGTCCCTTCGTTGATGCCTGCTCATCTCACTCCTGCTCTGGAAACACCCCTAGCAGAGAGGCAGAGGGGCAGAGGGGCAGGGCCCACCCCACCCACCAAAAGGTGGTGCAGAATGAGGTCATTGCATCCAACAAGGTCAAACAAAGGGCCATGCACACAGAGAAGAGAGAAGGATTAGTTTTGACCAAGATGCAGAGAGGAGAAGAGGTAGTTAGCTGGACTTTGGAGACGCAGGACGTTGACAGACAGAAAAAGGGTTAGAGAAGGAGTCCCAGGAAGAGACCCAGTATATCCAGTGTGCTTGGCCTGGAGAGAATGCATATACAGTGCATTTAGAAAAGAGAGAGTCTTGTGTGGCTGGAGCCCTGGCGTGGTGGTCAGTGAGAGGAGCGGGCAAGAAGGGAGGCTGCGAAGGGCAATTGGGCCCAAGGAGAGAAGGCTTAGGATGCAGGGTGAGCAGCCCAACTTTGCAGCGAGACCTGTGCTTCTCAAGCCATCTGAGCATCAGTGGACCCTACCGAGTGTGGTGCATGGGAGACACTACACGCTCCACGGAACCAGGGAAGGGGACCTGTGTGGATGGAGGGGGTCACAGACAGCTTTATGAAGGACATGGGGCCTGAGCTAGCTGGATACAGGTGAATCAGTGGAGAGAGGGGAATAGCGGAGGGGTGTGGCTGGAGGAGTGAAGGGAAGGGACATGGGCTCAGAGCACAGGAAGGGAGGGGCTGGCCTGGGCTGCTGATCCAGAGACAAGGAGATTAAGTCTCTGGATCAGAGAGGAACTAAGCTCTCGCTCCGGCTGCCAGGCCAGCTGCCCCAGAAGTACATTCCTGAACCCCATCTTACCCGAGTGTCCACCCCTCCCCACCTCGGGGCTAGGGATCTTGGCATTGGAACCAACAGGTCCCTGAGGCTGGATCCCAGCCTCTCCTGGAGGAGGCACTCTGAGACCCTGAGGGAGGTGCCTTGCCCAAGGTCACACAGAGAGCCTGTGTCCTAGGAAGGTCCCCTGACTCCCAGTCTGCACTCTCAGCCCCTCACCGGTGGCCCTGGTTCTACAAAGGAGGAAACTGAGGCTCAGGGCCATGGTGGACTGGGCTGACAGTTCAGATTCATCCACACTCAACATTTACATCACAGCATCTGCTCTCCTCAGGGCCCAACCTGGGTGCTGGGGGAAAGCACAGGAGAGGCATCCCCACTGCAGCCTGGGAGGGGGTGGGGCGTAAAGGAAATGGAGTTTGCAGCTTCCAGGGGGTGGACAGGAGGTCAGCACTGCTGCCAGGGCCCTTCCCACGGCCTCCCTACCTCCATCAAAGCCCCTGAGGCACAGGCCACCTAGGCACCCTCCCTCCACTCATTCCAGCTGGAGCGGTCAACTTGCTGCACACCAGACACGACATTCAGACCCAGGGTTGGGAGGTCAGTCAGCAAAGCTGCTGTGTGTGCCAGGCACTGTGCTACATACAGGACTGGGGACGGTGCCAGCCCACAGGGGCCCAGAGGGAAGCTCTTCACAGCAAGTCTGGACCAGTTCCCCTGGGAGTGCCTGCCCATTTCACCCCCAGCCCTCCACGTCCCTCTACTTGTCTCTCAGAACATTCAGAGGACAGTGGTGGAATTTCACCAGCCCTGATTTCCCCAGCTCCTTCCCCATATCCCCTAGTCCTGCAACCTCCAGTGAAATCAATCCCCGTCGCCCAGGATCCATCTCCCCTCCCTGAGCAGGAGGAGGTCCTCTGGAGTCTAGCCTCCATCCCACCAGGGATCCAGCAGAACATACCCAGGCTCTTCCTCCGGGGCTTCGGGCCCGAGGGAGGGCTGGGGGCCATAACTCTCCCTGGCATCTGGCAGAATCCAGTTCTTTCCGCTGCTGGGTGATGTCACCTATTGTTGAAGGCTATGCTTTTTATAGCTTCTGCCGCAGCTAGGGAGGGCGGCTGGCAGGCGGCAGGGAAGGGCGCTATCGGTTTCCAAGCCTCGTGCTCCCAGCCCTTCTCCGGGGGCCAGCAGCCGCAGAAAGAGAGAGGTTTCTGTCATCTCAAGGAGAGGGAGAGAGTGATCCCAGGAGAGAAGGAGGAGGGAGAAGAGGCAGGCACCTCTTGCTGGTGGGCCAAGCTCCACATCTTTCCTTTGCCTTTTGTTCAAGCTCCTCCATCCTGTGTCTGCTCTCCTCACCCTGTATATGATGCCCCTCCCTGAGGAGCTGGGGGCGGGATGGACAGGATGTCAGCCCTGCTGGAAGCCACCCACCACCCTGCCTCCCGCACACCCCCGCCTCCCGAGCTCCCGAACCAGTACTTCTTGGAGCTGGAAGGGAGTGATGCACTTTCGTAGAGGTAGAAGGAAGGTAGCTCTGAGGGGCCAGTGAGCTGAGTGGGTCTTCACCAATGATTTAGCAGCCACAGAGAAAGCAGCAGTATGGCTCCATGGCTAAGCTGGTCTTGATCTCCTGACCTCAAGTCCCTAGGCCTAGGTTCAAATCCTGGCTCTGCCACTTCCAGGCTCTGTGATCTAGGACTAGTTTCTTTACCTCTCTGAGTACCAGTTGCCCTACTGTAAAATAGGGATCATCTCGGGCTCTGAGAACTAGATGAATATAAAAGTGTTTTGTGTCCCCTAAGAACTCCATAGACATTAACTGTTACTTTCTTTTCCTTAAGTGAGGGCCCAAGAGTTTAAATAACTTGCCCAGGCCGGGCACGGCGGCTCATCCCTGTAATCCCAACACTTTGGGAGGCTGAGGTGGGTGGATCGCCTGAGGTCAGCAGCTTGAGACCAGCCTGGCCAACATGATAAGCGGAAGGACAGATCATGTCCTCCTCAGGGGGTTGGGTTCAGCCCAGGGAAGAAGGCAAAATCAGGTACGGGCACGGACAGAGTGTGGAAGAGAGGAGGAGGGTAGTCTGCCTGATTCCGGTTCTGAGTTTGAACCCCAGCTCCTCCTTTCCCAGCTGTGACACCTGGGCAAGTCTCCTCACCTCTGTGGGCCTCATTCCCTTATCTGTGCAAGGACAGTCGTTAGTAGAGTCATAATAATAATAGGCAGCAGTGTCCTTTCATGCATCCAGCACCGCAACGACCACTTCGTGCATCCTCTAGCAGCGCCCTCCCAGGACTCGCAGCAATAGATGCTCAGCAATGTTTCCTTCTGGGTCCTCAATTCGCCCCTCCTACCTCCCTGGGTTTGGTGGGATTTGTTTCCCATATTGGGAAACAGTGAGTCCGGTACTCAGAAGATGTCAGAATCAAGGGAGACTTTGAGATTCTACCTCTTGTTCAGATGAATTATGATAAACTAATTTTTAGAATGAACAGAATGATTGACAAGAAACGGGGAGGAGAGAGCTCCAGGAGCCTCCTGGTCCCTAAGCAAACACCTTCAGTTTTCTCTTCACTGCAGGAGACATCACAGTTACTGTGCTCTTGGACCCAGGCATCATCTCTGTGGATTGGTTAGATGGAAATCTTGGAGCCAATGATTGTGTATTGTATACAGCTAAATTGGAGGCTTCTTGAGGGCAGAAACCATATCTTTTTTTTTTTTGAGACAGAGTCTTACTTTGGCCCAGGCTGGAGTGCTGTGACACTATCTCGGCTCACTGCAACCTCCACCTCCTGAGTTCAAGCGATTCTCATGCCTCATCCTCCCAGGTAGCTGGGACTACAAGCTCATGCCACCACTCCTGGCTAATTTCTGTATTTTTAGTAGAGACAGGGTTTTACCATGTTGGCCAGGCTGGTCTCGAACTCCTGGACTCAAGTGATCCACCCACCTTGCATCCCAAAGTTCTGGGATTACAGGAGTGAGCCACTGCGCCCAATCCAGAAACTATATCTTCTTTTTTTTTTTTTTTTTTTTTTTTTGAGACGGAGTCTTGCTCTGTCACCAGGCTGGCATGCAGTGGCGCAATCTCAGCTCACTGCAACCTCCGACTCCCTGGTTCAAGTGATTCTCCTGCCTCAGCCTCCTGAGTAGCTGGGATTTACAGGCACGTGCCACCACGCCCCCCAGCTAATTTTTGTATTTTTAGTAAAGACGGGGTTTCACCATGTTGGCCAGGCTGGTCTTGATCTCCTGACCTCAAGTGAACTGCCCGCCTGGGGCTCCCAAAGTGCTGGGATTACAGGTGTGAGCCACCGCACCCAGCCCAGAAACCATATCTTATGCTATCCTGTCACTCCCCACACTCCCCCAAAACAGATTTGTTTGTTTTTTGAAGTAGCTACTAAGGGGTTAGATATCAGATCTTCTCCTAGCTGTTTAGGCCCGTGGTGAACTCCAGCTCCTCCTGTGAACTTCTGTACCACATATACAGACATTGGGTCCTGTCTGCTTGCTGTAGCATGTAATAAGCAGCAGATCCCTTAAATGGAGAATTCTGCCCCTTAGGAACAGTGTCATCAGAGGGACTAACAGTCCTAGCCCTAAGTCACGAGCAGTCATGACCCTCAACGTGTCAGAAAGCAGAGATCCAACCAGACACCTCCATAATCATGTAAGCATTTTAAAGATGAAGTTGTTGCTGCATTCCATAAAATGGAGACATACTTCATAACGTATGTATTGACTACACAGGGGGCAACAAAGTGCACATGAAAAATATAACTTGTCCAAGCTCAGTGGCTCATGCCTGTAATCCCAGCGCTTTGCGAGGCCAAGATGGGCAGATCACTTGTGCTCAGGAGTTCGAGACCAACCTGGGCAACATGGCAAAACCCTGTCTCCACACACACACACACACACACACACACACACACACACACAAATACAAATATTAGCTGGTCATGGTGGTGCACATCTGTAGTTTCAGCTACTTAGGAGGCTAAGGTGGGAGGATGGCCTGATCCTGGGAGGTGGAGGTTGCAGTGAGCCGAAATTGCACCACCGCACTCCAGCCTGGGTGAGAGAGCAAGACCCTGTCTGAAAAAGAAAAGAAAACTATAACTCAATTACATCTAAAGTTAAACCACTATAAAACTTGGGTATGATCCTTAATTAATATTAAGTAAGCATCCTTAAGTGTTATTCTTTGGTCATCTGCTTGGTAGTGTATGCATTTTATCTTTACTTAGTATTTATAGCAGCTCTGCTGTATGGGTATAATTATCCTTACAGGTGTAAAGACAGATGTTCAGAGAGGCTAAGAAACTTGGGGAAAATCTCACAGCCAATAAGGTCAGAGCCTGGATTCTAACGGAGCTGTCAGACCACAAAGCTTCTTGCTTTTTGGCCAGCTGCTCCCTTTCCCATGTGCAGGGACAATTGGTTTTGTAGCTTTATTAACTGTGCTTATCAGCTGCCTTGCCTTTGCCTTGTCTGCAGTGTCTGCTGTCTCCCCAACAGGACTGACAGCTACTTGAGACTAAGAACCGTTCCCCCGTATCTAATCTGTTTGGCACAGAGAGGACCCGGGTATGTTCTGTTGGGTTGAATATAACTGAGTTAAACAAGGCTCTGACCCAGGAACCTGTGAAGGGGACAGTCCCCAGCAAGGCTGGCTTGCTGGAGAGAGTGGTTTTGCCACTTCCCCCCACCCTTTCCTTCCAGAAATCCAGTTTGGCAAACGCTACTGAGTTTCCTGTTGAATTGAAGTAACCTCTTGGAGCAACCTCTGAGCAGATCCGCAGGGCTCCTCCCATGCCTTATCCACTCTTTGTTTTCAACAAAACCCTTGAATACTAAGGGATTGGAATTCCTTTCCCAGCTACTCAGGCCCACTGTGAACTCCAGCTCCTCCTCTGAGCTTTGTAGCATGTGGTGCTACTGTTTGCTGTAGCCATGGGTCAAACAGAGCCAGTATCCTTCTCCCAGTAATGTATTCAGTGATGTCAAAGCAGAAAAGTTTGGAAGATTAACTAATACTATCTAAATGTGCAGATGAAGGTGGGGTGCCGTGGATCACTTGAGATCAGGAGTTCGAGACCAGCCTGGCCAACATGGTGAAGCCTCATCTCTACCAAAAATACAAAAATTAGCTGGGCATGGTGGTGGGCGCCTATAATCCCAGTTACTTGGGAGTCTGAGGCAAGAAAATTGCTTGAATCCAGGGGACGGAGGTTTCAGTGAGCTGAGATCACACCACTTCACTCCAGCCTGGGCGAAAGAGCGAAACTCCATCTCAAAATAAATAAATAAATAAATAAATAAATAAATAAATAAATAAATAATAAAGTAAATGTGCAGATGAGAAAACCAGGACCCAGGGAGGGAAGAGGCTGGTATCAAATGGGGATAAAGCAAGGCACCTCTCTCCCTCTCTGTGGGATATTTATTCATCTGAGTCCCCCAAGTCCTGCCTGAGACACTACATCCAACAGTTCTTCGTGAAAACAGCTCTCTTGGTTTCCATCTATAGCCCTTCATTCCATGAGACTTGAATCCAGTCAAGGGGCTGGAGCCTGGGCACAGACACAGCTACCCCCACCCCCCATCCCCTGGGCTTAGCCCCTAGGCTCCTAGGCAGAGCTGTCACCCCAGCACATCAGCTCGTGTATCTAGAAGGCTTCACGCTTCCAAGAGCTCTGCACCCAATTTAGTTGAACCCACACACCTCTAACAGGTACAGTCTCTATTTTCTGGATGAGGAGCCTGAGCCTCAAGACAGGTTAACTGGCTTGTTCAAAGTCACCCAGCTATTAAGTAAGATTGGAGCCTTGGCTGGGGCTCACTCCACAGCCCCCCAGGTGACTCTACGTTACCCGGGCATGGGTTTAACCCAGAGATACCTCAGTTACTGGGTTGCTCAGGAATTAGGGTGTCCTGGGAATGAGTTTTTTCTGAGACTCTGGGCCCAAGCAGAGCTTCTTCGAGCCTCAGTGACGAGATATGACACACATGACCTCTGGCCTCCTCTGCCACGAGCCAGCCTGCTACGAGCAAGGCTGACCCCCGTGCAGTTTCCCTACTGCTGCGCCTGACCCCACACACGCTGGGCATTCTTCTGCCTCCTCACCCCTTCCAACATCCCAACCTGTCTTTTCAAACTTAGTTCAACATCCTGTCTTCCAACACTGCTTTCCCAGACCCTCCCACCCCAGTGCCCCTAACAACTGGGTTCAAGCTTTCTGAACAGCTCTGTGCCCCCACAGCCTCTCCGTCTGCCTGCACCACTCAGTGCTGCTCAAGAGCAGGCATGGGCAAGTTCAACACCACACCCCACTGGCGCATAGGAGGCCCCTGGGAGGTGTTAGCGGAGTTAATGAGGCTCAACTTTTGGTTTCAAAGATCTTTCTTGATGGCCAGGGGCAACTATTCTGCTCAGTCAAGGCTTATGTACCAAGATAGAGTGTGAGACGTCCCTAGACAGAATCCTCTGCCCCCAAACATCTCATCCCTTTGAGTCTGAAAGCTTCAGAGCTTCCTACTCAAGTGCAAACAAGGGTAGCCAATAGACACAAGAAAAGATGCCTGGTATTTTTTTTTTTTTTTTTTTTTTAGAGACAGGGTCTCACTCTGTCACCCACGCTGAAGTGTAGTGTCGTGATCATAGCTCATTGCAGCCTCACCTTCCTGAGCTCAAGTGATCTTCCTGCCTTAGCCTTCCCAGTGCCGGGGACTACAGGCACATGCCACCACATCCAGCTAATTTTTGTAGAGATAGCAGTCTCACTATGTTGCCCAGGTTGGTCTTGAACTCCTGGGCTCAAGCAATCCTCCCGCCTAGGCTTCTTATTTTTTTTTTTTTTGAGACGGAGTCTCGCTCTGTCGCCCAGGCTGGAGTGCAGTGGCGCGATCTCGGCTCACTGCAAGCTCCGCCTCCCGGGTTCACACCATTCTCCTGCCTCAGCCTCCCGAGTAGCTGGGACTACAGGCGCCCACAACCGCGCCCGGCTAATTTTTTGTATTTTTAGTAGAGACGGGGTTTCACCGTGGTCTCGATCTCCTGACCTTGTGATCCGCCCGCCTCGGCCTCCCAAAGTACTGGGATTACAGGCGTGAGCCACCGCGCCCGGCCAGGCTTCTTATTTTGAGACAGAGTCTCACTCTGTCGCCCAGGCTGGAGTGCAGTGGCACAATCTCGGCTCACTGCAACCTCCACCTCCCAGGTTCCAGCAATTTCTGCTGCCTCAGCCTCCTGAGTAGCTGGGATTACAGGCGTGAGCCACCACACCTAGCTACCGCCTAGGCTTCTTTTTTTTTTTTTTTTTTTGAGACAGAGTCTCGCTCTGTCACCCAGGCTGGAGTGCAGTGGCCGGATCTCAGCTCACTACAAGCTCTGCCTCCCAGGTTTACGCCATTCTCCTGCCTCAGCCTCCCAAATAGCTGGGACTACAGGCGCCCGCCACCTCGCCCGGCTAGTTTTTTGTATTTTTAGTAGAGACGGGGTTTCACCGTGTTAGCCAGGCTGGTCTCGATCTCCTGACCTCGTGATCCGCCCGTCTCGGCCTCCCAAAGTGCTGGGATTACAGGCTTGAGCCACCGTGCCCGGCCTTCGCCTAGGCTTCTTAAAGTGCTAGGATTACAGACGTGAGCTACCACAGCTGTCCTTGGTATTTCTAAGAATGGAAGGAACACAAATCCAAACACCAGGTGGCATTTTTGACCTATCAGATGGGTAAAAATCCAGCTTTTTAAAGGTATAGTTTTAGAGGCATAATGAAGCAGTCTCAGACTCTGTGGGTTAAAAACTAGGACAGTTTTTGGGGACAATTTTACAGTAACTATAAAAAATATGAAACACTTCTAGCCATTTTCCTACAAGAATATCCACACTAATGCACAAACTTGTATTACGAGCATGTTTGTCATAGAATGAATTGTAATCATGAAAAAAAAGTGAACAGAACTTAGATGTCAATTAATAGAGGTCGATTAAATTCATCATGGAACGGTCATACAACAGATGCCTCTCTGGCCACTTAAAAAGATAAGGTAGATATTCATGGAGTGGTGTGGAAAGATGCCCACTATCTGTTATGTGAGAAGAGCGAGTTGAAAGAGAACGTGTGTAATAGTATCCCTTCTGGGTAAAAAGAAAGAAGTGCGTGTGTCTACGTGTCTGTGTCTGTCACAGGTGGGTGTCTAGCCCAAGCATTAGTCTCCCAATTTCAGGGTCTCCTTTCTATGGTACATTTGGGGACAGAAGGAATGTGTTTTGTTGGTGACTACTGAGTTATGTACTCAGCAGCTTGCTCCCCCTGCACCCTCTCAGCCACTTCCAGACCAGTCTTCATCCCTGAACGCCCTCGTGCAGGGGCTGTTGAGGAAAGAACACTGGGGTATTCCGGGCCCGCTATACATCACTCCCCTCCCCGCATTCCCCGCTTCCACCATCTCACAGGACTGTGTGGGAGTGTTGGACTTTACTCAAGGTTTGGAGCCACCAAAGGGGATGACAATGGAGATGGGAAAATATTTCAAACTCTCCCCAAATTATAAACTTTTTCTCAAGTGGGCTTTTGAAATGGATTTACTGAAACAGAATGGTGCACCCAAAGGTGACCCCAAACCCTTGACAGAACTTGCCTTTCTTACCCTGAAACCTCCCAGTCGGCAGGCACAGGAGCTGGCTCTGTGGGGGAACACACGTGAGGGAAATGCTCATTCTTATAGTCTGAGGAGGCACCAAGGAAGAAAATTTGTCCAAAGAATGCCCTGAGGGGCACCCCAGTTCCTAGCCTTGCTCCCAGGACCTCTGGTCTGCCTTTGACTTTCTTCCTTTTTTTTATTTTTCTGAGACAGAGTCTCACTCTGTTGCCCAGGCTAGAGTGCAGTGGTACATTCACAGCTCACTGCAGCCTTGAACTCCTGGGCTTAAGCGATCCTCCCACCTCAGCCTCCTGAATAGCTGGGACTACAGGTGCATGCCACAACACCTGGCTGATATTTTCAATTTTTTGTAGACATGGGGTCTCACTATGTTGCCCAGTCTGGTCTTGAACTCCTGGGCTCAAGTGGTCCTCCTGCCTTGGCCTCCCAAAGTGCTGGGATTGCAGGCGTGAGCCACCTCACCTTGGCTTTCTTTAACATGCTTTCTGCGTTTATTCATGGCCTTTGGAATTGTAATCAATTGACTAGTATTACATATTGAGATAATGTATTAAATTGTTCCTTTAATGTTGATCATTTACAGTGCTTCTACATTTTCCATGTAAATGATGTTGCAGTGAACTTCTTCATGCATGGAGATTTTTGCTTATATTGTATTTTAAGAGTGAAGTTACTGGGTCAAAGAGTATAATATAAATGTCTTTATGGCTCTTACTAAAGATTGCCAAATTGTTTCCAAAAGAGTTACTCTGATTTATAATACTACCAACATCCATTCCATCTATAACTTCCAGCATTACCTTGCCAACACTGGCTCTTTTTATTTTTTTGGTTGGCTATTTTAGCAGATTACAAATTATATCTCAAGGCTGTTTTTCCTGTTTTTCTTCTTCCTAGCAAGGGTGGAGTTCAGATTTTCAAAAGGATTTTTTTGTTTGTTTGTTTTATCGTTTTTTGTTTTTGTTTTTGTTTTTTTGGTTTTTTTTGAGACAGGGTCTTGCTGTGTTGCCCAGGCAGGAGTGCAGTGGATTTCAGCGCATTGTAACCTCCGCCCCCAGCCTCAAGGGATCCTCCCATCTCAGCCTCCCGAGTAACTGGGACTATAGCCATGCGCCACCGCACCCGGCTAATTTTTGTTTCTTTGGTAGAGACACGGTTTCACTGTGTTGCTCAGGCCGAAAGATTCGTTTTTTTTTTAAGGTGTCCTAAATTATAGTCATGTGTGCTCTTTCCTCTTCAACCAGTTAGACTCTAATGAATAATATTAATGATAATAATAACAATTATAATTCCTTTGGCCTTTAGAGCATTTTGCAGTTTATAAACTGTTACACTATTGTGTCTTTTTATTCTACCAGTAGGTGTAGCAGGGCAGGGATGTTCCCCCCACTCCCCGCCCACCTTATTGATGAAATAGTTGAAGCTGTGCAGAGGAGGTTTGGTTTGAGTGACAGAAGCCCACCAGGGCTGATGTAAATAATTAGGGGGGTGATTCCAAGATTGCAGAGAAACTGCTCAGTCTCTCCCTCTCTGGGGCCACATGGTCTCCTCTCTGCTTCTCTCTGCATGTCCCATCCTCCTCTCTGCAGACCATCTTTTTCTGCTTCTTTATCGGTATCCACAAGACTGAAAATAGCTCTATCCAGGTTTTGCCCATCCTTTCAGCTCAGGCCGCACATCTGATCAGTCTCTGTCTCCCAGTCCACCATCTCTCAGGAGAGACCTGGGGCCTCTCAGCCTCCCAGATGCAGTTCCCTCTGCCCAGGGGTCCATCCTGCGTGGGGGACAGAATAGGGGATAAGGCCATGTGGTTCAGACAGCCAAAGTGGGTCTGAGCAGGGTAGCAGGAAGGCAGAGTCTCCTAGAAGGATCTGGCATGTGAAGCAAGGATAGACTTTTTAACACACTTGCTAAAAGAGGCTCATGCGTGTTCTTCTTAGTTGGGCTAGGCCACAGCAGTAGCAACATGCCAGTAATAACAGTTCTTAGGTCTGCAGAGACTTCCCAGAGAAAAACCTCCCACAGGCAGAGAGATGGTCTCTTTCCTCTCTAGCCACACCCTGAGATCTCCCAGCAGGCCTCAGTCGGGCTTTGCCCATCGCCGCAAGCCAGGAGGTGCCTCACAGGCAGATCTCAGAAAGCCTGGTGTCCGAGGGAAGGGGCACCTCTCATCAAGGGCCCTCTTGGCCATGTCCACCCAGCCTGGACCCTCATCCCCCTCTGCAGGTGCGGATCTGGGAGATCCCCGAGGGCGGGCTGAAGCGGAATATGACAGAGGCTCTCCTGGAGCTGCACGGGCACAGCCGGCGTGTGGGGCTGGTCGAGTGGCACCCCACCACCAACAACATCCTGTTCAGCGCTGGCTACGACTACAAGGTATGCAGTGGGCAGGCAGCTGGGTGGAGAGGGATTGGAGAAGAGAAAGGGGCCTTTTGGGTGCCTGTGGGAAGCACTGTTGGTTCCTAAGCAACCAATATTGCCTCATCTGTTCATTTGCTCCTTCATTCATTCATTCACTACACACAACTGAGCATCTCCTGTGCACCCTGTCATTCCTGGGGTCCACAGAGGCTGGAGGCTTCTTTTCTGCCTTCTCTGGTGGTTGATGGACTGGAGGAGAATGCCCCTTCCATGCCCACACCCTTTGCCTGGCCACTTCTTAACCAAGAGGTGGCAAAAGGGGTAACCAAAGCTGCTGGAGGGAAAAAAGTGGAGCCTCAGCCCCTAGCCCCAGGCACATCCTCAAAAAAGGTGAGCTGCCACATGGGACCTGACAAGGAACATGTATCCTTCTTGCTCTTCCACAAACTGAGCCTAGGCTGGTGCTGGGATCTGACCAAGGATATTGATGGATTTGTGTGCCAGGAATGTATCAGCCTTTCCATATAGAACTCAATGACCCCTCCTGCATCCCAGCACACCCCAGGCCCTGCATGGGGTGCTTCTCCCAGGGCAGTCCAGTGTGGACTTGGGACAAACACCCCAGGACCCTAGCAGCCGCTGACCCTGCCTCCCGTGCGTCTGCCATTACAGGTCCTCATCTGGAACCTGGACGTGGGCGAGCCGGTGAAGATGATCGACTGCCACACGGACGTGATCCTCTGCATGTCCTTCAACACGGACGGTAGCCTGCTCACCACCACGTGCAAGGACAAGAAGCTGCGCGTGATCGAGCCCCGCTCTGGCCGTGTTCTGCAGGTGGAACCCTACATTTTTTGAGATTGAAGGGGAAGGTATTGAGGGCTGGGGCTCAGCTTTCAGCAGGCCTGGAAAAAAAAGGCTGTGCCAGCCCCCGTCTCCAATGCATCTCACTGCCCTCTATTGAACAACTTTGGCTCTCCTGGACCCTTCTCAGCTCATAGGAACCCTGCCTTGTTCTGGGTGGGGAGGGACCTTTCCTGTCCCCACTGCACCCCCTACCTCCAGACAGGATTCTTCTGGCTTGCTTTGGGGGCTGAGCTGGTGACACCCTTCAGTGCATATATCCCCAGGTGTTAACCAAGTCCATCATAGGCACAGGAGGAGGAGACACTGGACTCACTGCCCAGCCACCCAGTAGGATGAGCCTGGGGGAAATGGCTCAGGGTGCCAAGGTTGATGGTGAACTTAGCTCCACTTTTGGTCTTTGAATCTCCTGGGTCTTGGGTTTGAGGAAGGGGTTAGGTGCCATTTGGAAGTAAAAGCAATTACCATTTTTTGGGCACCTGCTGTGTGCTGGTCATGGGGACAGATGGAATGGAAAATATGGATGATATCTGAGGTCTGCCTTCTACACAAGGAGGGACTGATGCTTGATCTGGGTTTGTTTACCTTGGAGTAGTCCAATATTACAAGACCAGAAAGTTATCTACTACTGTAGGTTGAGCATCCTAAATCCAAAAATCCAAAATCCAGAAGGCTCCAAATCCAAAACTTTGTCAGCACTGACATAACACCCGAAAGAAATGCTCGTTGGAACATTTCAGATTTTGGATTTGGGGATGTAGGGAGCTCAGCTAGTAGGTATAATGCGAATATTCTGACATCTGAAACAATCCAAAATCTGAAACACTTCTGGTCCCAAGCATTTCAGATAAGGGCTACTCAACCTGTACCACTACAAATAAGAATAATGACAGTTGCTTCGCATGATTAGTGTTAACTGACATCTGCTAAGAGCTCACTGTGTGGCCTGCACTGTGCCCGGGGCTCTGCACATCGTCTCATGTAATCCTCAGGACAGCCCTCTCAGCTAAGCACTGTTACTGCTCTCATTTTATATATGAGAACACTGAACCTTAGCAAAGTTGGGAGACTTGAATCTCACAGTTCCAGGAGGAGCTGGGATTCAAACCCAGAGCCCATGACAAACAGAAAGGATGTTTATGAACAGAGAACCCCCACCTCCAATTCACAAACGGGGCCATGAGCCCAGGGAAGGTGAAGGTCTTCTCTTGGGCTACACTTTTTTGGCAGAGCTAGAACTAGAGTTCAGAGTGAGTGATGCCAGCCAGAATATGTGCACTGCCCCATTAGCCTCTTTTCTGACCTGCTGCCAACTTACCTGATGCCGAGGACTGTTGTGTGTTAGGAGGAAATCAAGTGTCATGAGCCAGTGAGCAGGAAAGGAGGCCCAAGACAACTCAGTTAAGGAGGCACTCCCTGATGAGGCGAGTTGTGGAGCAGTGATCGGCATGAGCCTCTTGTCCTTCTGAGCCTCAGTTTCCTCACCCTCAAAATGAGGATAATGATTTCTTCTGATAGATATTGTTACGAGGATGAAAAGCAATGCCCCTGGTGAGAGCTCCTGGAGTGGTGTAGCCCCCAACTGGACTTGGTGGAGGTTGGCTCCCCTCTCGCTCCCTGTTCCCACCTTCCCTGGGAAACGACAGAGAAGGCATCTGTGGAGCCATTGCTGCACAGTGCTTAGAACAGTGTCCTGTGGCTGCTGTAACAAATGCCCACAAACTAGGTGGCTGAAAACAAAAGTGTATTCTCTCATCGTTCCAGAGGCCAGATATCCCACATCAAGGTGGCAGCAGGGCTGTACTCCTTACAGATGCTCTAGGAGAAAACCCATTCCTTGCCTCTTGTGGAGGTTGCTGGCTCCCGTGGCTGGTGGCCACATCACTCCAGTCTCCGCCTCCAGGGTCACACACCTTCTGCCCTGTGTGCCTGTGTAATCTTACCTCTCTCCCACCAGGACACTCATGGTGGAATCCAAGATCCACCTGGATAATCCAGGGTAATCTCATCTCCAAATCCTTAGCTTAACCACATCTGCCAGGACCCTTTCCCAAATAAGGAAACAATTGCAGGGGCCAGGGCTGAGAACACGGGTGTATCTTTTCAGTGCCACCATTCATCCCACTGCAGAACCCGCATGTTGAGGACCTTGGCTCACCACTTCCCTCTGTTCCTACTAGGAGGCCAACTGCAAAAACCACAGAGTGAACCGGGTGGTATTCCTGGGGAACATGAAGCGGCTCCTCACGACAGGGGTCTCCAGGTGGAACACAAGACAGATTGCCCTCTGGGACCAGGTCAGCCACCGGGAGGCCTGCTGGGTTTGGGCTAAAGGAAGCGTCATTGCCTCAGAGGTCACTTCCTCAGAAAGTCAGGAGCCTGGGCCCGCACACCAGCTTCTCATAGCATTCCCAGCGGAGAAATCAGACAGAGACCCCCAGAGGCCGAGCTTGGGTACAGAGGCCTCAAGGGACAATGTCGGCCACGCCTGCAAGATGTTCCCCCTCTTTTTCCAGAGTGGGGGCTGAGCTCCAGAGAGATCAAGAGACTTACCTGGGGACACATAGCAAGTAGCACGTTTGGGCACAATGAGAACAAGTCCCTTGCCTGCTGTTTGTACGACCCTTTCTGCTGCCCCTGGCTGCTTTTTGTGGCAAGAAAGTCAGTCTTGCCACCACCATAGGACGGGCTTTTTTTTTTTTTTTTTTTTTTTTTGAGACGGAGTCTCACTCTATCGCCCAGGCTGGAGCGCAGTGGCCGGATCTCAGCTCACTGCAAGCTCAGCCTCCCGGGTTTTTGCTATTCTCCTGCCTCAGCCCCCCAAGTAGCTGGGACTACAGGCGCCTGCCACCTTGCCCGGCTAGTTTTTTTTTTTTTTGAGACGGAGTCTTGCTCTGTCACCCAGGCTGGAGTGCAGTGGCCGGATCTCAGCTCACTGCAAGCTCCGCCTCCCGGGTTTACGCCATTCTCCTGCCTCAGCCTCCCGAGTAGCTGGGACTACAGGCGCCCGCCACCTCGCCCGGCTAGTTTTTTGTATTTTTAGTAGAGACGGGGTTTCACCGTGTTAGCCAGGATGGTCTCGATCTCCTGACCTCGTGATCCGCCCGTCTCGGCCTCCCAAAGTGCTGGGATTACAGGCTTGAGCCACCGCGCCCGGCCCGGCTAGTTTTTTGTATTTTTTTTTTTTAGTAGAGACAGGGTTTCACCGTGTTAGCCAGGATGGTCTCAATCTCCTGACCTCGTGATCCGCCCGCCTCGGCCTCCCAAAGTGCTGGGATTACAGGCTTGAGCCACCGCGCCCGGCCCCCATAGGACGGGCTTTTTAACGTCCAGGGGAGGTCTTAACATAAAGTAGTTGCCGTCCTAAGTGGCCTTGCTGGGATTTGGGGAGGGGCATGCCATCCTGCCTGTAGAGAGGCTGAGACCAGCTCCTCTCCCTCAGGAGGACCTGTCCATGCCCCTGATCGAAGAGGAAATCGATGGGCTCTCTGGTCTCCTGTTCCCCTTCTATGATGCTGACACCCACATGCTCTACCTGGCTGGAAAGGTAGTAGGAGGCGGGGGAGGGCCGGCGGCAGCCTGTGGGAAAGCCCTGCCTTCATTGCACCCCCGCAACTGCCCCACCCCCTTGAGAATAGCCAGCCTAACCTCTCTGGTGTTCCCTGACCCAACCCAAGTTCCTGGGCCTCACCTCTCCCATTCACACCTGCCCTCAAGTCTGACACCCATTCTTACTCAAGTGTCTGCTACCAAGAATTCCTTCAAAGGTGGGCTGGAGTGGGTTTTACATTGGAGTAAAGATCAGAGCCTGCAGTGTAGTCAGTGATGAATGATGGAATTTGAGATACCCACCAGGAGATCCTTTGGTGAATATAACCTTGTTTGTCAGAAAGGCTGTCTACACACACACACACTCACATCAGCCCACCCACCTTCACCTCTCCACCCGCAGTGAGTCCACTGTGGTGCACCCACTAGGAGCCTAGAAGCCAGGTTTCCTTGGTTTTTATAACCACCCATGACGCACGGGAGAGAGCTGTCTTCAGCTGGCTCCTGGGACCAGGCTCTGCTCTGCCCTCCCTACCTGCCACCTTCCTCACCTCCATCTCTCCTGACCCCAGGGTGATGGAAACATCCGGTACTACGAGATCAGCACTGAGAAGCCCTACCTGAGTTACCTCATGGAGTTCCGCTCCCCAGCCCCGCAGAAAGGCCTAGGTAAGGGGCCCCCAGGCTGCCACGGCTGGTGTGCTCATGCACGGGAGGACATCTGGCCCATGGGTCACCCCCTCCCTTAAATGGAAAATCAGACTCAGAAGGCCACAGCACATGTGCAAGTTGGAACAGAACCTGCATGAGCTGGCCCTGCTGCAGTTGTCACTGCCCACTGGACCGGCGCTGTCACCCCACCGCGCTCACATCCACCATCAGTAGCAGCTTGCCAGCATGTGCTCTGCGTCTGCACTCCTGATCGCAGATGGGGAGCCTGAAGCCCACAGTGGTTATGACGATGGTGGGAAGTGGTCCATGGTGGGAAGTGGTCCAGTAACTAAAGGTCAGAGCGGGGTCTAGGCACAAGTCGCTTCCTGAGCCTCTAGGAAGCTGGGACTCCCAGACCCCAGCAGCAGCTCTGTCTGCCTGATAGGGCAGGAAGAAGTTCCAGATGTTCCTATGACTGCAGCCCCAAGCTCCCTAGGCTCTCAGGCAGAAACACAGAGAGGGCTCCGGGCTTGACAGGGTGTAGTGAGTGAGAACCCACATTCTCCCACCACTAAAAGTCTTACAACCAATTTTCCCTCCTTTCAACTAACCTGGTAATGCATATGATTCAGCAATTCTACATTTGGGGTCCAAATCACCCAGTGAAACACCTATTTTCAAGGACCTCCCGTTCCCACCTCTGCGGTGATCCTCCTTGGAGCTTGAGTCTAGTTTGCCTTCCTGTGGGTCTGGTATTATGGACAGGGCCTGAGGGCCAGCTTCCATCAGGGCTGAAAGGACCTGACAGCCCACTCCAGTGACCAACAGCAAAATGGAAGCCAAGAGATGTCCAAAGTCCCAATCACCATTCCATCAACTTTACCCTTCCCCAACTCTGTCATCCCCACCTCCTTCACTGTCACTCCTGCATCAAATAGTATAAAAATCAGCCTGAACTTTGGAGTCAGACCTGGGTTTACATTCTGGCTCAGCTGTGCACTTAATCCCTCTAAGTCTCAGTTTCCTCAACTGTAAAATGGGGATAATCAAACCTTCCTTGAATGGCTAATGTAAGGCTTAGAGACCATATGTGCAAGGCACCTGACAGAACACTTGACTCCTTCTGCTCCTTCACATAGCTGTTCAACAAACAGTTATTGAGTTCCAACTGTATACCAGACCTTGCACAAAGTCCAGTGGCAAATAGAACATGGCCTTACTCTCATGGGGATCACATTCCACTGAGCAGGAGACAGGCAGTAAACAAATAAGAAAAATGTTGTGTAGGGATGAGTTCTAGGCAGAGAGTCAAAGGGTGTGCTAGAACAGAGAGTGACTGGGGGCTACTTTACACAGGTGATCAGGGAAGGCCTCTCTGTGATGATATTTTAGGTTGAGCTCTGAAAGATGGGAAGGAGAAAGAGCAGTCCCAGCAGGGGGAATGGTTAGTGCAAAGGCTCTGTGGCCAGAATGAGCCTGACATGTTCTAGGAACAGAAAGGAGGTCAGTGTGGCTGAACATGGTGTAGACTCTGTGATGTAGCAGGAGATGGGGGTAGGGTGTTAGGAGACCGTTGGAGAGGTGGGCAGGGGCTGAATCCAGGGGATGCATTAGCCTGGGAAAGCAGTTTGCATTTGATTAGGAAATCATTGTGGGGACGGTTCTTTTTCTTGAGTGGGAGATGAGACAACATGATGTGATCTGAAATGTTAGTTACGATTGCTCTGGCAGCCAGGTGTGGTGACTTACGCCTGTAATCCTGGCAGTTTGGGAGGCTGAGGCAGGTGGATCACCTGAGGTCAGGAGTTCGAGACCAGCCTGACCAACATGGTGAAACCCTGTCTCTAAACCCTGTCACTAAAAATACAAAAATTACCTGGGTGTGGTGATACACCCCTGTAATCCCAGCTACTTGGGAGGCTGAGGCAGGAGAATCGCTTGAACCTGGGAGGCAGAGGTTGCAGTGAACTGAGATCACACCACTGCACTCCAACCTGGGCAACAGAGCCAGACTCTGTCAAAAAAAAAAAAAATTATCTGACTTCAGTAGAGAGAATGGATTTGGGAGGGGCAGGAGGAAGGCAGGGCAACCAGTTAGGAAGAAGTTGTAGACTTTTAGGCAAGAGAGGATAATAGGTGGACAGGAGGAAGACAGGGAGAACAGGATGAATCCAGATGTTTAGAAAGTAATGTCAGCAGGACTTGCTAAGGTATCAGATATAGAGGGCTGGAGAGGAAAGAAGGAGGAAGGACTCAGAATGACTCACCTCATCCTCATCCTCATCCTCATCCTCCTCACCTGTGACCACTATTGAGCATTTGCTGTGACCTAGGCACTTATTATAGACACAGACAAATTAAGCAGCTCACCAGAGGCAGGTCTTACCTGCTGAGTAGCAGAGGCAGAACTCAGACCGAATCTGCTGACTCTTAATCCCATTTGGGAAACCATTTCACCCCTTCCCTCCAGCTCCTGGAATTTCTTTATCTGGAAGAGCAGGCTTCCAGCCCAGTGGAGGAGAGGCAGAGCCTTAACTCATATTCACAATACAGGGAAAGAAACTAATGTTGTCTGTGCTCGTCACGGTGCCAGGCAGTTAATGAGTATCTTGGCACATATTCTCCTGATCACCTCATATGGGGCCACTGTGTTGTCCTCCTCGAACCAGCCAAGGAACTAGAAGCTCAGAGAGTAGTGACTTGCCAAAGGACTCCCAGATGGAAAGGGGACAGAGTCAGGATTCAAACCCCGTTGGTCCACCCCTAGACAGAACTGTGCTCCTCGCACCGCACTGCCCCTCGTTCCCATGATAGATGTTCAGCAGAGGCAGCTGTTAGGGACACGTGGCAAGTGAACCCACACAGGCAACATGTGCACACATTGTTGGTTGTAGGAGACATAGAACAGAACAGTAATCTTGAGCTGCATCCAGACCTCTTCCAATTCTGAGGGGTCCAATTATAAAGCGTGCACTGTGGTGAGGTAGGTCTGGCCCAAAGAGCTTGAGAAGTGACCATCCAGAGACAGAGACTGATTGAAGAAGCCCGGGTCCACCCTCTGCCCTCTGCATGGGCCGTTGCCTCCAAACCTAAGTACATTCCTCAGCCTTTCCCCGGCCCAGAACATCATGGGGTGATGTCACTGAGAGGCAGTTTCTGGTACCCCATGGAGCCACATGTGTGCCTGTTACAGGGGTCATGCCCAAGCACGGGCTGGATGTGTCAGCCTGCGAGGTGTTCCGCTTCTACAAGCTGGTGACTCTCAAGGGCCTCATCGAGCCCATCTCCATGATCGTGCCCCGGAGGGTAAGTGGGGCTGGGCTGGGCTCCGGGAGGGGGGCCTGCATCGCATCCTAGCCTGCTCACCACTGACCATGACCCTGGAGAAACCCAGGTGAGAGATGTGCTGTGGACTGGGGTCTTCAAACCCAATTTGGGGTGAGGGGCATCCTCAGACGGGACAGTTGGGTTTGCTCATGAGTGCAGGTGGGTAGTTCCAGGAGGAAAACGCAGTGCAAAGGCATAGAGGCAGGAGAGCAGGTAGCGTGATTGGAGATCAGTGAGAAGAGTCTGACTGAAGAGTAGGGGCTTTTCTAGCAGCCCCCCATCTGTCCTCTCTTCTGCTCCTCCCACTGCAGTCAGATTCCTACCAGGAAGACATTTACCCAATGACACCAGGCACGGAGCCAGCACTGACCCCGGATGAATGGCTGGGAGGCATCAACCGAGGTACCACAGCAGGGGACTCAGAGCACAGGAGGGCTGCAGCCTTTGCCTTCAGCGCAGCTTGCCCCAGTTCCCCTTGCCTATCCCCGTGCTTGAACTTCCCTCCCACCCAGCCTGCTGGACCATCACCTGACAGCCCATGGGATCATCAGTGAGAGCATTTCCCTTGCCTTCTTTAGATCCCGTGCTGATGTCTTTGAAAGAAGGCTATAAGAAGTCCTCAAAAATGGTATTTAAGGCTCCCATCAAAGAAAAGAAGAGTGTTGTGGTCAACGGAATAGATTTATTAGAAAATGTCCCACCCAGGACAGAGAATGAGGTAAGGAATGTAAGTTATTACCTCCATAGGCCCTAGAAGAACAAGACCTTTACATTTCAATTACGGGCTTCAGGCCTTTAAGCCAGTTCCATTCTGAGACATTTTTCTTTCTGTGACAAATACCATAAGTAGCCTGATACTGGTTTCTGATGCCTCTGACCCCGATAAATAGAAGCTGGGGTGTCTGGAGATATCAGTTCCCCACACCACCCCCACACCTCAAATTCACTAACCTACAGAGTTATGCATCTCCTCATGAATTCATTCCAGAACGTTGCTGTCATTTGGTGTTCCAGAAGTTATAAATTCCTGACTAATAGGGCAAGCCTGGCCTCGTGTATCACAGCCCTGCCTCCCTCACTGGCATTGCAGCAGTGCTGGGGTCTGACACTTCCAGTCTTTGTGGAAGAGACTGGGTGTTTATGAAGGTGCTCTTTTTTTTTTTTTTTTTTTTTTTTTTTTTGAGATGGAGTCTCGTTCTGTTGCCCAGGCTGGAGTGCAGTGGCGCGATCTCGGCTCACTGCAAGCTCCACCTCCTGGGTTCATGCCATTCTCCTGCCTCAGCCTCCCGAATAGCTGGGACTACAGGTGCCCACCACCACACCGCTAGTTTTTTTGTCTTTTTTTAGTAGAGACGGGGTTTCACCGTGTTAGCCAGGATGGTCTCAATCTCCTGACCTCGTGATCCGCTCGCCTCGGCCTCCCAAAGTGCTGGGATTACAGGCATGAGCCACCGCGCCCGGCCATGAAGGTGCTCTTTGTACCACTTGGGACGGGAGCAAGCTCTTTCGGGGCAGCTCGACTGGGCCTTGTCCATGTCCCCCAGTGGTATCTCCTTCCAGCCCACACCCCCATTCCCTGATGCCAACATGGTTTAGCTCAGCTGGGGTTCACAGGATGCCTACTGTGTGCCAGACATAAGGCATGATACAACTGAAATGGAGATGGCTGCATGACCCCACCTGCATTTGAATCCTGGCTTTGCCATTTCCTGGCTGTGACTGAGCAAGTTTACTGATCTTTATAAGTCCATTTCCTTGTGGTAAAATAGGGATATGGAATGCTATGAGCATTAAAGAGATAATTCATAAGTATCTAGCACTCTTCCTGGCTCATGTTAAGTGCTCAAAGGAAAAGGTCAACTGTATCAGCTATCTATTGCTGTGTAACAAATTACCCTAGAACTTAATGGCCTAAACCCACAAACACGTATCAGCCCACAGTTTCTTTGCATGCCCATGGCTGAAGGTCTCTCATGAGGGTACAGTTACACTGTCCACTGGGGCTGGAATCACATCTGAAGGCTCAACTGTGGAAGGATCTACTTCCAAGTTCATTCCTGTGGTTGCTGCTGGGACTCATGTCCTCAGGGGCTATTGGACTGAGGGCCTCAGTTCCTCTTTGGGCTGTTGGCCAGAACTTCCCTCAGGTCCCTGCCATGTGGACTCCTCCATAAGGCAGCTCACAACAGGGTGTGTGAGCAGAAGAGCAAGAGAGGGCACCCAAGATGGAAGCCAGTCTTTCTGTCACCTAATCTTAGAAATGGTATCCCACCACTTCTGCCCTATTCTGTTCATTTGAAGCAATCTATTAGGGCCAGCCCATGCTTGAGGAGAGGGAATAACATGGGAGCTATCTTAAATTAGACACCACCTATACCACCAACTTATGTTATCACTATTTTTTTTTTTTTTTTGAGAAGGAGTCTCACTCTGTCACCCAGGCTGGAGCTCAGTGGCACAATCTCAGCTCACTGCAACTTCCACCTCCCAGGTTCAAATGATTCTCCTTCCCCAACCTCCCGAGTAGCTGGGATTACAAGCGTGCACCACCATGCCCAGCTAATTTTTCTATTTTTGGTAGAGATAGGGTTTCACTATGTTTGCGAGGTTGGTCTTGAACTCCTGACCTTAGGTGATCCACCCGCCTTGGCCTCCCAAAGTGTTGGGATTACAGATGTGAGCCACCACGCCTGGCCCATTATCACTATTATTAATAAAAATAAGACCCTTCTTGACCTCTGGGACCTCACAGTCTTAAGGGGGAGATTGGCAGGTAACTTGATAATTGCCATAAAATATGCTTGTATGCCAATGTAGAGGGATATTCAGGGCTGGATGAAATGATGTGATAAATGGCATTTGCTTTAAAATAACCCCTGAGGAAAGTGGTGCAGGGGAGGTGGGTGGTAGTAGAGATGAAGTAAGAATGGTCCCACAGGCTGGGCGCGGTAGCTCATGCTTGTAATCCCAGCACTTTAGGAGGCCAAGGTGGGTGGATCCCCTGAGGTCAGGTGTTCGAGACCAGCCTGGTCAACATGGTGAAACCCTGTCTCTACTAAAAATACAAAAATGAGCCAGGCATGGTGGAGCACGCCTGCAATCCCAGCTACTCAGGAGGCTGGGGCAGGAGAATCACTTGAACCCAGGAAGTGGAGACTAAAGCTGAGTGATGGGTACTTGGGGGTTCATGGTGCTATACTTTCTATTAATATATATATAACATTTTTCATTTAAAAAATGTTTTAAGTTTTTTCTTGCATTTATTTATTTATGTTTTAGAGACAGGATCCTGCCCTGTCTCCCAGACTGGAGTGCTGTGGCACGATCATAGCTCACTACAGCCTCAATCTCCTAGGCTCAAGCAATAATCCCACCTTAGACTTCCGAGTAGCTAGGACTAGAGGCGTGTACCACCATGCCCAACTAATTTGATTTTAAACATTTTTGTAGAGACAGAGTCTTACTATATTGCACAGGCTGGTCTTAAACTCCTGGGCTCCACTTTCGCCTCCCAAAGTGCTGGGATTACAGTCATGAGACACTGCGCCAAGCTATTTTCTTGTTTTTAAAAGAACCCTACTTTTTGAAGATAGAGACACAGGGGTCACTGTGATAGCCCAGGAGGGCAATAACAAGGGCCTGAACTCAGTTCTGGCACTGGGTCTGGAGAAGGCAGGGTTCAATAGTAGTTTAACAATATTTCGCTGTAGATTTGCCTATGTGAATCAGAACTGAGAACCTGGAGGAAAACCTTAAAGGGTCTCAGAGCAGACAAAACAGATGCCACAATCTACACCAAAGTTGTGCATCTTCCTCGTTGGGAAGAAGCTTTCTCAAAACCTGCTGACTCTGGCTTTATCCATAGCTTTAATCATCACAGCAGTTTGGAAGCAGCCAATTAGAAAGTGTGGCTGTCAAAGGTGGACACATTGATCTAAGTGTGAGGAAACAACTCATAGCTTGATGCAAGGGAAAAGACCTACAGTTGTACAACTCAGTAACTTTACTAAAAATCGCTGAATCATATGCTTAAAATGAGTGAATTTTATAGTGTGTGAATTACACCTCACTAACGTGGTTTTTTTTGACAAAAGTGGACAAAAAACAATGCAAAGAAATTTTGAGAACTTGGAAGACACAAGAGTGTATAGAGTCATTTAGTGCAAAGGCAAATAGTATGTCATACCTCTGAACAGATATAACTGGGACTGGTGGTTTGTTAGTTAACAAAAAATATATTTTTTTAAGTTAGTTAAAGGAGGGAATTGTGGCTGGGCGCAGTGGCTCACGCCTGTAATCCCAGCACTTTGGGAGGCTGAGGCTTGCAGATCGCCTGAGGTTAAGAGTTTGAGACCAGCCTAACCAACACGGTGAAACCCTGTCTCTATTAAAAATACAAAATTAGCCAGGCGTGGTGACGCACGCCTGTAATCACAGCTACTTGGGAGGCTGAGGCAGGAGAATCACTTGAACCCAGGAGGCGGAGGTTGTGGTGAGCAGATATTGCACCATTGCACTCCAGCCTGGGCAACAAGAGTGAAACTCTGTCTCAAAAAAAAAAAAAAAAAAAGGAGAGAATCTTAAAAACATACATTCTTTTTTTTTTTTTTTGAGACAGAGTCTTGCTCTGTCACCCAGGCTGTGGTATAATGGTGCAATCTTGACTCACTGCAACCTCCACCTCCCGGGTTCAAGCAATTCTTCTGCCTCAGTCTCCCAAGTAGCTGAGACTACAGGCGCCCACCACCATGCCTGGCTAATTTTTGTATTTTCAGTAGAGACAGGGTTTCACCATGTTGACCAGGCTGGTCTCGAACTCCTGACCTCAGGTGGTCCACCTCCCTTGGCCTCTCAAAGCGCTGGGATTACAGGTGTGAGCCACGGCACCCAGCCGATAGATACATTTGTTTTTGTTGTTGTTGTTTTGTTTTGTTTTGGGATGGAGTCACTTTGTTGTCCAGGCTGGAGTGCAGTGCATGATCTCAGCTCACTGCAACCTCCACCTCCCGGGTTCAAGCAATTCTTTGCTTCAGCCTCCCGAGTAGCTGGGGTTACAGGCGCCTGCCACCACACCCGGCTAATTTTCATATTTTTGGGTAGAGACGGGGTTTCACCATCTTGGCCAGGCTGGTCTTGAACTCTTGACCTCGTGATCCACCCACCTCGGCCTTCTAAAATGCTGAGATTACAGGCATGAGCCACCATGCCTGGTCAATACATTCTTTAAACCATTTATTTTTGTTTTAAACATAAAACATGCCAGGTGCAGTGGCACCCCTCTAGTCCCAGCTACTCAGGAGGCTCAGGTGGGAGGATCGCTTGAGCCCAGGAGTTTGAGTCCAGCCTGGGCAACATGGCAAGATTCTATCCCTAAAAAATAAAAGTAGGCTGGGATGATGGCTTACACCTGTAATCCCAGCACCTTGGGAGGCTGAGGAGGGTGGATCACTTGAGGCCAGGAATTCAAGACCAGCCTGGCCAACATGGTGAAACCCCGTCTCTACTAAAAATACAAAAATTAGCCGGGCGTGGTGGCGCACACCTGTAATCCCAGCTACTCCGGAGGCTGAAGCAGAAGAATCCCTTGAACCAGGAGGCGGAGGTTGCAGTGAGCCGAGATCGTGCCACTGTGCTCCAGCCTGGGTGACAGAGCAAGACTCTGTCTCAAAAACAAACAAACAAACAAATAAGTAAATAAATAATAAAAATAAAACATATACATTCATTTAGCATATTTCGATGAAGACCTTTTCTTCAAGGAGGCCCTCCCTGGTTGGAATCTGTGATGTATATCAAACAAATCACACCTTAACTCTCATTTCCGGTTTCCATTTCTTTTGGGTAGAAAAATAATTTAAAGTCCATCTGAAAGCAAAGTCCTAGTTTTTACAGTGTTTTCCCTCATCTTTTTTTGAGACATTGAGGTATAATTTGCCTATGGTAAAATTCATCCTCTGTAGTGGGTTGTTTTCAGAGTTTTGACAAACACACGCAGTCATGCAGCCACCATCAGCCAAGATATAGAATATTCTCCAGTCTTTTAGGGCTACATCTTCCACACCTAATTCAGCTGCAATTTTTTTTAGCATCACCTTTATCAAGATTTTCTAAGCATTTAATTAAGTTTTTATAGAAACAACAACTCTCTTTTTGTGCTCATTTCATCAATTTATATCATATTTCATTAAATTATGCAATTACAATAACAATGTAATTCACACCAGAAAGTTTGAGGCCAAACACAATTGACTGTGGGTAACATTCAACTCAGGTGTGCAGGAGCTGCAAGGAGCCTGCTGCTTTCCAGGGCTCAGCGTTTTGTGGACATCTGTCAATATGTTTTACAGGAGAAATGGAGGCGGGTTAAGCTAGAGAGTCGTTGAGGTAAAGATCTGCCAAGATAGCTGTACATGAATCCCTGACCAGTGCAAACTTTGGTATTCTTGTCATAGTTCCTCATCAGTAGGAAAAAAGCTAGATTCCAGTCTGTATCCTGAGCCTCCTTAAGAAGAGAATGATACAAAGCATTTTAGAAAGTTCTAAATTATCAACACAAGCCAGGCGTGGTAGCTTACACCTGTAATCCCAGCACTTTGGGAGACTGAGGTGGGCGGATCACCTGAGGTCAGGAGTTTGAGACCAGCCTGGCCAACATGGTGAAACCCTGTCTGTACTAAAAATACAAAAATTAGCCAGGCATGGTGGTGCATGCCTGTAATCCCAGCTACTCAGGAGGCTGAAGCAGGAGAATTGTTTGAACCCAGGAGATGGAGGTTGCAGTGAGCCAAAATCACGCCACCACACTATAGCCTGGACGACAAAGCGAGACTTTGTCTCAAAAGTAAATAAATATGTAAATTATCAATAATAATGTAATACATGTAATAATACATCTATTATTATGTATTATTATACATCTATTATTATGTATCATTATACATCTATTATTATGTGTTATTATACATCTATGATTATGTATTATTGTATATCTATTATTATATATTATTATAGATGTAATAATCAATACATCTATTAATACAATGGTAAAGAAAAGCATTAGATTAGGACCCAGAAAGGGACAAGCTTGGGATATTTGGAAAACGACTGTTTGGTCACTCCTTTTTCAGTGATCCTGAATCAGTTAATGACGCAGGTTTTGTTTGTTTCCTGCCTCACACGGGAAAGTAAGAGCTGTGGACTGAGCTAGAGATGGGAGAGGTGCAGTGGTGATGAGTGGCTGGGGAGAATAAGTGGATCAAGCAGTGGGAGGCCTGGGGGAATGTGAGGGCACGGGCGGCAGGCAACTGGAAGACTCACCTGGGAAATCCTTGTCTCACCTGCTCTCTCCTGGGCCCTCCTTGGCCCCCTTTCTTCCTCCATCCCAGCTCCTTCGAATGTTCTTCCGGCAGCAGGATGAGATTCGACGGTTGAAAGAAGAGCTGTCCCAGAAGGACATCCGCATTCGGCAGCTCCAGCTGGAACTGAAAAACTTGCGCAACAGCCCCAAGAACTGTTAGCTCCGCAGCTGGGCTGTTTTCTAAGCCGATCTCTCCGTCGTTTCTACTCGTCCCTTAACTTCTCCCTTACCAGTGACCCCAGAGACAGAGCCAGGACAGAAGAGGGGGCCAGCCTGAGGGCCCCCGCCTACCACCTTGAGAACTGGAAGCCAACCTCTGACCTCCTGACCTCATGCTAATAAAAGTCCCCAGCTTCTCCTGGAGACCCCCGCCGGCAGCCCCTTTCCCTGCCACCCCAGGACCCAGGCTTCCCCTCAGTTGGGTGAAGACCACAGACTCTCTGGGGTTGACGGGGACTCTATCTCAGTGGACCAAGAAGCAAAGGGGGAAGCGGGATCTCAGCTAGACTTAGAACTTGGACTTCTCCCCTGTGAAGGGGGCTGCCAGGACATCTCAGCACTCCCACCTGGAGCTCTCAGCATCACTGAAGGTACCACAGCGTAAGTGCTGGACTGCAGGCTGCAGTGATCCCTCTTTCGTCCCACCCCCTCTTCCCCCAGCAGCCCCAGAAGCCTGCCTCACCCGACGAGGGCAGCGAGCGGCCCGGCTTCTTTCTGTCTCTTCCCTTCCCACCCTCTTGTCTTCAGGGAATTCAGAGGATTGCTCTCCAAGGCCATAATGACCCCTTGCCTTCCCCATGATTCTCTTCAAAGCTCTTGCACACCCTTTTCCCATTCAATTTGTGAGCCAGGCAGGGTAGGGATTAGTGTCCCCATTTGACAAATGACAGAACTGAGGGTTGCAATGGGGAAGTGACTTATGAAGTCACCCAGCAGGTCAACAATGGACCCACAACCAGGACCCTGGGTGTTCAGACCCCAAGGCCAGGGCCTTTCCCACTGCATCAAGATGCCAATCCCATTGTGGGCTTCACCAGTGCCCAAGTCTCTGCGGAGAATGAGAACTGGAAGCCACTGCTACCGTCTACCCAGCACCAGTAGTGCCGATGTGCCACACTGCCCAGTTGAGGCCCCTCACGCTGTGCCCCTAGATCCTTCAGGTCCCCACCCTCGGTTGTCACCACCACCCTCCCCAGGGGACTCCATCTGAGATGAGGCCTCATCCTCCTGGAAGCTGAGGCTGAGAAGGGTGGAGCTTGGCCCTGGGGAAGGCAGACCAGGGTCTGATGGCTTCTAGGGATGCTCTGCGTGTGTCTCAGCACCACTATCTCTGCCACTTTCAGCCTTATGCACGTAGAATGACCACAGCCACTCGCATCCGTATAGCACTTTAAAGTTTCTGCAGTCCTTTGACACATAGGATCTCATTGAGCCTCACATCTACTCCCTTCTGCAGATGAGGAAACCGAGAGAAGTGGCCCAAGGTCACGCAGCTCTGAGATGTCACATTTCATTTGATCTTGTACACATGTTCTTTTATTCCTTCTTTTTTCATCCTTTCATTTCCCACTACCCACAAAGAGTTTATAAACACTGTTCTCAGAAGAGTCACAGTTTGGGGTGAGATCTGGAAATCGAGAAATGGGTGTCCACTCTTTTCTTTCATTAGCTAGGATCTACTAGATGCATTATACTCCATACCTGCTTTTCCCGTGGCCGCCCTACGGAAAATCCCATCCACAGAGGCCGGGGCTACCCAAGCCCCTCCAGGTGAGCTGGGCCTTTCTTCTAAGAACCTCCATCCTCCCAGCCAGCTATGGTAGGGCCTCCTCACCCTGTACCCCACAGCTAGACAGTGTCAGCACTCATCTCCTCCTCCCTACATTTCTGGAGCTTTTTTTTTCTTCCCCAATGACCTTTGTGGTCTTCTGTGATTATTTATGCTGCCTCCCAAGGATAGAATTGAAATAAAATGTTTTCAACTTATCAAACCTGGGCATAGCCATCTCATTTGACCCCGGTGGTTCCTGTTCTTGGTCACCATGGTACCTTGATGGTCAGCTCCCCACCCACAGCTCCTTTGCCTTTCTGGAATGACAACCCACGTCTGTACCTACAGATATAATTTCACACTTTCATTTATCTCAGCAATATTGACATTTGGGGCGAATAATTCTTTGCTGTGGGCGCTGCCCTATACATTGTAAGATATTTAGCAGTATCCCTGGCCTTCACCAATCAGATGCCATAGCTACTCCCATCCAATTGAGACAACCAAAAATGTCCCCAGATGTTGCCCAAGGTCCCCTGGAGTGTCAGAATCACCTCCCAATTAAGAACCACTGTTCTACCACTATTCAATAGATGCTGCCCCGTGTTGAGGTCTGGGTGAGACCAACACTCTACACTGGCATGGTGTCTTGCAGTTTATCAGGCAGGATTCCACACACTTGACTCATTTGATCTTCATAGAAGCTCTAAATGGTAGGTCCGATTATTCCTGTTTTCAAGAAAAGCAGTCAGGCCCAAAGTGGTGACATGTTCAAGGTCACTCAGCCAGTGTAGTGGGGGAAATACACAGGGACTGGATCTTCTGAGCCAGAGCCAGAGAAGGTCTGTGTTCCCAGTCCCCCGCCAGACTCAGAGCTGGGCAGAGTCTGTTCTGGGAGGGTGGCCGGGGCCCATTCTGAGACCAAGGATGCGAGACTTCCTCACTCTCTCAGTAGTCCAAGTTTGTCTTAAATAATAGTTGTCAGGCTGCAAAGTGAACAGGCACCCGGCAGTGTGGACACCACAGGAAACTCAGAAGAGCCAGAGGAAAGCAGTGAGGGCCTTAGAAAAGGGGTGAGGAGGAACGGATAAAGGGCTGCAGAGGAACAGTGGGCAGGATCACAGGGAAGGGGTGGTCCAGGCCTGGCCCTGCCCTCAACTAGTTGTGCAACATTGAATAAGGCTTTTTTTCTCCCTGGGCCCCATTTTCTCCATCTATAAAATGAGGCAATGGGACAATTTCTAGGGTCCCTTCCTGGTATGTCATCCTAGGTTTCCATTACACCAGCAGTTGAGAGGATGGGATAAATCCCCAAGACCACCTATTGTCTAGCATGAGTGATAAAAAATAAATAAATAAAATAAAAAAGAAATTTATTGGGAAAAGAGAAGCAAAGAATGGCTTCCTACAGGACTTGGGTGCAGAAAATCACTTTTGCTGGGGCTCAGGGAACAGGTAAGATAAGGTGATCTGTCTCATATGTACCTCTGTCCCACCTAATCTCCAATTCTGAGCCCAACGGGGCAGCTGTTTGTCATTATTTATTATGGTACACTGTCTAAGGTCGGGCTCGAACTTGCTTTCTGTCTCCCCACTAGCCCATTTTCCCAACTGCATTTGTTGATTAACTCATCAATTCCCCATTGGCTGGCTGTGTATCCTTAATTTCTTCATATGTTATATATTCCATGCCTAGTCTGTTACACTGGCCCCTCTGCCAGTTACACATTGCCAATTACACTGCCTAGTCCAACACATTGCTTTAATTATCATAGTCATGTAGGAGAGTGCCGTTCATGGCTCTTTGAACCTATCCTCACTGCCATGCTCCCTACCAGGTGTCTGCTCCCTTCTGTTCTCCAAGTAAGGATATCTTAGGCTAAACTTCAAACCCTTCTCTTCTATGGAGATGTCCCTAATGCCTTTACCATCAGCAAGAGTATCCTCCTGCGCGTGCCTACAACTGTTTATCCCACCCCTGACACCTAATCGAATTTTCAACTCAGTTTAACACATACCAAGTAGCTGCATCTATTTAGGACCAGGTGCTGGGAACCATGACATGAGAAAGAACAAGCCCTGCTCTTGAGGGGCTCCAGTCAGTGATCTATGTATAGACATCATATCATCCAGCAGGACCTGGAGCCCTTGGAGGCTGGGAAGAGCTTCACCCTAGGCTGGGTTCAGTGTGGAGTGGGCAGTTTGTTCTGGGATTGGACGACTCCTGGGTTGTCTTCCAGCCAGCCTCCTGAGATCCCAAGATGGGCTTGGGCATTTTTAGACTCTCTCCTGGTGCTGGGCAAACATCCCAGACTGCCAGTGGACCGTGCAGAACGTGGCTGCTTCTTCACTGTGGGAAATGACTTCATGTTGAAAACACTCCCACCTCCAGGCCCCCGCCCCCCAGCCTTCCTGCTTGGAAGGGCTGCCGTGATGGGGGCTGCCTGGAGCAGAGGCACTTACCTTGGCCACAGGAAACATTACCAGATCCTTCTCCTCACCCTGGTCAGCCTCCACAGGGACTGTAGGGCTATGGTGCAGGGAGGGGAAGAGGCCTGCCTGGGATGTTGGCAGAGGCTCCTCATTCTCTGTGTATGTGTGTTTCCTATTTGGGAACAACCTGCAGCCTGTCTTTCCTTGGAATTTTAATTCAGTAACAAGCACAAATGGGTCAGTCTTACTCAGAGAAAGAAGGTGAGTGTCTAGAGATCGGGTGAGAGGAGTTCTAGCAAGCTCCTGTCCCAGAGCCCCTCCCTTGCATCTGGCTTGTCATGCTGCCCAGAATCCCCCCATTAGCACACAGTTTCTTTGGGTTAAGCATTGCCCTTGCCAGAACCATCTCCATGTGCAAATCCCCCTGGGATTGGGATGCAGGTGTGAATCGGGAGAATGGATCCAGCAAAGGGGACATGGGAACAACGAAAGACGGTGGGTCTTGAGTGAGAGGAGGGAGGTAGGGACACTGAGCAGAGATCTTGGATTTCAAGGTCACAGTGATGACAGCAAGATTCAAAGACCAGGAGTTTGTAGAAACTTGAATCCAGGCCGGGCGCGGTGGCTCAAGCCTGTAATCCCAGCACTTTGGGAGGCCGAGACGGGCGGATCACGAGGTCAGGAGTTCGAGACCATCCTGGCTAACACGGTGAAACCCCGTCTCTACTAAAAAATACAAAAAACTAGCCGGGCGAGGTGGTGGGCGCCTGTAGTCCCGGCTACTCGAGAGGCTGAGGCAGGAGAATGGCGTAAAAACCCGGGAGGCGGAGCTTGCAGTGAGCTGAGATCCGGCCACTGCACTCCACCCTGGGCGACATAGCGAGACTCTGTCTCAAAAAAAAAAAAAAAAAAAAAAGAAACTTGAATCCAACCAGCAGGTGGCAGATTATGGCCTTTCTATCAAGCCCATTTTTTCTAAACTGGGTCCCTTTTGCACCTCCCACTCACTCCAGAATTAATGATCCAACCATAGGCACTGAGGCCTCATGGCAAAGCAGGCGCACAGAACAGTCAGGAATCAAAGCACCCCAAGTGGAGAAGGGAGGCTTGAAGGAGGGCAGCCCAGAGACCAGCTGTTTCCAAGGCGCAGCCAGAGGAGGGCACGCACCTCACCTTCCTCCCTCTGGGACTGTGGAGACCCTGCCTGGTCTTCCCTGAAGCACAGGAAAGAGGCTTGGTCTGGGTGTTCTCACCCCACCCAGGCAGCCTCTGACCTGCTCTGTGACCTTGAGCAGTTTCCCTACAGGAACAGTGACAGGGAGGGTCCCTTTCTGCCTGGAGAGTCTGCGTTTGATGAGGCTTGGGCTGAGGGGGTGGTAGAAGGAAGAGCTGGAAAGTGAATGGGGGGCAAAAAACCAGGGGTGGGGGCAGCAGGTGTCCAGGCCAGACCTCTGCAGCTCAGCCAAGCACAGCCCAGCCCAGCCTGGGGCTTACTGCTCCAGCCCACACAGCCTCCAGGAAGCTCCTGATGAGACAAACAGGACCAGTCGTCCAGGGTCTCTGCTTCCCAGGCATGGGAGCAGCCCAGGACACAGAGGAAGAGGCCAGGGCCAGACCCGGGAAGCCCTGAATTTTTGCCCTGGAAGGCTGGACTCCACCCCAGGCCATGCGGAGCTAAGGAAGGGCTTGAATCAGGAGTGGACACCTCCCTCTGGCTGCTTCAGTGGAAGGGATTGGAGGGCAACACAAGCTGGGAAACGGTGGGGGCTGGTGGGTTGTCCAGATAGGAGATAGGAGTGGCCCAGCCTGGGACAGTAGTTATGGCAGACTTAAGAGAGCTTGCTGAGATAAGAAACTGACCTTGATCCAAGGGGTGGGTGGGAGGAGGGGACAGGGAGGCAACAGGGAAGAGGGAGGAAGAAGAGGACAGGTTAGGAGAACTCTCAGAAATGGAACCAGAACTGAGACAGAGATGACCCACCCCCTGCTGTCTAATGGGGCACTCCCCAAAGATAGGGACCGTGTTCTGTAATCCCCTTGTAAACCAACAACAGCAATGCTGGCCACAGCTTGCTTAACAAATGTTCCTTTGGCTACCTGAGAAAGGAAGGGCTGGTCTTAGAAAGCATGTTGGGTGCGGGGCGAAGTGGCTCATGCCTACAATCCCAGTAATCCCAGCACTTTGGGAAGCCAAGGTGGGAGGATTGCTTGAGGCCAGGAGTTCCAGACCAGCCTGGTCAACATCGTGAGACCTTATCTTTATTGGAAGGAAGGAAGGAAGAAAGGAAGGAGAGAGGAAGAAAGAAAAGAGATACAGCTTGTTGGGATTTTTTAATCACTGAAAGACCTGGCAGGCCCTAGAGCTTCTTAGCAGTGTGATCCAAGTGATTCTAAATCCCCCACCCACCAGCCATCTCCGATTCTAGCGTATCCCCCACCGGCCTGAAATTCACAGAGCTGTCTGAAAGTCATTCATAATAATGAAATAATGAAAACAGCTTATTTTTCTTTGCCTACTGGAATTTTGAGACAGTTTTCATTCAAAATCATTTTATCAAATATTTATCAAATGCCTTTTCTGCATCGAGTATTGTCCTGGGTGCTGGAATAAGATGTTAGTTCTTGGTCTCAGAGAGGTTCCAGTCTGATTTATAATTAAAATTCATATTCGATGCAGAGAGAAATGTCTGGAAGGACTGAGATAATTAGCAGTGATTATCTCAGGGTAACAGGATAAGACAGGAAGGTATTCTTTAATTTTAAAGACATTTTAAAAGTATGTAAAGGTTAAAGATTTGCCACAACTGTGTCCCTCGGGATGAAATCTCAGGCTTATTCTGTTCAGTTCACCAGGAATGCCAGGGCTTTTCCTCCCACATCACCACTGTCCCTTTGGAGGGTAGCTGGATGGGGTGAGCAGACAGGGCTGGCCAGGTGTCACTTCTGTTGGACACTTGACAGGTAGGGTCCTGACCAGAAGGCCTAGCCACCACCAAACAGCCCCACAATGCGAGGCATGCCTCATAGGGATCCCAGCACAGGCCACTGTGGCAGCAGATGCTCAGCCTTTCCCTGATCCTCTTGTTGCTGACTCTGCCCTGCCTACCTGATCCCTCCTGATCTGGTTCCACCCACTGATCTCCTCCCACTCCACCCCAGGTGGCCCCAATCCCTAAACTTGCATAAGGTGAGGTACACTGTCTCTTCACCCATTTTCTTCCCAATCTACCACTTGTGGCATAAACCTTATGACCTGCTTTCTCTGGCATTGTGCCCTTTCTTCTCTTCAAATCAAAAGCCTTGGCCAGGCATGGTGGCTCACACCTGTAATCCCAACAGTGGGAAGCCAAGTCAGGAGGATTGCTTAAGCCCAGGAGATTGAAACTAGCCTGGGCAACATAGCAAGACCCCCATATTTACAAAAATGTAAAAAATTTGCCAAGTGTGCTGGTACATGCCTGTTGTCCCAACGACTCAGAAGGCTGAGGCAGGAGGATCCCTTGAGCCCAGGAGGTGGAGGCTGCCGTGAACCGTGATTGCACTCCAGCCTAAGTGACACAGCAGGACCAAGACACTGTCCCAAAAAAGATTAGATAAAAATAAACAAAAGCCTTGGCTTTTAAGACTTCACTGTCGCAGCCATGAATTTTTGCAAATCTATTTAAAAACTCAAAAGCTGGGCACTGACTGTTTATTTATTTGTGTATTCCAGCTATCAGAATCCTGATCCTCCCTTTAGCAATGAAAACTACTGGCTGAGTGGGAGGAGGTACACCAGGAACTGTAGAATCAACTGTGACTACTTCCAAAATCAACCTCTCCCACTCCCTGCACCACACACGTATATATAAAGGGCCAGAGCTATTAAGACCATATGGAATGGAAGAATTTTAATCAATGATAATATGGAACTGGAGAAAAAGTGTCCTTTTGCTAATTTTCAATGAACATCTGCTGGACAATGACACTACAGTAGGTGCCAGTGATATAAAACCAACTGATATATACAAATCACTGGACCTGGGGACTTGGTTTACAGAAGGATGCAGACCTGTAAATGAGTAATTACAATTCAGTGTGATGAGTACTAGATCAGAGCAATCAAAATGCAGAAGACAGAGGACAGACCTTGTGGTGACAGGTCATCTGAGTTCCTAAAGTGAAAGCAGTTTTCTAACCACTTCGAAGAGGGATAACGGCACCTCAGTCAGAGGAACAGCATGTGCAAAGTGAGAGAAAGGAGGCAGCTGGCATGTGGGGAGAATCCCAAAGGGCTTTGAGTTTCTGAAGCCAACGAGAAGGCTGGCGAGTAGAACAGTCAGCAAAGGGCCTTATATTCAGGCTATTTACTTGGAATGTACTTTTTATACAATGGAAAACCTCAGGAGGTTTTAAAGCATCAGAATGACCGGATGAAATTTGAAACATTTTTTAATGGTGCACACACAATATTTCTCTCTCTCTCTCTCTCTCTCTCTCTCTGTGTGTGTGTGTGTGTGTGTGTGTGTGTGTGTATGTAAGAGAAAGAGAAAGTGGTGTATTATACATACAGAGATGCAAAATAAAATATGTTTCTCACTATGGGTTACAATCAACAAACTTTGAAAGCCACTGGTCTAGAACTTGCTAATGGTGCAAAGTAGAGAAAAATTGCCTACAGGATTTCCAGGACAGAGGATTTAACCCAGGTGTGGCTGCCAGGGATGGCTTCCCAGAGGCCGTGGGAACTAGGCCTTAAAGGAGGAAAGGGTGTAGGGAAGGGGACAGGGGAAGGCATGAGGGAAAGGCATGACAGAGGAGCCTTAAGAAGTGGCTCCCAAAGCAGTCCTGCTGGATTCCTCCTTAGCCAGAGCCCTGCCTAACAGCCTCAAGATGGTTATCTTGGGGAGACAACATTTCTGTCTCAACACAGAAAAGCTTCTACTGACAGCTTATCTTTTCCTCCCAGCACTTAGTACAACTTATCTGCCACATTGCTCATGTCTCTTTTGACCTTCTGCACCAGGGCACCAAGTTCATTGTCAAAACAGCTGACTTGACTAACAAGCAAGGGCCATTTTCCATTTTCATAAAGACTCCCAAGAAAGAGAAAATTGAATGAGCTCAGATTTGGGTTCAAGTTCTTGCTCAGAAGCTCATTCATCCAGTTGTTGCTAAACTATTTCTAAACCCCACTTTTGCCCATCATAAAATGGGTTAATCATAACTTCCCAGCCTTCCTCCCAAACTTGCAAGCATTAAATTCAATGAGATCTTGGGTGCATCCTAAGTCACAAGGATTGCTGACTGGTTACTTTTCCCATTGTCCAGAAGGCCCAGTTAATGTTGGAGTTCCCAAAGAACAGGCACAGTTTGGCAACCTTGTCATTGCAGTAGAAAAGAAGAGAAGTTATTATTTTATCAGCTGGTCTCAGAGTTCCTTTTAGGGAAGGAAGTGTCTTTGTTTGGGGAAATACCTTGATAGGCCCCTTGGGGGTAAAAGGTGAGGCCCTGAAGACAGGAGCTGGGAAGAAAAAAAACAAAGGTCGCCAAATAGCTCTGCGTAAGAAATGAACAGGAATCCGGGGATAAGGAAGAACAAAGGAGGGAGGAAAAAAGAAAGCTAAGCAATGTGGTTAGAAACTAAAGCCCTAATAGGTGGGAAACTGGGGAAGCTCTTAGAGAGATATAAGTTTATATTTTAAATTTTCTGGACTGCAGTTTTGCAATCCAACTCTCCTCTCCAATGTAATCCATTCCCCAAATCTCCAATAAATGTCTATGACACAAGCTGCCCTGTAGAAGCAGGGTAGGTAGGCATCAATAGAGAAAGGGCTATGTTCAACTTTTGGGGCAATTCTGGGACAGAGGTTTGGCCACAAGACAGCAAATAAGGAAATTTAGAGCCAGAGATGACGCTGAGGAACCTAAGCCCAGGGAATTCACAGAAATCTTGCAGAAGGCATGGGGTTTCCCCTAGATTGTGGGATGGGGTTCAAACCAATCTCACGTAGAGTTGAGGTGTTAGAATTACACCAGTAGATACCTGGAACCACTGGCGTTCAATTTTTGTCTATTATGAGGGTGAACATTTCTCCAGGTTTCTCTCTGGCTAAAGTCAATATTATTTGGCTATTTTTTTGTTTGTTTGTTTGTTTGTTTTGAGACGGAGTCTCGCTGTGTCGCCCAGGCTGGAGTGCAGTGGCCGGATCTCAGCTCATTGCAAGCTCCGCCTCCCGGGTTTTTACGCCATTCTCCTGCCTCAGCCTCCCGAGTAGCTGGGACTACAGGCGCCCGCCACCTCGCCCGGCTAGTTTTTTGCATTTTTTAGTAGAGACGGGGTTTCACCGTGTTAGCCAGGATGGTCTCGATCTCCTGACGTCGTGATCCGCCCGTCTCGGCCTCCCAAAGTGCTGGGATTACAGGCTTGAGCCACCGCGCCCGGCCTATTTGGCTATTATTGATTGAACTTCAGTCATAACTTAATAATCGACCAGACAAGAGAGGGCACCTCAACTTCTTACTTCTCTTTTCTGACTGCATTCTGATCAGACTACACTCTGGGTAGTGCTTACCTAATGCAAACAGGTAATTTCTTGATAATAATCAATTGCATCTGCATGCTATTTAAAGCTTCTTCCCCACCTTATCTGATCAGATGCTGGATCTTCAAAATAACCCTACAAAGCAGGAAAGGCATGGATTCCCCAAGTTAGCAATGAGGAAGCTGAGGTCCAAAGAATCAAACAATTAAATGTGGATTGGGCATGAGAGTCAATCTCTGATCTCAAGGAATGCTGGAGAGACAAGATAGAATTGCATGAAAAGACAACAGCATTGAAGAAGTAGAAATAAATATAAAAACAAACGTCTTAAGGTACAGCACAATTCATTGCTGGAAGAATGATAGAGATCACAGGGCATCCAAAATCAAAGGTAGACCAGTTCTACCTTCTCACAGCCCCACCCACTTCTTTCCATCTTCATGATCATCTCCAAGGCCCTCATTGTCTCCACCCAGATTACCACAACAGCTTCCAGCTTTGTCCCTTTAATTAGTTCTTTTTTTTTTTTGAGACCTCGCTTTGTCGCCCAGGCTGGAGTGCAGTGGCGCGATCCTGGCTCACTGC